>NW_022195521.1:59574-659574 GCF_008641045.1 Pistacia vera | reverse complement strand
CTAATCACATCATCCACAGATGAATCGAGAGTGTTCTGAATCTAGTTGAGAGCTTATCATCTTCCATGAGCCTTTTTTCCGAGTTTTATTATCACTTTTTGTTTCCTCAGGTGGATCCTCAATTATGTGCTCCCATGTCAATGCTGGACCATATCATCATCGGATAATCCGCTACATTGAATATAATTCCTTTTTCTCAATAACTTTCGATCGGTGATTTTGTGCGGAGGAAGTGACATTTCAGTCACCATCTTCTTACCGTCCTTTGCCATATTGTCTACAATTGACAAGGTCAAAAAAAGAACTCCCACCTCCACAAATTCACAACAACCTCAACACCAAACAACCCAAACAACACAAAGTGTCCCAACTCCACAGATTCACAACACCACCTCAACACCGAACAACTCAAGCAAACACAAAGGTTGAATACCGGAAAAACAGAGAACAAGCCTTTACATTTCACTTGAAACCAAAGCAAAACAAGCACAAAGAACGTCAACATAAGGAGCCATATCCCCACACATGCTGCTACAAAACGATTTAGCACAAGGATAGCTGGGAATCCACCATAGCAGAACCAAGTCAACACCCACCAGCAACCAATCACACCACCCTCACCCAAGCAAGGAACTAACATTTGTCGAAAAGGAGAAACAAAGGCAGACGTCGCCAGAGATAGCAGAAGACGTCGGATTTGTCGAATGCTTTAGACGTACCCGAAAGAGAAACAAGGGTAGACGTCGTCGAGAGAGAGAACAGCTTCAGACATTGCCGAAAAGAGAGATAACAGAGGACGTCGGATTTGTCGAACTGGATCAGACGTC
Source organism: Pistacia vera (assembly GCF_008641045.1). Lineage (NCBI taxonomy): Eukaryota > Viridiplantae > Streptophyta > Magnoliopsida > Sapindales > Anacardiaceae > Pistacia > Pistacia vera. Next base: position 658,747 of record NW_022195521.1, on the reverse strand, counting down.
ACCGAGAGAGAGAAAACAGGGAAACCGAGAACACAAGTTGCCGCCGTCGGAAAATAGAGACAAGGAAAAGCGTTTTAGATTTTTAGGTATAGTCCCCGCTCTGATACCATGTTAAAATTTTCATCTATATCTATTCATTTTTCTCAACAGTACACCCTAACAAATATATACACCCTATACAGTTACATATATACCCTTACTACGTATATGCATAGTTTCCAACACATTTCATGCATCAGACTATCTAGTTTCTCGTAATTGCATTCCGATATAAGATTAAGTAGAACATTGTATCAGCATTGTCCGAGCGAACCCCAAATCCCTCATTTTCTGCATGGTGACCTCTGCTTTTTCAGAGATTTTACACTGGCATAGCAGTTAAGCAAGGCACTATAAACTGCAAGACCCTTGAATTGTTTTGGAACATTGTCGAAATAATTTTTCGCTTATTCTGTGCCATGAATTTTAGAGATCAATCCAATGAATGGCAACATCAGCAGATGTAAGTGGCAAGTATCTTTTGTCAGTCATCCACATAAATCTGCAATAAGAAAGCAATAGAGATTATATAATGGAAAATTAAATTACAAGAGCATGGTTAATTTTTACTAATTTCAAAAAAAAAAAAAAAAAAGTACTTTTTTTTCTAATTTCTCAAATAAAATAATATATAATAATAGAAAGGCAACATTAAATTTATAATAAAAAAAAAATCGCCCTAGAAAAGAAATTGATACCTCAAGAGCGTGACCGAATCGTCGATCGATCGCAACTCCTTGATGCAGCTTGAGTTCTTCTTTGACAATGGGATGTCCTTCTTGGACCCACTAGTCAACAATGCACGATTGAGACCCTTGGATTGCCGTCAGGAGATCCAACTGTAGAAGCGTTCATGTGCCTCTCAATCTGAAGCTCTCGTGCTTCGTTCTGTTGTTTTGTAAAGAACGAACGACACGCCGGTACAATTCCAAAAGCAAAAAAGGTGATTTGCTGAGATTGTATTGAAACGTAAAGCTCATTTGCACAGAAAGAGAAAGAATTGCTGCGATTAAACGGGGTTAGTGAAACAGCGAGGGAGGGTTTAAGAATTTTATGTTTTAAATCTTGGTAATTATTATCACCCTAAAGTTTAGTTTAATTTCTAAAATGACCATCATGTTTGAATATTATCATTTTCGCTGATCTCCCGACTTCTATACAATGGCTGAGCTATTATAAGGTTTTTGAACCTTCTACCCCCCTTAAGATATTAAAAGTTTAGCACACCCAAGGTTTTCAAAAGTATTATGTACCTCCTAATTATCATTTACCCCTTAAAATTACATTTACTCCTTGAGATTATCATTCACCCTTCTAATGAACTATCAAAAACCCCTAAAATGGGGTGTTAAATACTTTTCAAACACCATTGGGCGTTTATTTACAATTTTTTTTTTTTTTTTTTGAGTTACATAATATTTACTGACTTTTATTAAAATTTCAAAATCACCCCTTATAGTTTGAAATTTATTGTTGTCTCCCCAATCTCTCATCTCTTGAGTGGGAGACAACAAGAAAGGTTCACAACTTACCAGAGTTTAGGAAGGCTTGGGAGAGGAAGATGTGCTTTGGATTTGCATAGGTATGGCTTCTTTTGTAAGGGCAATTTTATAAAAGGTACTGTATTGATCCCATAGTAAGCCATTAATATTTTTTGTATTTAGCGTTTCTTCTGGTGTAATTTTAGGTATGGCTTCGTGTAAATTGTAAAGGGTATTTTACCTAATATATTAACCCTATCCATCTATTATTCAAGAGAGTTCTCTTATGAAACTCAAAAGAATTTTTCTCCACACTTGTTTTCTTACTCTTTCTTGCTAATCTTAATTTTTCATATCTGAGCTTGAAGATAGTTCAAGAAATTATGGGAGTTAGGGTTATGATTAAGTGAAATTGCAATGAAAATTGAAAAGGCTGAAGCAAGTGGATCTGGAAACTGAAGTTTCATATCTAAGTGGAGATGCATGTCTTGGAGACTATTCTTTCAAAATTACTGACCCTAGAATATTTGATTTTTCATATGTAAATTACAAAAACCACCATTTTTTATTATATTTCATTTTAATCCAGTTCCACCCGTTCCTAAGGTATCCAAACCCCGGTTCTAGGTCTGTTCCTGGTCTTGTAATGCTAGAATCGAAATCAGAACCGAGGAGTCCCAGTTCCAATTTTTCAGAATCAGAACACCAGTTCTACCAGGAACCGACGTCTGGTACCCATCGATTTTAGGTCTACCTGTTACCCATTCAATCCTATTTAATAGCACTTTTGATGACAACTTTTTTTATTTTATTATTTATTTATTAAATTTTAATTTTTTTTAGGTGCAATTGTTACCATGGCAGGTCTCGTTTTGACTAGGTTGACGTTCCGGTACCCTGTACTTTCCAAGGGACCAAAACCAGAACCGCACAGTGCAGGTTCTTCAATTCAAGGAACCGGAACCTAAAATGCAGGTTCCGGTTCCTTTCCCAGTACCCTATAAAAAATTAATTACCCCTCTATTAGTTTAAAAAAGATAAAATACTTTAAAAGTTTACAAATACACCCCTACAAATTTTGATTATTCATCATTTGTGTCCAATGTAACTCATAACCTGTAATCTCTAGGCAACCACTTGAATTCATCAATTCATCATAATTCACATAAATTCGTCAATCAAACCAAAACACAAACAATTATTCATCACAATTCACATCATAACTTCACCAAAATAATTCAAACAAACAACAATATAGAAGTTAGAAACTGTCACCAATATTATAGTATGAACCTTAATTAGTTATATTTTAAAAATTAAGTGATCATACTATAATGTAATGTTATAAATACTTATAATTATTTAAGTAGTTATTTAACAATAATGTAATGTTAATCATTAAATTCAATAATTTAATTAATTACTTACGTTTAATATTTATAATATTATGTTCATAATAATTTAATCATTTAATTGTGTAATGTTATAATTATTAAGTGATCATACTACAATGTAAATTGTAAATTTATATAATAGTATATACTATTTAATTATAATGTAATATTATAATTAATTAAATTGTTAATCATTTAATTAGTATTGTAATATTGTTATAATAGAAGTTAAATAATTAAGTAATCATACAATAATTATAATATAAGTTATATAATTAAATAATTTTATAATTATAAAATCTAATCATTTAATTAAGTATTGTGTAAATTAGTAAATTACTAATGTTTTATAATAATGTCATAATCAATTAGTAATCATTTAATTTTTAATTATGTAATGTGATTTAATTATATGATCATACTATAATAGTATAATGTAATGTTAATATGTTATAATGAATTAAGTAATCATACTATAAATATATAATTTAATATTATAATTTTAAATTTCTAATCATTTAATTATATACTAATGCTTATATGAATGTTATAATTATTAATCATTATAAATATTTAAGGTATGTTAAATTAATTAATTTTTTAATCGTTTATTAAGTAATGTAATAATATGTAATTACTAATGTTATAATATAATGTTATAAATTCATATAATTAAGTAATAATTTAACTATGTAATGCTATAATTAAGTAATGATCATAATATAATGTATAATAATGTTATAATTTAATTGAGTAATTGTTTAACTTAATGTAATGATTAATTATGTTTATAAGTAATGTATATAGGTGTTTATTAATAATTTCTAATCATTTATTAGTAGTTCTTAATGTTTATTAGTAATTAGTAATTACTAATGTTATAATATAATATCAACTCATAATCATTAAGTAATTATTTTTATGTAATGTTATAATTAATTATGTGATCATCATACTAATGTAATGTTATAGTGAATTAAGTAATCATTATAGATCTTTAATGTAATATTATAATTAATAAATTTTTAATCATTTAATTAAGTATGTTATAATAATAATGTAGTAAATTACTATGTTTATAAGTATGTTATAATTATATATAATAATCATTTAACTATGTAAATCTATAATAATTAGTGACATAAATAATAAGTATAATGTTAAAATTTAAAGTAATTATTTAACTATATGTAATATTTATTAATATAATTTCTAATCATTTAATTAGTAATCATTTATTTATAATGTAATGTTAATTATATCTATAATATAATGTCATAATCAATTAATATCATCTAATTATATATGTTATAATTAATTATGTAAACACTAATCATATTATAATAAAATATTGAAATGTTACAATGAATTAAGTAATCATACTATAAAATATAAATATTTAATATAATATTATAATTAATTTGTTTATAATAGAATATATAATTAAGTAATCATTTAATTATAATGTAATGTTACAATTAATTACGTAATCGTACTATTTTATAATGTAATATTGTAATAATTAATTTCTATTCATTTAATTAAGTATTATGCTAAATTGCTAATGTTTATGTAGTAAATTAGTAATTACTAATATTATATATAATGTCATAATCAATAAGTAACCATTTAATTATGTAATGCACTAATGTATTAATGTTATAATTAATTATATACATACTATAATGTAAGTATTGTGAATAAGTAATCATCCTATAATCTTAAGTAATATTAATAATTAATTTTTTTAATCATTTAATTAAGTTTGTACTAATGTTTATAATTAAATGTTATAATTGATTATTAAGTATATAAAAATCAATAATGTAATGCTATAATTAATTAAATTTCTAATTATTTAATTAAGTAATATACTAAATGTTATAACTTAATCTTCAATTAATTATAATAATCAATTAATGTAATGCGATAATTAATTATATTAAAATCAATTGTAATGTTAAAATTATAATTAATTAGTAATTATTTAACTATAATGTAATGTTATAAACTTATAATTGATTAGTATGATATTTAACAGTAATTAAATTTATTAATGTCTATCAATTTATCATATAAATTAATTAATTGCTAATTTACTATAGATATACTTAGAACTTATAATGAAGTAAATAACTACATTGTTAATATATTATTATTCAATCAAATATACTATTTTATTCAAAAATAGTTTTCTTTTTATAACATTAAAAATTTAAAACACTTTTAATTGGATCATAATTCCAATTATTCACTTAATTAATGAAAACTTTAATATTAATATATTATAATATATTAAAGTTTTTAATATGGTGTAATTTATATGTAATAAGTATAATTGTATTAGTATATTTATTTAATTAGGTTATTCTAAAAATTTAACTTTTTCTATTTTAAATTTTTTTATATGTAAAATAATGAAACCCCTCATTATTCACAAATATTTCATTGCAATCCAGGTTCCAAAACAGGTTCCAAATCGGGTACCCACTACAAGTTCCAAACAGGGTACCCTTTTTAGGTTCTTTTTTCAGGTTCCGATTCCGGTTCCGGTTCCTCCACACACAAGAACCAAAACTGGAACCGAAACCTACCTGCATAGTGTTGGTTCTGGGTAAGTTCCGATTCTGATTCTGGTTCTACTTGCTACCCTTGCTCACCCCTAGTTTTGACTACGGTTAAGTACTGGACTTGCGTTTGGATATGGAGAGAGTTAAGGTGATTACTTTATGGGGTTTTTATTAGGTGTTTTATATCAATTCCAATTTCAGTCTATGACAAATTGGATTACATGTGTCACAAATATAGCGGCCACAATTATAATTTAATTTAATATATTTAATTTTTAATACTTTTTTTCTGAAAAACATTAAATTGAAATTATTTTTAGTGCGTTTAATATATATATATATGTGTGTGTGTGTGTGTGTGTGTGTGTGTTTTATTGAGATATTTTATTATATTAATTGCATTGCATATTTCAGAATTTTAATCTATATTGAAATTTGATAAATTTAGAATTTTTTTAGCATTTTAGTAAGGAACAAATGTCTTATTTAAGAATTTATGTTGTTGTATAATTAATTCTTCTTATTGTATCAATCTTCTAAAAATGTTTGAAAATATTGATGGGATAATTAGGTTAATAGAATTCAAAGATTTTATTCTTATCTCTTTAATTTATTTTAATTTATTGGTAAATAATTTAATTCAATTATTTTACTTTTTAAGCTACTAATTGATTGTCTTATGTTTATTTTGTAAAAAGGATTGGACTTGACGAAGGAATATCCACGGCAAATTTCAAGCATGAAACATGATGTTTTATTGATTGTATTTCACTATTTTGTTGTTATGTAACTTATGTTATTTGAAATGATAAATGTTATTTATAATTTTCAGTTTGGGAACAGTTGTTGCAGCAAATGTTATTTTTGTTAACAAACTGAAGGGTATATGTGTGAATTTTATGAAGGGGTGTATTTATTTTAAAATAATAGAGGGTAATTAATTTTTTTGGATACTCGGGACGAAAACAGAACCTGCATTTCAGGTTCTGGTTCTAGGAACCTAAGAACCAGTTCTGGTTTCTTTTGCTAGAAAACAACTGTTTCGGTTCCTAGCAATTCCGGCGGGTACCCGGAACCGCTCACCCTTGTGACATCTGTATTTTGTAGGCGGATCAGTGATAATTTTCAAAAGTTCTGGGCATTTGATGACTAAACTAACATTTACGGTATGTAAAAAAATTAACCCAAAATAAATTAAACGCTCTCCTTTGCTCTCACCAACCCTCGCACTTTCTCCTCGCCCTTTCTCTGCAAATGAAGCTTGTACGTTTTACTGCAATCCTCTACAGCATCAAATCTCATTTGGGTCTCGGAAATGTACCGGCTTTAAGCTCTTAAAAAAAAAAAAAAAAGCAGAACGAAGCTCGAGACTTTCGAGATGGAAAGGCTCGATGAACGCTCTTTACCGTCGGATCTCCCCGATCGGAAATCCAAGGGTCTCAATCGTTCCATTGTTGGACCAGTGGGTCGAAGAAGGACGCCCCGTTGACAAAGAACAACTCCAAGTCTTCATTGAAGAGTTGCGATCTTACCGAGGTATCGGTTTCTTTTTGTACGGCATTTTTATATTATTTTATAAATTTTAATGTTGCTTTATTTATTATTTATTTAGAGAAATTAGAAAAAAAATCACTTTATAAATTTTTTCATTATAAATATTTATTTATTTAGTATAACAATCATAATCATAACAGAAAGTATGAGGTTCGCGAGGACTCCAGTTTTCTAGTCGGGCTTGCAAAGCAAGTTTAGTTTTCAAGTCTTTAGTTAGTAGTTAGGTTCTTTGGGTGGTTAAAGGTTTTCGCTTACATTTATAGATTATGATCTCTTTTTTTTCCCCTAAATAATATTCTATTTTCCTATCTCAAAAAAATTAAAAGAAACTGCCGTATGATTAGTTGGTGTTGGTGATCTTGTAATTTTATCTTTCCATTGTTATAATCTCTCTCTCTCTCTTTCTTTCCGCAGATTTCTATGTGGATGACCGACAAAAGATACTTGCCACTTACATCTGCTGATGTTGCCATTCGGCTGGATTTGATCTCTAAAGTTCATGGCACAGAACAAGCGGAAAATTATTTCAACAATGTTCCGGAACAACTAAGGGGCCTTCCAGTTTATAGTGCTCAGCTTAACTGTTATGCCAGTGTAAAATCTGTGGAGAAAGCAGAGGCCACCTTGCAAAAAATGAGGGATTTGGAATTGGCTCGGACATCGTTGGAATACAATGTTATGCTTAGTCTTTACTATGAGACTGCAAATTATGAGAAACTTGATAGTCTGATGCATGAAATGCAAGAAAAAGGCATTGCACGTGATAAAATTACGATGTGTATACACCTCAATGCCTTTGGAGCTACATCTGATGTTGAGGGAATTGATAAGACTCTGGCAATGATGGAATCAGATCCCAATTTTGTTTGGGACTGGACAGTTTACAATAATGCAGCAAGTGGGTACGCAAAAGCTGGATGCTGGACTCTTGGACAAAGCTGTGGAGATGCTGAAGAAATCCGAGGAACTCATAACAGGTAGAAAGAACAATAGAGCATATGAGTTTCTGATCACACAATATGCAAAATTTGAGAAGAAAGATGATGTTTTAAGACTTTGGGAACTTTACAAGAAGACCCATAAGATTTACAATAAAGGCTATATATGTGTCATATCTTCATTGTTGAAATAGTGCCAAGAAGATATTTGACGAGTGGGAATCAGTAAACGAATACTATGATATTTGGATTTTAAACTTCCGGATTGGTGCTTACTGCAGACAAGGGATTTTGCAGGAGACAGAAACTCTTATATATGGGTCGACTCTGAAGGGCGCGAAAACTAATCAGACAGCTTGGGTCTATATGGCAATCAGGTATGTTCAGAATAATCAAACTCAAAAAGCAGTGGAAGTGATGAAAGAAGCATTAGTGGTTTGTGGAACTGGGTGGAAGCCTAGGAAGGAAATTTTTGCTGCCTGCCTGGAATACTTTAAAGATGAAGGGGATATAGAGGGAGCAAAGAATTTTATAAAATTACTTAAGAACAAGGATATCATCTTTGTGGAGCTCCAAGATAGATTGTTGAATCATGTCCACAAGGACCACAACGGGAAATCAAACGTGGATGAACTCAGTGAGTTTTTTGGTTGATTCTTTGAATGAAAATGGAGTATCACATTTAGAGCCCGAGCATGATATTGGTGAATCAAAAAAAGAGGAAGATACATGTTGAATAAGCTGGACCAGAAAGGCAAATGGAGCATGAAGGTTTATTTTGTGAAACGCCTTCCAGGTTTCATTTATTGTGATTGGTAGTCTAATATTCTGTTGCCTAGTTGGAGACAATGGAGGTATTCCAGTTCAGGTTTCGTCATCTAGATGGGCAAGGGAGGCAATGAATCATGTGCATATGCTTTTAGCAATGTTTGGGCGTTGGGAGTGACCTCGGTGAGTCCTGAAAAAAAGTAATTATTTGAACATGGCCTGAAATTTCTATCAGGACCACACTGCATCAGCAATATATAAAATGTAAGATGATGTTCTAGCTCAGGTAGAGGCGGCGATTGAAGGTATGCAGAAGATGTTCCCATTCAAAATGCTTCAAGCATATTGGTTTGGTTGTTTAAATCCATTTCAGTTTGTTTGCTTTTAAGTTTTCTGTTTTCAATTGCGCTTTCTGTCAATATGAGTTTAGAACAACTTGAAATTTTATTGTAGCAATTGTAACTCTTTGATTAGGGTTCTGGTACTTGGTGTCACAGAAGAGCCTGTTGTTCGCTGTAGGAATTTGTGCGGGGATCTTACAGTCGGTAATCAAAGTCATCAAATTTCAATAAAGAAGGTTTGACACATATATAGCCTTTATTGTAAATCTTATGGTTCTTCTTGTAGAGTTCCCAAAGTCTTAAAACATCATCTTTCTTCCCAAATTTTGCAGAATGTGTGGTAAGAAACTCATATGCTCTATTGCTCTTCTTACCTTTTATTAGTTCCTCAGATTTCTTCAGCATCTCCGCAGCTTTGTCCAAGAGTCCAGCTTCTGCGTTCCCACTTGCTGCATTTTGTAAACTCTCTAGTCACAAACAAAATTGGGATCTGATTCCACCATTGCCAGAGTCTTATCAATTCCCTCAACATCAGATGTAGCTCCAAAGGCACTCAGGTGTATACGCATTGTAAATTTATCATGTCCAATGCCTTTCTCTTGCTTTTCATGCATGTGACTCTCATGTTTCTTGTAATTTGCAGTCTGATAATAAAGATTAAGCAGAACATTGTAAGCCAACAATGTCCAGGCCAACACACTGACAAGCCGAACCCAATGGTCTACCATCCGGCCAGAAGGGAGTAGGATAGCATTTATGCCCAAGGTTTTGCAAAAGTATTATGTACCTGCCCAGATTATCATTTACCCCGTTAAAATTACATTTAGCTCTTGAGATTATCATTCACCCTTCTAATAAAGTATCAAAAACCCCCTGATAGTGGGATATATAATACTTTTCAAAAGGCGTTTAATTTATATGACTTGTCATCTTCCTTGCCCATCTAGATGACGAAACCTGAAGTAGCTTTACCTCCAATGTCCCAAACTGGCCAACAAAATATTAATCTTCCAATCACAATAAACGGAAGACGGAAAGCATTTCACAAAATAAACCCTCATGCACCATTTGCCTTTTAGGCATTGTTTTAAAAACAGGATCGGACTGGACCGACCGGTCGGACCGGTTCGATCAGGAACCGGCTATGACTCCGGTCCGGTTTACTGCATAAATGATAATATATTTAAAACCGTTTTGGACCGGTAACAGACCGAAGGAATAGTGTTAAACCGTCGGTCCGACTGGACCGTTTCTTAAACCGGTCCACTAATTGAAACCTACAATAACCCTAAAACAATTGCATTCCCAAATGCATCTTCATTTCATTCTTTATTTCATTTCAATCGAGCTTCATCCTTCACTGATTTCGCTCCAAATCGCATCTTCTTCAACTTCAAACAAAGATCAAAGTGAAGAAACTCTTAAGTCTAAAGAAGATCGAAATTGATTCTTCTTCATTTTCTTCAACTTCAATGGCAAGCGAAACTCGGACAAAACCTGTACTTTTTTGTCTTCTTCACTGATTTTGCAGGTTTATTCTCTTTTCCTTCAACTAAAATGCTTTTTTACTTTGCTCTTTATCCTGAAGTTCGTCTTCTTCTGCATTTAGTTAGCATTTTTAGCTGTTTCATTTGTTGTTCTTTACAAATATTTGATTACAGAATATGGATTACAGAAGCAACTGAAAAGATTTTGCAAATATCTAAATATCTGAAGTTACAACTTACAAGGTCAGATGAATTTTGAGGATAAGAATTAGATATTTAGATTGTTGGGTCTGGTGACTAGTGGCTAGTTTGCGTGAATATTGCCTTTTTATCGATTTAGAAATTTAGATTGTTGGGTCTGGTGAGTGGTGGTTCATTTGTGTGAATATTGCCCTTTTATTGTTTGTTATATTGTCTTTGTGTATGTGCTTATGTTGTTTTTGGGCATAAAGTATTCAAAGAGTTAAACTTTATTTTGCAAATTTTGTTCATTCTGGATTATATTGCAAATGATTTTGTTATTAATTATTATGTGACTTTTTTTTTTTGGTTATTTAATTTGTAATAAGAGGAAAACAGCGTGACATTGGGGCTATTTTTTAATTTGCGGCAAAGCTCCATTCCTCGCTTTGAGTTTTTCTTCAAGCAATGCAGCACTTGCCTCTCCATTTCAATGCTTGGAAATTCATCATCAGATGTCTCCTTGAAACTATCAACCGGCAATGGAGAAGAAACAGATCACCAACACCAATGGTGGTGGAAGAGTGGAATCCCAACTAAATTGGGCCACAAATCAGGTGGCTTCAATGGGAGGCTCTGCGATCCTCCACATCTAATTCTTCACCAACAAGCGTTCTTCATCAGTTGCCCAAGAGCTCTACCTCTGAGAATTTAATTGTTTTTTTTTAACTAAAATAATCTGGTTTGAATTCGTCTCTTGTATAAATAGTGTGCACGGGTGTTATTTAATTTCTTAATTAAAAATTCGTCTTTTATTGAAGACATAGAAATTATAATAAATACAGTGCAATCTCTGCTATATGTCCAAATAAAACTTAACACATATATAATTTGAATCATGTTGGTCAGTAATTAAGTTGTTATTGTCTATTTGTCTTATTAAAAAATGGAAATATTATTAGGCAAAAAAAGGTTTTTTTAAATGTGTTAATGTCATCATGCTATGTGATGATGTCACCGGTCCAACTGACGGTCTAACCGATTGGACCGGTTGAACCGTGACCCGGGCAACAAAGCGAGTTGCCCTCCGGTCCAGGTTTTAAAACAATGCTTTTAGGTCCAGCGTATTCAACATGTCTCTTCTTTTTTTGATTCGCCGATATCATACTTGGGTTGTAAATGTGATTCTCCTTTTTCATTCAAAGAATCATCAAAAAAACTCATTGAGTTCATCAACATTTGATTTCCCGTTCTGGACATAATTCAACAATCTATCTTGGAGCTCCACAGGGATGATATCCTTGTTCCTAAGTAATTTTATGAATTTCTCTGCTCCCTCTATATCTCCTTCACCTATATAGTATTTTAGACAGGCAGAAAAATTTACCTTCCTGGGCTTCCACCCAAGTTTACAAATCACTAATGCTTCTTCCATCGCTACCACTGCTTTTTGAGTTTCATTATTCTGAAAATACCCAACTGCAATATAGAGCCATGTTGTCTGATTAGGTTTCCCCCCCTTCAATTTTGCCCCATCTATGAGATTCTTCGCCTCCTGCAAAAGCCCTTTTCTGCTATAAGCACCAATCAGGAAGTTTACAATCCGAATGTCATAGTAATCGTTTTCTGATTCCCACTCATCAAATATCTTCTTGGCGCTTTCAAGGTCATCAAATCTCAACAATGAAGATATGACACATGCATAGCCTTTATTGTAAACCTTTTGATTCTTCTTGTAAAGTTCCCAAAGTCTTATAACATCATCTTTCTTCCCAAATTTTGCATATTGTGTGATAAGAAACTCATATGCTCTAAAGCACTTTGTCTCCAAAATTAGCTCCTCAGATTTCTTCAGCATTTCCAAAGCATTATCCAAGAGTCCAGCTTTTGCATACGAACTTGCTGCATTATTGTAAACTGTCCAGTCCCAAACAAAATTGGGATCTGATTCCATCATGGCCAGAGTCTTATCAATTGCCTCAACATCAGATGTAGCTCCAAAGGCATTCAGGCGTATACCCATTGTAATTTTATCACATGCAATGCCTTTTTCTTGCATTTCATGCATCAGACTATTAAGTTTCTCGTAATTTGCAGTCTGATAATAAAGATTAAGCAGAACATTGTAAGCCAACGATGTCCGAGCGAACCCCAAATCCCTCATTTTCTGCATGGTGGCCTCTGCTTTTTCCACAGATTTTACACTGACATAGCAGTTCAGAAGAGCACTATAAACTGGAAGGTCCTTTAATTGTTCCCGAACATTGCTGAAATAATTTTCTGCTTCTTCTGTGCCATGAATCTTAGAGATCAAATCCAGCCGAATGCCAACATCAGCAGGTGTAAGCGGCAAGTGTATTTTGTCAGTCATCCACATAGACATCTGCGGAAAGAAAGAAAGAGATAGAGATCATAACAATGGAAAGATATAATTACAAGATCCCAAACACCAAGTAATCATACGGCAGTTTCTTTTAATTTTATATTGATAGGAATAAAAAAATATTATTTAAAATAAAAACAAAGAGATGAATGTGTAAATGTAAGCAAAATAGCTGCCCATAAAAATTAAAAGAGAAAACCTTTAACCTCCCAAAGAAGCTAGCTACAAAAGACCTAACTAAAGACTTGAAAAATGATTACAGAAAAGCAGATCAATAACCTCCAAATAAAAGAACGCTAGCGAGGTTTAGAGATTGTAACTTCCCAATTAAATTGATCAAAGAACAAGGAATTTCGCTAAATTCTGACAGGGTAAGTGTATTTACAAATAAAATCAAACCAGCATGGTAACTCAAAATGTAATTCACAAGAACGCTGAAAAATTAAATCTGTTCATAAATTCAGCAATTTTCGAGGGTGAGAACTTAGTTTTAGACTAGTAGTAACTCCATCAATCCATTCTCTTAATCGAGAATGTCTTCCTTTACAACCGGCCAATGAGAACATGCCACCATTTTTTATATAAAGGTGAACCTCATCATTGGAGGGTTGCATTTCACTGAAGTTTTTCCCTCTTAATCAAGGGAAGGGCGAACTTTTAATGTGGGGAGCCAATTTTTTGAACAATTTCCATTATAAATAGTTATTTATTTATTACTGAACAAATATTTTTATAAAAAGGAAATCAATATTAATATCATATCTGTAACATACTCTGTCATCATAAAGCGGTTAATTTTTTCTAATTTCTCAAAAAAAAAAAAAAAAAAAAAGTAAAGCAGCATTAATATCAAATTTTATCATAAAGTAACTCTTTTTTTTTTCTAATTTCTCAAAATAATAAATAAATTATAAATAAAGCAACATTAAAATTTATAAATAAATTTAAAAAAATCGCCCTAGAAAACGACCCGATACCTCAAGAGCGTGACTGAATCGTCGGTAGGTTCGCAACTCTTTGATGAAGGATTGGAGTTGCTCTTTGACAACGGGACGTCCTTCTTGGACCCACATGTCCAACAATGGAACGATTGAGACCCTTGGATTTCCGATCGGGGAGATCCGATAGTAGAGAGCGTTCATGCTGCCTCTCAATCTAGAAGAACTCGTGCTTCGTTCTGCTGATTTTGTAAAGAACGAGCGAACAGTCGGTGCATTCCCGAAAGCGAAATGAGAGGTGGTGTTGCGGAGGATTGTGCTTAAACGTACAAGCTTCATTTGTACAGAGAGAGAGAAGAGAAAGTGCAGAGATTAAACAGGGGTTTAGGGTGAAAGAGCGACAGTGTTTAATTTATGTCTTTGAATCTGGGTAATTAATGATCACCCCTGAATTTTAGTTTACCACCATAGTTTGAACTTTGAATATCAGACCTCCCAAGTTTGCATTCAAAAAAATAATCCTAAAAAAATTTGCACTTTTTTTTAAGTTAGAAAACTGAGGTGACGCATTTAGGATTTATTAAACATGTAAAACGGGTTAAACTAAAAAGATTTAAACATATATAGGTAATATTATAATTAATAGAAGTTTGTTTAAATTTTGAAAATTAAAAACAACCCCTTCCCTTCAAAATCGCTTAATCAAGCAATATATCCAAAAAATGACCGACGAAACACCTTCGATTTCTCTACGATTTTCGGAGATAAAAGTTCCCAATTTTTAACCAATATTTGATCTTGTTAATTCGTTATATAAAATCATGGCTGATATTCATAAAGAGGAGGAAAACCTAACCCCACTTCAAATCCTAGACTCCAACAACGACGGCTGTTCAAAGGCTGTCAAAGAAGACGCTCTAGTAGATCATCCGATGAGTCAAGGTGGTCCAAAGGTAGAGGAGGCAACGGCTGCATAAGAATAGAGAGAAGAATCAAAAAATGGTTATGAAGAGGAGGACGTTGGCGAGAATTTAGGCGAGGGGGAGGACGTTGGTGAAGAAATGATACGTTTTTTACTAGTGATTTTGAATTTGATGAATAATTTGATTGGTTTTGCAAATTTGGGGGATATGTAGTTGGTTTTATTGTTACGGTGGTTGTGGTGTTTTGTCAAGTAGTTGGTGGGCATCGAGGGAGTGGCTTTGTTTGGGTTCCAGAGGATGTGGGAAGGCAAGGGAGGTTGTGGAGAGGTTGTTTATGGGAGGTTGGAGGGCTGGGGATGGCAGGAGGTGGCGAAATAAAGGGTCTGGAGGGCTGCCCTGCATATTGCAAGGCTGGCCACGCACAGCTGCACGTAAGGTAGCCCTCCAGCCTTCCTATTCTGCCACCTCCTACCATCCTCAGCCATCTCCAGTCATGGAACCTGCCATAACAGCCTCTGTAAGGCCTGTATTGGCTTCCCCGGTCCTCTTGAAGCTAAAAACACCCACTCCCTAATGCCCTTGAAGCCCATATTCCCCAAATTGGCAACCTATTGGTTGCTTTGGTTTCTTTTTTTGTTGATATTTAGTTTATATCGATTGTGCAAATTTTTCGAAGTGTAAATTATAAAGACTATGGGTTGGAGGCTCTAAGCAATAAGGTACTGTACTTCCCTATAAGGGTGACAGTTAGGTTGAGTTGGCAAGTTTTTATGAGAATAATGAAGATTTTAGAGGAGCAAAAGAAGGGTATGGACCGATTCAAAAAGAGTTGTTTCGGTCATTTTGGGGACATGGGTGAAAATTGGAAAAAGACGTTCTGGGGGCAGAGAGTACATTATATTATGTTGTTGTACTCAGTTAAAAGCAAAAAAAAAAAAAAAAAAAAAAAAAATGAAATGTGGTTAGTGGTGGATGGGAAGCCAATACATTTTGGGATGATGGAATATGCCTTGATGACAGGCTTAAGATGTGGAGCATTTCCAGATGTGGAAGAGCAAGAGAGAATAACGAAGAGTAGGGCAGCTGATAACTTGGCTAAAAAGGTTTTAGGGGGGAATGCGTCTATTATTGGACTTGATTTAGAGGAGAGGTTAGGAGAAGGTGGGTATAACTCTTCAAAGAAGTTCAAGATGTGTCTAGTATGGTTCGTGCATTCGATCCTAATGGCTTTTGACTCAACAAAGGTCGTTAATATGGATTAGGTGAAGTCTACAAATAACATGGACTTCATTAATGCTTATCCATAGGGACATGTATCATTTCAACTTACCATTGACTTCCTGTGTGGAAAAGACATGGCGATAAAGCATCGCCAAGCTGTCGAGAAGGATAGACCAAACACATACAATTTGTTTAGCTTCCCATGGGCAATGCAGGTAAATATTAATAGCTTTTTGTATTATATGTGTTTTAATTATGATATAGACTGTTCTTTTTACAATGTAGGCTTGGATGTATAAGACCGTCCATGTCTTGGCTAAGGCACGGGGGTGGGGGACTTCTGATGAGCGACCGCAATTTCCTAAGATGTTGCGGTGGCACATCGAGAAGTGTGCCCATTGGGATTATGACAAAATAGAAATAGAAATTCAAGCAGCTTGGGTAAGATTAAAGGATTAATCTTTTGAATATGCACTTGCTTTTAAATGTGGCTTAAATTTGATTGATTTTTTTTCTTATTGCAGGGAGTCATCCGTCCCTTCCTCACCCCTACTAAAGGTGAAGCAGGAGAGGAGTATGTTACATCGTTCAGAGTACTAAACGATGCAGTAGATGAAAGGATAGACCGCCTAATGTCGGACCTAGAAGGGGTCACGCATGTGAGTGCAGCTGCAAGGCCACTGCTTGAGAATGTTGTTGAGGCCGAGGATGATGAAGCTCCAATCGACGGGAGGGAGGAGGAGGAGGATGAAGAGGTTCATACGCCTTCACCCAATTGGCAAACCGGTACAACAAGTACAGCTTTGTCGAGGCATCGGAGTCGAAAGAATGAGGTGATTGACTTCATAAATGGTCTGTTTGAGAGTTTTACAACAGTTGTTTATGAGAGGTTTGAGAAGATGGAAGAGCGGATGAAAAAGGTAGAGGAGAAAGTTGATAGGGTGGAAAAGGAAGTTGGTGGGGGTATTGAAAGTGGTTGAAGTGCAACCTAAGCTTAAAAGAGAAAGCCAAAAGTGGAGCAGCAAAAATGAAGGAGGGTAAAGAGGAAGGCAGAGGAAGTGGGGAAGTGAAAATGGAGGAGGGTGAGGCGGGACACAAAGGAAGTGGGGAAATGAAAATGAAAGAGAGTTAAGAGGAAGGTGGAGGAAGTAGGCAAGTGATAACGGAGGAGTTAAAGTTCGATTTGTATAAGCCAATAAATGAGGAAAAGAAAAAACTCTTATATGCCTATTACAATGATTTTTGAAGTGATGGGCGGGTGAAGTGCAAGACCGGGGATTATCCCCAGGAGTGGTTTGAAAAGATGTTGATAATGGGCAGGTGGCTTGACGACTCGGTGAGTTATTTTCCCTTATTTTTGCTTATGTTTTCCATGAGATATTGTATACTTATCATGTTGTTTTTATTTGATGCAGTACATTGATGAGATATTGGCACTTATGAGGCTACGACAGAGCAATAATGGTGATATTCTGTATCCGCACTGTGCCATCACCGATGTGGCCTTTGGCCAAAGGCTAGTAACTACATATGACACTTTAATGAAAAAGGCCAACAGTAGAGGTGCAACAAAAGGAGGCGCGTGGAAAAGATTGGCCACAGATGACTTCGATGGTGTCCTTGATGATTTTTGGTTTGATAAGAGGATGATGCAGTATGTATAAGGGGAAAGGCCCATATATGGCAACAATTAGGCAAATGTTAAAAGAGTATATTGCATCATAAACATCAAGGATATGCATTGGATAACCGTCGTTTATATACTAGAGGAGGGCTTGTTGTAGATCCTTGATTGCAACCCGAGTATTTGTTGAGAGAGGCAGTTGCAGATGGAGTTACAACCACTATGTATGTTGTTCTCGTAGCTGTTGCACTACAGCAGGATGTTTTAGCACTTGGGTGATGAACTACTGACGGGAAAGTGGCCACTCAAGCTCCTTCACCTCCCGATAAATGACTCGAGGTAAATTTTATATAAAACTTACATAATATAATTGTTCTATAAGTTGATTCTAATGCTAATGTTTTCCTCCTATTATAGTACTGATTGTGGGGCATATGCACTAAAATTTATTGAGTTTAACATGACCAACACCCTAATGGACAGGTTGAATGACGAAACAATGAACAACTTTCGAGAGCGATTCGCTTTTGAGTGCTCCCATAGGCATATGGATCCCTTTTGACTAACCAAAGCCCAATCCAAGTCATTGTTGATGCTGTCATCAAAAGGTATGTAAGTTGGACTTAGAGTTTTGTAGTTTATGTGAAATGCATTTCTTATTGGGTTGTCTTGAATAGAGATGGCAATGGGCCCGATATTTCCTGGTACCCGACCCGTCTCGAAAAGGTCGGGCTTTACCCGATGTTCGCGGGCTTGGGCTTGGGCCTAGGCCTGATTTTAAGGCCCGACCTCGGCCCAACAATTTTAGTATTAATTATACTAAATTACCATTTATACTATATATTTAATTACAAGATTATCCTACATATATACACTCATTTTTCTCAAACCGTACATGGATGGATGAATGCACTTTGTGGAAAGTTATTTATGTATTTGGTGAGTATTTAAAAATAAATTAATATTTAAAAATTGTTTCTTTAATTAAAAATATAAAAAAAAATATATTGAAATTTATTTTTATTTAAAAATTCACATTATAAAAATGGGCGAGCTGGGGTCAAGCCTGAGGTTACAAAAAGCCTGTCGGGTTGGGCTTGGGCCAAAGGGTACTCGATCTCGGCCCGGCCTATTGCCATCACTAGTCTTGAATAATTGGATTGTCTTGAATTGGATCAGCTGGTATTGTTAGGCGTCAAGCTGTTGATACTTGAGCTGTGGTGTTATGTATGCTTTGTGGCCAAGGCCAAAGCTAAATAATGTTTAAAGGGGTCGTGTAGAAGAAGACGAAGAAGTTGTTGTTGATGCTGAAGGTGTGCAAGATAATTGTGGAGGATGGGGAAGTGGCTGAAGAAAATAATAAAGAGAGAGGATGGAGGCTGCCGACGCTGCTTTTATTTTGAGTGTATATAGGACATTTATTTGTTGTATATAATGTTGTAATTTAATGTAATTGACACATTTCAGATTTGTACAAAAGCAATTCAGTATTTCTTTCCCTCTTTTGAGTTTGAGTTTATTTAGTATTCTTGTTAAACGACATTAATGTGTTGATGCAATTAGGTTGTCAAATTTAGGAGAAAAGATGGAATTAATATGTGTTAGTGATTTTAGTTTGTCAAAATTCAGGATAAAAGCTAGAAAAAATAAGTGTTGCCCATGATCGCTTAAGCGACTATATATATTGCTTAAGCGATCAAACACCTGAGATGATCTTGATTCTGCCTTGAACTTGATCGTTTAAGTCACCAAGGCTAAAAGTGAAGAATCACTTAAACGATACCACTTGATTTGGTCTTTTAATAAAATGCCCCTATTTTCGCCCATCTCCTATACAAAGTGCGGAGCTAATATTAGGGGTTTAATTATCTACCCACTTACAATAGTACAAATAATAAGCGTACCCAAGATTTTCCGAAAGTATTATATACCTCCCCAACCAAGAGTGGGACAAGGATTAATCATAGGCAAGGATTGAATTTTGAAAAGTCAGTCAAATAGAAGTCCTTGACCATTGGGTTGAGCACATTCACCCCTATTAACAACCTAGATAGATCGAATTCAAGACCTCTTGAATAATACAACCAAGAGTCATTGTTGACCGTTGGACCAACCAATGGTGATTTGATCATATTATTCAATGTTTTCGATGCATGCATTGATCATATTATTTAATGTTTTCGGTCTTTGTCACCATTTCTGGTTGTTGATATATGTAAATCAATAAGAAATTTTTGCGTGGAATCATTCATTAAACATCCACATCTTTGATGACTAGAAAAGTAGAGCATCTGATATAAAATGGCTAGAAAAAACTGACCGGTGTAATACTCTATTGAACAAGTTACTGACTTGACCGGGAAACCAACAATATTATGTATAACTTACTGTCATCTACATTTCCCACACTTCTGTTATCTTTAACCGGCACAAGGCTGGTATATTATTCAAAGCATAGCTTGACCTCAAAGGTCTTTTTATCTTATTTGTTATACAAACAATAAACATTAATTGATCAGCTATAAATGTTCAAATAGTTTCTTCAGATTGTAAGGCCCTGTGATATTTGGGGTTCCATTCCACACAAGTTCTGCAATTATCTTGTATGTCTTCTCAGTGGGATGAATAGCATCAAAGAACATATATTCCTCAGGATTATCACATAACTCGTAATCTTTTATTCCAGTCATCCCCCCACAGCTGTATGTTCCTCTGTATCGACCACTGCCACAACATGCCACTATGGCCTCCTTCAAACCTTCACAACATAAAAAATTCAGTACAGATTGTAGATTAGAATAGAGCTAGGCGCCTAATCTCGACATGCATACAAGATCGGATGATCAAATAACATACCATATCTTGAAGGGTTGTTGATGATTTCCAGAGAAGAATTGTAGAAATCATGAATTGCATATTTGAATCCTGGTAATTGGCTCTCTAGCTCCGGCAGGACTTCAGATAGTGCTTTGTTATGTAGTTTTGCTAACTCTGAAACACTCTCCAGGCAAGATCCTGAGCTTCCCGGTACAATTGCTCTTATGAGTGGTAAACAACCCAAATCATCCAAATTTAAGAACCCAAATTTCCTTCCTCCAATCTCATATATTTCCTGTCAGAACAAAATAACTTCAAAAAAAATAGATCTTGTTTATAAAACACTGGAACAAGATTTTTCGAAAGAGTATGACACTATTACTTTGATTGTAGTTGTCAGGTTGCCGATCACCATCCCTATATATTTTTTTCTAGAGTAATCCGATTGAAGCACACTTGAGTTTGTGAACAAAGGGACCAAGTAATCATTGGTCCCAATGCTAAATATGTAAACAGCTTTGGATAGCAATCTTTTGGCTCCTGCATCACCTAGTTTCTGCTTCAACTGCTTCTCCACCAGCTTGAAATAACTTAGCTGAGTGTTAAGATCTATTACCTGGTATTTACATAACAAAATGTGAGCACAAAGGTTTTTGGCTAATTCTATTTACTCTTTAAGCTTAAACAGCAAGATTTCATACATATCCTCGTTGAGTTTCAGCTAAAGCACCAGCTCCTGAGGATGCGAAGTTCACACCATAANAGGAAATGTGGGCCCAATATGGGCTTCTTTGGATTTACTAAAGGCCGAACGACTTACGCATATCCAAGGTTTGTTGAAATGACAAGTTGGTACCCAAAAAGTTTTGAAACAACAAATAGGTACCTTCCGTCATGTTCTGTTAGTGATTTTCGTTTTATAATAGTGAAAAGACTAAAATGCCCTTGAAAGTTTGATATTTTAGTTTTTTATAAATTTAAAAATTTCTAAAAAACCCCCTAGGTTTGCTAATTTGACTAAATACCCCAATATATAAAAATTTTATAAAATAACAAAAACACTCCCACCACCCGCAGTGCCAGATTCCGGCCACCACCGCCGAAATCTGGCCGAAAAATTGCGTTACGACACAAACTCGTCGATCTGACATTTTCCAGTAAGATCCGTGACTGATCTGACCGGAAAAGGCCAGATCTGGTCGTCGAGGCCGGAATTTGGCCGAAAAATTGCGTTACGACACATGCTAGAATTTGGCCAGATCTGGCCGTCGAGGCCGAAAAAGGCCAGATCGACGCGTTACGACACAGATCCGACGGGTCTGTGTCGTAACGCAATTTTTCGGCCAGATTCTGGCGGTGGTGGCCGGAATCTGGCACTGCGAGTGGAGGGTGGTGGGGGTGTTTTTGTTATTTTATAAAATTTTTATATGTTGGGGTATTTAGCAAATTAGCAAACCTAGGGGTTTTTTTAGAAATTTTTAAATTTATAAAAAACTAAAATATCAAACTTTCAAGGGTATTTTAGCCTTTTCACTATTATCAAACGAAAATCACTAACAGAACATAACGGAAGGTACCTATTTATCGTTTCAAAACCTTTTGGGTACCAACTTATCGTTTCGACAAACCTTGGGTATGTATAAGTCGTTCTGCCTTTACTAAATTCAATAGTAAAAAAAAATGTCATAAAAAAACAATTTGTAAATTGTAACTCAGAAAAGTAGGGGGTACCGTTCATATCTAAAACAAAACAAACTCAGGGAAACATTTTTTTCCCACGAAACAAACAGAAACATATAGCATGATATTTAAAATTTCATTATTGAACAAAAGAAGTAGGACATTAAAGAGCAATTTTTAAACTTCTTTAAAAAAAAAAATAGTAGATACTGAAAATTAATGAGATTAACAAACAGGCAATCAGAATTGTACATTAGACTAGAAACTTTTCATCATGAAACATAGAGATAAGAGAACGCAGGAGTGGGTTAATAGGCACACGACGACCAGTTGTACTGGGGGTGTAAATTTGGAGATATTATAAGCTTTTCATGGACGGCAGGCAAGTATTCACGTTTCATTTAGTGCAAGGGAGATAATATTAGCGCTTCTTCTTCACAAACGTGCATCCAAGTAATTGTCTTCCTTTTTTTATTATAGTTCATAATTAATTGATAAACAAAGTCAGCCATTAATGTCTCTATAAAAGACCATGGTGTTCTTCTCATATCAATTCAAAATCAAAACTTTTCTTTCTTCCTAAATAGATTTTCAGAGTCATGGGCTCACACCGGTTTTTCTTCAGCTTCTTTTGATTCTCTTCCATGCTGATCCTTGCCTCTGCAAGTGATTATGGCTATGGCGGCACACTGAGGGTGACAAGCCAAAGTCTCAAGAATATAACTACACGAATCCAAATCTGAAGACAACAGATATACTCCTAAGCCAGAAGCTTACAAGCCACACCCCAAGACAACGGATATGCTCCCAAGCAAGAAGCTTATAAGTCACAACCCAAAGACTACGCATATGCTCCTAGCAAGTTTACAAGTCGCAACCCCAAAGATAACAAATATGCCCCACGCCTAAAGCTTACAAGTCACAATCCAAAGACAATGGATATGCTCCCAAGCCAAAAGCTTACAAGCCACCCCAAG
The DNA here is from genome assembly GCF_008641045.1 of Pistacia vera. Classification (NCBI taxonomy): domain Eukaryota; kingdom Viridiplantae; phylum Streptophyta; class Magnoliopsida; order Sapindales; family Anacardiaceae; genus Pistacia; species Pistacia vera. The sequence goes on along the minus strand of NW_022195521.1, from coordinate 635,432 downwards.
ACACGGACACGCTACCAAGCCAGGACTTACAAGCCACAACCCAAAGATAGCATATATGCTTCTAAGCCTAAAGCTTACAAGCCACAATCCAAAGACATGGATTGCTCCCAAGCCAGAAGCTTACAAACCACAACCTAAAGACAACGAAAATCTCCCAAGCCAGAAGCTACAAGCCACAACCCAAAGACAACACATATGCCCCAAGCCAAAAGCACACAGCCACAACCCAAAGACAATGGATACACTCCCAAGCCAAAAGCTTATAAGCCACAACCCAAAACAACGCATATGCTCCCAGCTAGAATCTTACAAGCCAACCCAAAGACAACGCATACGCACCAAGCCAGAAGCTTACAAGCCACAACCTAAAGACAATGTATACGCTCCTAAGCAGAAGCTTATAAGCCACAACCCAAAGATAATGAATACGCTCCCAAGCCACAACCTAAAGACAACACCTATGCTCCCAACCAATCTACAAGCCACAACCAAAGACAAATCTACTCTCCCAAGCCACAACCTAAAGACAACACCTATGCTCCCAAATCAAAGCTTACAACCACAACCCAAAGACAATGCCTACGCTCCCAAAACCAGCTTACAAGCCAAAAGCAGAGGAGAAGTCAAGGGTTACTAAATTTCTTCATTCTTTTTGAAGACTTTCTTCACTTCAGAACATGGACTTCAACAAGTTACTAAATATTTTATGTTTTTTATTTTTTAATTCAGAATTTCTTATTTTGATTGTATTCTATGATTTGCAATAAGATAAAGATTATTATAATATAATGAGTATCTCATTGACCCATTGTAATACAATCTCTCAAAGGTATCCTTTATACTTAACACTTCATGAGAATTAAAGCTTCTGATATGTGCAGGTCCAATTATTATGGATGGCAATCAACAGTCAGCACAGAATTATATATAAATTCGAAATTAGATATAATTAGAATCTGATAATGAAATTGACTTTGTTTTAGTTTGGAGCATTTTTTATATATATTTAAATACAACCTTTTTCTTTTATTTTCTTTTCAAAAATGAAAGGATACAATCTTGTAAAAAGATTATATGTTGAAATGTTTTGGAGAACAATTTTGAATACATTTTTAAAAAATAAGAGTTTAAAAACGCTAAATTTATAGTTTTTGTATCTAAAAACAAGTATTAGTCATTGTATGACTTCTGATAAGAGAAAAAATTATGCTCAGATATGTTTATAAAAAGGCCTAGTATGAATGGAAAACATAACGAATTTAGAAACTAAATAAATCATTAGGAAGTTAAATGGTCTTTGTTGGTATAAAGGGACCTGAAACCTCATGTCCTCTTATTACATTTGCCGATATTCAAAATAAAATGAAAAAAAGAAAAGATTAATCAAACATATATATATGACCAACCATCTATTTGTTTAATGACCTTAACATGCCCTAAACATATTAGAATCACAAAAAGACAAATTTAACATATAAGTGGGTTCATGGAGATATGGAAGCCATCTCCATGGCAGGCAGGCAGCAAGGCATACACGTTCATGGAGATTTCAAATTCTCTTCGATCAAATCGTGCAACCGCGTTATTTGTCTTCTATATTCATGTCTATAAAAGCATCCATGGTGATACTTCTCATCGTAATTCAAAAATCAAATAATTTTTCTTCCTGTTGCAGTATTATTTTTCATGGGGGCCACCCGTTTCTTCTTCACAACCTCTTTACTTCTCTTCTCACTGCTGATCCTTGCCTCTGCAAGTGATTATGGCTAGACACACGGTGACGGTGACGAGCCAAGACTCAGTTGTATTAGACATTTCAAATCAAATTCAAAATGGGTCAAATTCATTGGTATGACTCACAATCAGACTATGAGAAATCAAAGTCGAAAAGAAAAGGAAATTAACAGATCGAAATCAGTAGGTCATGATTATACACAATGTTGATGGCTTCAAATCATACCTAGATAATTCAAAATCTGAGGTAATGTCTTAAGGTTCAAAGCCAGAGTTTCAAGCCACAGCCCAAGATAATGGCTACGTTCCCAAACCAGAAATTTCCAAGCCCAACCCAAAGATAACGACTATGTTTCCAAGTCAGAAATTTACAACCCACACACCAAAAGATAAACTGATGAAGTAGGACGAAATGAAACGATGAACTTTGATAAATTGTTTAAGTGTTTCACAGTGAAATTACAAGTGAGAGGAACTGATGAAGCGAAGACGAAATGAAACGATAAACTTCAACGACGGACAGGGACTATAGGGCGGCTGGCGGCAAACAGATTTGGCACACAGGTCGTTGATCGAAGAAACCAATGACGATTGAAGAACTAAGTGCATGGAGGTATAGAAGAAGTAGTTGAATCGGAGAGAATGAGAATTGAAAATGGATTGGATTTTTTCATGCAGTGACCCCGTATTGCACCAAAACCGATCGGACTGGTGGTTGCACAGTAACACCAGCCCAACGTGGGTCATACTGGGTGAACTGTCAAACGTATTTTAACCCTTTAAAACCCGGCCTAGGCACCCGGTTCCCGGTTAAGTCGGTCCAACCGGGCCAGGTTTTAAAATATGAGATAACTACTCTTGTAGGTGCCCCGGAAATATTTCTCTTGACTACAAATATCATGCATATATTTATTGTAATTTAAATCGAAAAGAACAATACAGCTCTGTCAAGTTAAAATCTGTAATCATAAGGTTGGTATGCATAACCATATTAGGTATTAAATGGTCCTATAATTTAAAATTTAGATAGTACTTATGTTGATAAATTAGGGAACCCTTATCTCATCCCATATCTGATTGCAAGTTTTTTCTTATTCCAAATATGTAAATTGATTTCTTAAAACTAGAGATGAATCATTCTAGAAATCATCATAAACATTGGTCGTAATCTATAACCATTGAAGGTTATTTTCAAAAATATTTAAGGTAAAAGTGAGGTTCACCATATGGGCATATATTCAACAATGAGTTCAGAAGGAAGAATTTGAAATTGGAACATCTTCTACATAACTTGTATCTCTGCCTCTACTTGAGCATAAATAGCGTATTACATTGTATTCATTGCTGATGCAGAGAGGTCCTGTTGGAAATTTCAGCCAATGTTCACTTCAATATTTTTGTGCAGGACTCGACGAGGTCGACTCCCTGTGCCCAAAGTTAGAAAAAGCCATTGTACATAACTTGTCATCTTCTTGCCCATCTAGATGACGAAACCTGAAGTAGCTTTATCTCCATGTCCCAAACTGGAAACAAATATTAAACTTCCAATCACGATAAAGAAAGACAGAAGCGTTTCACAAAATAACCTTAAAGCTCCATTTACCTTTTAGGTCCACTTATCAGCATGTCTCTTCTCGTTTTGATTCACCAATATCATACTCGCTCTAAATGTGATTCTCCATTTTCATTCAAAGAATCACCAAAAAAACTCACTGAGTTCATCGACGTTTGATTTCCCATTCTGGACATAATTCACCAACCTATCTTGGAGCTCCACAGGGATGATATCCTTGTTCCTAAGTATTTATGAATTTCTCTGCTCTTCTATATCTCCTTCACCTAGGAAGTATTTAGACAGGCAGAAAAAATTTCCATCCTGGTCTCCACCGTTTTACAAATCACTAATGCTTCTTCCACTCGCTTCCACTGCTTTTTGAGATTGATTTACTGAAAATACCCAATTGCCATATAGAGCAAGTTTTCTGATCGGCTTCCCCCTTTTCATTTTGCCCCATCTATAAGATTTTCCCGCCTCCAGCAAAGCCCTTTTCTGCTATAAGCACTAATCATCAAGTTTAAAATCCGAATATCATAGTTTCATTACTGATTCCCACTCTTCAAAATCTTCTTGGCAGGTTTTCAAATCATCAAATTTCAATATAGAAGGTATGACAGATATATAGCCTTATTGTAAATCTTATGGTTGTTCTTGTAAAATTCCCAAAGTCTTAAAACACCACCTTCTTCCAATTTTGCATATAGTGTATAAGAAACTCATATGCTCTATTGCTATCTTTACCCGGTATTAGTTCCTCGGATTTCTCAGCTCTCCACAGCTTTGTCCAAGAGTCCAGCTTTCGCGTACCCATTTGCTCATTACTGTAAACTGTCCAGTGCGAACAAAATTGGGATCTGATTCCATCACTGCCAGATCTTATCAATTCCATCAACATCAGATGAGCCCAAAGGCACTCAGGAGTATACCCACTGTAATTTATCATATCCAATGCCTTTTTCTTGCATTTCATGCAACAGACTATCAAGTTTCTTGTAATTTACAGTCTGATAATAAAGATTAAGCATAACATTGATGCCATCGATGTCCGAAGCTAAACCCAAATCCCTCATTTTCTGCATGGTGGCCTCTGCTTTCTCCACAGATTTTACACGGCATAGCAGTTAAGCAAGCACTATAAACTGGAAGGCCCTTTAGTTGTTTCGGAACATTGCTGAAATAATTTTCCGCTTTTCTGTCCATGAACTTTAGAGATCAAATCCAGACGAATGGCAACATCAACAGATGTAAGTGGCAAGTATCTTTTGTCGGTCATCCACATAGAAATCTGCGGAAAGAAAGAGAGAGAGAGAGATTATAACAATGAAAGATAAAATTACAAGATCACCGATACCAGTAATCATACGGCAGTTTCTTCAATATTAGAGATAAGAAAAATATAATTATTTAGAAAAAAAAATATTATAATGTATAAATGTAAGCGAATAGCGCCTATAATTAAAGAGAAAACCATTTTTAATATATTCTACAAATATAATTTAAATAATAACTATTCATAATGAAAAATTTATAAAGTGATTTTTTTTTTTATTATTCTTTAATAAATAATAAATAAAGCAACATTAAAATTTATAATATAATATATAAAAAATGCCGTAGAAAAGAAACGTTACCTCAAGAGCGTGACGGAATCGTCGGTAAGATCGCAACTCTTTAATGAAGCTTTGGAGTTGTTCTTTGTCGACGGGACGTCCTTCTTCGATCCACTGGTCCAACAATGGAACTATTGAGACCCTTGATCTCCGATCGGGAGATCCGACGTAAAGAGCGTTCATCGGCCTTTCCATCTCGAAAGTCTCCGGCTTCGTTCTTCTATTTTGTTGAGTACGAGCTTAAGCCACTCACTTTCCGAGACCCAAATAGATTTGATGCTGTGGAGGATTGCACTGAAACGTACAAGGCTTCATTTGCAGAGAACGGCGAGGAGAAAGTGGAAAGGTTTATGTAAAGTGAAGGAGAAAGTGAAGGAGAAGGTTAGAGAGTTCGATTTTATTTTGGGTTAACTTTTTTACATACCGTAAATGTTTGTTTATTTAAATCCCCAGAACTTTTGAAAATTACACTGACCCCACCTACAATTTCAAAATACAAATGTGTCTAAGAATGGTTTATATAAAAGAAGGGTTTAAGAAAATTCATTTGATCTAATAGTTTACATACCTCGAATTTTTAAGAACTCTCTACTTCAATGGGTATTCTTTCATGAAAAAAAAACGTGATAACAATCCAATCTTCACTTAATTTCAAATAATATCTCGAATTTACATTAATTAGTTTTCTTGTAAAGTGTTTTACATGACAACGATTTATTAGATATCTTTTATTTAAAATTCTTTTTTCTCGTTACTAGTTACCGTAATCTCCTTTAGGCTGAGGCAAAAATGAATCCCACTTACTTTTATTAAATTCAAAAACACCCTTATAATTTAAAATTTCATTGACCTTCCCACTCGTCCCTTGAGAAGTTACAATGGAGAGAATGAGAAACAAAAGATCGGTGTAGGAGAGTTTAAGTCGGGCTTATGAGATGAAAGTGTAATTGAGCCATTTTGTAATATAATCTTTCATATTTATCCCTTATATTCAAATATTCATGACATGAGATTACTGAGAGACATGTACCTCATACTGTAATGCCAACAAAACCTTTTAACTACAAAGGTCAAGTCTTAACTTTGATTAAATGTTACTTTATAAATATTTGGGGGTAAAACGACTAATTCTATTTATTGCATGAATTTCATGCCTAAACATATTTTCAAATTAAAAATTAAAAAAAAAAAAAAAAATCAAACTATTGTAACAATTAACTTGTGGATCAAATTATCAGTAGAAGGTCAAAATTATCATGATCCGTCAAAAATATAATTGCATTTCATTGAATTGTTGTAGCTCAATCAACTTATTCTCTTAAATTTTTATCACGACCCATTTATTATGGACATGTAGAATGAGACTATATCTTTATTCTTGTCGGATTAATTAGCTCTTCAAAAGGAAAAATAAAAAAATAAAAAAAGATCAATTAAACATATTTTTAAATATAAAAAATATTAATATGTGAGTTCATGGAGATATTCCAAGCCATTTCCAGGAAGGCAATAAGCAAGCAAGGCATTCACCGAATCACGTTCATGGGGATTGCAGATTCTCTTCAATCAAATCGTGCAGCCGAGATTATTTTGTCTTCTATATTCATGTCTATAAAAGACCACTTGTGTTGTGGATACTTCTCAGGGCAATATTTCACCAATTAATCGGTTCATTTTCTTTCTTCTTGCAATTTTTTTCATTGTGATGGAGTTCAGCCGTTTCTTCTTCACAACCTCTTTGCTTCTCTTCTCATTGCTGATCCTTGCCTCTGCAAGTGATTATGGCTATGGCAGCAATGGTGACGGTAACAAGCCAAAGTCTCAGGAATATATGACTATGAATCCAATTCTTAAGACAAATTCAAGACGGGTTGTAGTTATACTTCTAAATTCAAGTCGAAGTTGGAGGATTATAAGTATACTTCTGATTTAGATGCTAAAAAATCTAGAAGTTAAGAGAAAAATCAGACAAGGTAGATCAGTACTGGAAATCAGTAGATCATGATCATACAGAAAAATGAGTTATGGTTACAAATCATACGTCGAAAAGTCAAAATATGAGGATATTGTTTCTTGTTCCAAGCCAGATAATGGTTATTGTCGTAAGGTAGACGTTGTCAGATCAGATTCAAAACCAGTAGAATATCATTGTTTTGACTCAAAATCAGAATATGATAAATTGAAGTAGGAAGAAAGGGAACATTACAAATCCAAATCAGTAGGCCATGAATATACGCAAAGTGTTGATGGCTTCAAATCATATGTTGCGTTTTCTGCTTTCCTTGATTTTGTATAGCTTGTAAAGGATTTTGTTATCCTTTAATTTCTGGCATTTGTTTGCTTTCTTGGGCCTGTCCAAGGTTCTTTTGAAGGAAGGGCTCCTCCTTCATAGGTTGTAATTATTTTATTTTATTTTTATACAATTATCGGGTTTCCCAAAGAAAAAGAAAGAGATTGAGAGATTATTTTAGTGCATAAATTTGTGGACAAACTATCCTGAAACATCTTTAGAAATAAAATCAACCTAATTTTGGTTCCAAGTATATATTCATACGATACTTTCACTTAAGCTTGAGAAAGTATAGCAATTGTTCGGTATATTATTTTGAATCATTATTCCGTTATCCTATTTGGATTAAAAAGCATTATATATGTTTCATTACTTATTGGGTTAATTTATTCAGAAAATTAGTCTAACTCAAATAAGATTTTTTGTCTCAAAATAAAAAGTGGGTGGGACTTATTTTCTATTATCCTATTTTATTCCACTCAAAATATTTTCCCAACTCTATTCAACTAAAAACAATTATCTTTCATTCCTTCCAATCTGAAAATTAATCCACTCAAGACCACCATCGTCAGCCAACACCCCTACCGCCGTCGGCTGTCGTGCGCCGATCTTGCTGTTCTTGGCTATATCAACTATGAATCTGGTCAGAAACGGCCAAAGCTACGACCCGAGGTCCAATCATTGCAACCAAATTCTAGTCATAGATCTGGCCGAAAATGGCCATATTAATGCATGACCGACTAGATCCAACCGATTGTGTGCGGTTCTGACGACTGTCGGCTATCGTCCGATAGTGGTGGTCGATGACCGATTGTCCTCTTGGGTGGTTGGGTGCTCTAGTTAATTTTTAAGCTTTTATCGTGGAGAGTGTTTAGCTAAATTAACAAATATAAGAGGTTAAAAATAGAATCTAAAATATTTTTAGAAAATGTACTAAACAGCTATTCAACATTTTATCATACTCTGAATATATTTTCAAATATTTTACCAAACACATTTTCAGAATATGATCCAATTCGATTTAATCTAACTTAACTCAACTTAAAATAATTTTCAAAATAATAATTTTCAAATAATCTACCAAACAGGCCCATATAATTCTCTCTCTTGAAAACTTTTCTCAAATTTTCTACATACAGAAAAAAAAAAAAAAAAAAAATAGTAGATACTGAAAAATTAATGAGATTAACAAACAGGCAATCAGAATTGTACATTAGACTAGAAAACTTTTTCATCATGAAAACATAGAGATAATGAGAACGCAGGAAGTGGGTTAATAGGCACCACGACGACCAGTTGTACTGGGGGTGTAAATTTGGAGATATTATAAGCTTTTTCCATGGACGGCAGGCAAGGTATTCACGTTCATTTTAGTGCAATGGAGATAATATTAGCGCTTCTTCTTCAAAACGTGCATCCAAGTAATTGTCTTCCTTTTTTATATTATAGTTCATAATTAATTGATAAGACAAAGTCAGCCATTAATGTCTCTATAAAAGACCATGGTGTTACTTCTCATATCAATTCAAAAATCAAATACTTTATCTTTCTTCATAAAATAGATTTTCAGAGTCATGGGGATCACAAGTTTCTTCTTCACTAGCTATTTGATTCTCTTCTCAATGCTGATCCTTGCCTCTGCAAGTGATTATGGCTATGGCGGCAACACTGAGGGTGACAAGCCAAAGTCTCAAGAATATAACTACGAATCCAAATCTGAAGACAACAGATATACTCCTAAGCCAGAAGCTTACAAGCCACAACCCAAAGACAACGGATATGCTCCCAAGCAAGAAGCTTATAAGTCACAACCCAAAGACTACGCATATGCTCCTAAGCCAGAAGTTTACAAGTCGCAACCCAAAGATAACAAATATGCCCCTACGCCTAAAGCTTACAAGTCACAATCCAAAGACAATGGATATGCTCCCAAGCCAAAAGCTTACAAGCCACAACCCAAAGACAACGGACACGCTACCAAGCCAGGAGCTTACAAGCCACAACCCAAAGATAGCATATATGCTTCTAAGCCTAAAGCTTACAAGCCACAATCCAAAGACAATGGATATGCTCCCAAGCCAGAAGCTTACAAACCACAACCTAAAGACAACGAAAATGCTCCCAAGCCAGAAGCTTACAAGCCACAACCCAAAGACAACACATATGCTCCCAAGCCAAAAGCACACAAGCCACAACCCAAAGACAATGGATACACTCCCAAGCCAAAAGCTTATAAGCCACAACCCAAAGACAACGCATATGCTCCCAAGCTAGAATCTTACAAGCCACAACCCAAAGACAACGCATACGCACCCAAGCCAGAAGCTTACAAGCCACAACCTAAAGACAATGTATACGCTCCTAAGCCAGAAGCTTATAAGCCACAACCCAAAGATAATGAATACGCTCCCAAGCCACAACCTAAAGACAACACCTATGCTCCCAAGCCAGAATCTTACAAGCCACAACCCAAAGACAAAATCTACTCTCCCAAGCCACAACCTAAAGACAACACCTATGCTCCCAAATCAAAAGCTTACAAGCCACAACCCAAAGACAATGCCTACGCTCCCAAACCAGCTTACAAGCCAAAAGCAGAGGAGAAGTCAAGTGGTTACTAAATTTCTTCATTCTTTTTGAAGACTTTCTTCACTTCAGAACATGGACTTCAACAAGTTACTAAATATTTTATGTTTTTTATTTTTTAATTTCAGAAATTTCTTATTTTTGATTGTATTCTATGATTTGCAATAAGATAAAAGATTATTATAAGTATAATGAGTATCTCATTGACCCATTATGTAATACAATCTCTCAAAGGTATCCTTTATACTTAACACTTCATGAGAATTAAAGCTTCTTGATATGTGCAGGTCCAAATTATTATGGATGACAATCAACAGTCAGCACAGAATTATATATAAAATTCGAAAATTAGATATAATTAGAATCTGATAATGAAATTGAACTTTGTATTAGTTTGGAGCATTTTTTATACAAAATTTAAATACAACCTTTTCTTTTTATTTTCTTTTTCAAAAATGAAAGGTATAAAAAACCTTGTAAAAAGATAATATGTTGAAATGTTTTGGAGAACAATTTTGAATACATTTTTAACAATAAGAGTTTAAAAAACGACTAAATTTATAGTTTTTTTAATCTAAAAACAAGTATTAGTCATTGTATTGACTTCTGATAAGAGAAAAAATTCTGCTCTGATATGTTTATAAAAAGGCCTAGGATATGAATGAGAAACATAACGGCTCCGTTTGGTTGCCAATTGGGAATACTACTTTTAGTATTCCCAAAAAAGTTAAACAGTAAAATACCCAAAAACTTTGGGCTGTGTTTGTTTCAGTTTTGGGAATACTACTTTTAGTATTCCCAAAAAAGTTAAACAGTAAAATACCCAAAAACTTTGATTTTTGGGAATACTACTCCCAATATTATTTAACTTTTTTTAAACCCCTTAAATTTGATAATTTAATTAAATACCCCTAAATATTTTTTTAAAAATTACAAAAACACCCCAGTAATTCATATTTACCAGATTCCGGCCACCACTGCCGGAAAATGGCCGAATCTGTTAGGTATGGCGCACTACCCGGCTGAATCTGGCCGGTAGTGCGCCGATCTAGCCTTTTCCGGTCAGATCCTGTGTGGATCTGGCCGGAAAAGGCCAGATCTAAGGCCAAAGATCTGGCCGTTGACGGCCAGATCTTTGGCCATAACGGTTTATAACGACGGCCAACAAACGGTCGTCTTGACCATCAACGACGACGGTTTGTTGGTCGTCGTTGACGAGAAATATGGCCAGATCTGGCCGTAGATCTGGCCTTTGTCGGCCAGATCCACCATGGATCGGCCGGCAAAGGCTATAGCGCGCATGACCGGCAGATCCAGCCGTCATGCGCTAATACGGTGAATCCGGCCACCCTCCGGCGGTGGTCCGGCTGTCGGTATTTGACATTGGATTGGGGGTGTTTTTGTTAACTTTTAAGATTTATTATATGAGGTGTTTTGTAAATAAACAAATATGGGGTATTTTATTAATTTAAAATCCTACATCGTAATACCCGCCCAATTCAACTTTTTTTTTTACTTTTTTCAGAAAACTTTTCTCAAAAACCCCAATTGTGAAGCAAACGAGCCAACGAATTTAGAAAACATAAGAAACCTCATGATCTAAAAAGTTTACACATTTTCCTCTTATTACATTGTTGCCGATATTCAAAAATAAAATGAAAAAAGAATAGAATCACAAAAAGATAAAATATAACATTTAAGTGGTTCAATTGAGATAATATGGAAGCCATCTCCATGGCAGGCAGGCAAGCAAGGCATACACGTTCATGGAGATTTCAAATTCTCTTCAATCAAATCGTGCAACCGCGTTTATTTTGTCTTCTATATTCATGTCTATAAAAGAGCATCCATGGTGATACTTCTCATCGTAATTCAAAAATCAAATAATTTTTCTTTCCTGTTGCAATATTATTTTTCATGGTGATGGGGCTCACCCGTTTCTTCTTCACAACCTCTTTACTTCTCTTCTCACTGCTGATCCTTGCCTCTGCAAGTGATTATGGCTATGACAACAACGGTGACGGTGACGAGCCAAAGACTCAGTTGTATTAGACATTTTCAAATCAAATTCAAAATGGGTCAAATATCATGGTTATGACTCACAATCAGACTATGAGAAATCAAAGTCAGAAGAAAAGGAAATTTACAGATCGAAATCAGTAGGTCATGATTATACACAATGTTGATGGCTTCAAATCATACCTAGATAAGTCAAAATCTGAGGATAATGTCTTAAGGTTCAAAGCCAGAAGTTTACAAGCCACAGCCCAAGATAATGGCTACGTTCCCAAACCAGAAATTTCCAAGCCGCAACCCAAAGATAACGACTATGTTTCCAAGTCAGAAATTTACAAGCCACAACCAAAAGATAAACTGATGAAGTGAAGACGAAATGAAACGATGAACTTTGATAAATTGTTTTAAGTGTTTCACAGTGAAACTTACAAGTGAGAGGAACTGATGAAGCGAAGACGAAATGAAACGATAAACTTCAACGACGGACAGGGACTATAGGGCGGCTGGCGGCAAACAGATTTGGCACACAGGTCGTTGATCGAAGAAACCAATGACGATTGAAGAACTAAAGATGCATTGGAGGTATAGAAGAAGTAGTTGAATCTGAGAGAATGAGAATTGAAAATGGATTGGGGATTTTTTCATGCAGTGACCCCGTATTGCACCAAAACCGATCGGACTGGTGGTTTGCTACAGTAACACCAGCCCAACCGTGGGTCATACTGGGTGAACTGTCAATAACGATTTTTAACCCTTTAAAACCCGGCCTAGGCACCGGTTCCCGGTTAAGTCGGTCCAACCGGGCCAGGTTTTAAAATATTGAGATCAACTACTCTTGTAGGTGCCCCTGGAAATATTTCTCTTGACTACAAATATCATGCATATATTTATTGTAATTTAAATTCGAAAAGAACAATACAGCTCTGTCAAAGTTAAAATCTGTAATTCATATAAGGTTGGTATGCATAACCATATTAGTTATTACATGGTCCTATAATTTAAAATTTTAGATAGTACCTCTCATTGTTGATAAATTGGGGAACCCTTATCTCATCCCATATCTGATGAAAGTTTTTTTTTATTTCCAAAATTATGTATATTGATTTCTTAAAAACTAGAGATGAATCATTCTAGAAATCATCATAAACATTGGTCGTAATCTATAACCATTGAAGGTTATTTTCAAAAATAAATTTTTAAGGTAAAAGTGAGGTTCACCATATGGGCATATATTCAACAATGAAGTTCAGAAGGAAAGAATTTGAAATTGGAACATCTTCTACATAACTTATATCTCTGCCTCTACTTGAGCATAAATAGCGTATTACATTGTATTCATTGCTGATCCAGAGAGGTCGAGGTCCTGTTGGAAATTTCAGCCAATGTTCACTTCAATATTTTTGTGCAGGACTCGACTGAGGTCGACTCCCTGTGCCCAAAAGTTAGAAAAAGCCATTGTACATAATTTGTCATCTTCCTTGCCCATCTAGATGACGAAACCTGGAGTAGCTTTACCTCCAATGTCCCAAACTGGGAAACAAAATATTAAACTTCCAATCACAATAAACAGAAGACAGAAGGCGTTTCACAAAATAAACCTTAAAGCTCCATTTACCTTTTAGGTCCAGCTTATTCAGCATGTCTCTTCTTTTTTTGATTCACCAACATCATACTCGGGCTCTAAATGTGATTCTCCATTTTCATTCAAAGAATCACCAAAAAACTCACTGAGTTCATCCACGTTTGATTTCCCATTCTGGACATAATTCAACAACCTATCTTGGAGCTCCACAGGGATGATATCCTTGTTCCTAAGTAATTTTATGAATTTCTCTGCTCTCTCTGTATCTCCTTTACCTATGAAGTATTTTAGACAGGCAGAAAAAATTTCCATCCTGGGCTTCCAGCCAGTTTTACAAATCACTAATGCTTCTTCCATCGCTTCCACTGCTTTTTGAGATTGATTATACTGAAAATACCCAATTGCCATATAGAGCCAAGTTTTCTGATCAGGCTTCCCCCCTTTCAATTTTGCCCCATATATAAGATTTTCCGCCTCCAGCAAAAGCCCTTTTCTGCTATAAGCACTAATCATCAAGTTTAAAATCCGAATATCATAGTTTTCATTTATTGATTCCCACTCTTCAAACATCTTCTTGGCAGTTTCAAAATCATCAAATTTCAATATAGAAGGTATGACAGATATATAGCCTTTATTGTAAATCTTATGGTTGTTCTTGTAAAATTCCCAAAGTCTTAAAACATCATCTTTCTTCCCAAATTTTGCATATAGTGTGATAAGAAACTCATATGCTCTATTGCTATCTTTACCCGGTATTAGTTCCTCGGATTTCTTCAGCATCTCCACAGCTTTGTCCAAGAGTCCAGCTTTCGCGTACCCATTTGCTGCATTACTGTAAACCGTCCAGTGCAAAACAAAATTGGGATCTGATTCCATCACTGCCAGAATCTTATCAATTCCATCAACATCAGATGTAGCTCCAAAGGCACTCAGGAGTATACCCACTGTAAATCTATCATATCCAATGCCTTTTTCTTGCATTTCATGCAACAGACTATCAAGTTTCTTGGAATTTACAGTCTGATAATAAAGATTAAGCATAACATTGTATGCCATCGATGTCCGAGCTAAACCCAAATCCCTCATTTTCTGCATGGTGGCCTCTGCTTTCTCCACAGATTTTACACTGGCATAGCAGTTAAGCAAAGCACTATAAACTGGAAGGCCCTTTAGTTGTTTCGGAACATTGTTGAAATAATTTTCCGCTTGTTCTGTGCCATGAACTTTAGAGATCAAATCCAGACGAATGGCAACATCAACAGATGTAAGTGGCAAGTATCTTTTGTCGGTCATCCACATAGAAATCTGCGGGGAGAGAGAGAGAGAGAGAGAGAGAGAGAGAGAGAGAGATTATAACAATGGAAAGATAAAATTACAAGATCACCGATACCAAGTAATCATACGGCAGTTTCTTTCAATATTTAGAGATAAGAAAAATAGAATATTATTTACAAAAAAATATATATATATATATATAAATGTAAGCGAAATAGCTGCCTATAAAAATTAAAGAGAAAAACCATTTTTAATATATTAATACAAATAACTAATTTAAATAAATAACTATTCATAATGAAAAAATTTATAAAGTGATTTTTTTTTTATTATTTCTTTAAATAAATAATAAATAAAGCAACATTAAAATTTATAAAATAATATATAAAAAATGCCGTAGAAAAGAAACCGTTACCTCAAGAGCGTGACGGAATCGTCGGTAAGATCGCAACTCTTTAATGAAGCTTTGGAGTTGTTCTTTGTCGACAGGACGTCCTTCTTCGATCCACTGGTCCAACAATGGAACTATTGAGACCCTTGAATCTCCGATCGGGGAGATCCGACGGTAAAGAGCGTTCATCGAGCCTTTCCATCTCGAAAGTCTCCGGCTTCGTTCTTCTATTTTTGTTGAGTACGAGCTTAAAGCCACTACATTTCCGAGACCCAAATGAGATTTGATGCTGTGGAGGATTGCACTGAAACGTACAAGCTTCATTTGCAGAGAAACGGCGAGGAGAAAGTGGAAAGGGTTTATGTGAAAGTGAAGGAGAAAGTGAAGGAGAAGGTTTAAGAGAGTTCGATTTTATTTTGGGTTAACTTTTTTACATACCCTAAATGTTTGTTTAATTTAAAATCCCCAGAACTTTTGAAAATTATCACTGACCCCAACTACAACTCAAAAAACACCCTTATAATTTAAAAATTATCATTGACCTCCCCACTCCTCCCTTGAGAAGTTACAATGGAGAGAATGAGAAACAAAAGATCGGTGTAGGAGAGTTTAAGTCGGGCTTATGACAGGAAATGTGGGCCCAATATGGGCTTCTTTGGATTTACTAAATTCAATAGTAAAAAAAAAAAATTGTCATACAAAAACAATTTGTAAATTGTAACTCAGAAAAGTAGGAGGTACCGTTCATATCTAAAACAAAACAAGCTCAGGGAAACATTCTTTCCCACGAAACAAACAGAAACATATAGCATGATATTTAAAATTTCATTATTGAACAAAAGAAGTAGGACATTAAAGAGCAATTTTTAAACTTCTTTTAACAACAGGCTCTTCTGTGACACCAACTATCAGAGCCCTAATCAAGAGTTACAATTGCTACAATAAAATTTCAAGTTTTGAAAACGATTCTAAACTCAAACTGACAGAAAGTGCAATTGAAAACAAAAAACTTAAAGCAAACCAACTGAAATGGATTTAAACAACCAAACCAATATGCTGGAAGAATTTTGAATGGAAACATCTTCTGCATACCTTAAATCGCCGCCTCTACCTGAGCTAGAACGTCGTATTACATTTTATATATTGCTAATGAGCAGTGTGGTCCTGAGAAATTTCCCTGCGCCCAAATGTTGCAAAAAGCCAATGCACATAGCTCATGGTCTTCCTTGGCCATCTAGATGACAAAACCAGAAGTCACTTTACCTCCATTGTCCCAAACTGGGCAACAAATTATTAGACTGCCAATCACAATAACCAAAAGACAGAAGGCGTTCAACAAAATAAACCTTCATGTTCCTTTTGCCTTCTAGGTCCAGCTTATTCAACACGTTTCTTCTTTTTTTTTTTTTTTTTATTTGCAGATATCATCCTCGGGCTCTGAATGTAATTCTCCATTTTCAATCAAATAATCACAATCTGACTCACCGAGTTCATCCAAGCTAGATATCCCATTCTGGACATAATTCAACAATCTATCTTGAAGCTCCACAGAGATGATATCCTTGTTCCCAAGTAATTTTATGGATTTCTCTGCTCCCAATATATCTCCTTCACATATAAAGTATTTTAAACAGGCAGCAAAAATTTCCTTTCTAGGCTTCCACACAGTTTTACAAATCACTAATGCTTTTCCCTCGCATCCACTGCTTTTCCAGTTTGATTATTCTGAAAATACCCAATTGCCATGTAGAGACATGTTTTGTGATTAAGTTTCCCCCCTTCAATTTTGCCCCATCTATAAAATTTTCCGCCTCCTGCAAAAGCCCTTTTTCTGCAGTAAGCACCAATCATGAAGTTAACAATCCGAATGTGATAGTATTCGTTTACTGATTCCCACTCGTCAAATATCTTCTTGGCAATTTCAAAGTCATCAAATTTCAATAAAGAAGGTATGACACATATATAGCAGTTATTGTAAATATTATGGTTCTTGTAAAGTTCCCAAAGTCTTAAAACATTATCTTATTTCCCAAATTTTGCATATTGTGTAATAAGAAACTCATATGCTCTACTGCTCTTTTTACCCGTAATTATTACCTGATAAGACCCCAAATCATCCAACTCAAATTCACAAAAGGAATAATAAGGGCAAATGGCATGGTGTGCAAGTGGGAGTTGGTTATCCACGTGGCAATTACAAAGGAATTGGTGTGACGTTTGTGAGTATAAATTGAGGGATAGGAATTGTAAAGGGTAGAGAATATTTTGGTGGGATATTGGAAGGGAGGCCCCTAGCTCCTCAAATTGCTATGTTATCTTTACATTCAGTACTATTTTCTTAATTGTTCTTCATTATTGTTGTTATCCATTTCTGTATCAATCAATATAGAGGTATATTCATATTAGTGCTTTCTCAATTGTCTCTAATCTGTGTTGGAATATTGTTTTGTTTAGGTATATTGTACTCTATTTGGGTTGTGTTGAGTGTTAAGAATCCAGGTTCCTATCAATTGGTATCAGAGCCAAGGTTAGGGAACGGTAAAAGCGAAAATGAAGACTAGAATGGGAAATGTGGAAAAACATATGAGATCGATGAAGGAAGATTTGGGAATGATCAGAGAGTGCTTAAAGGAAATGCTAGCATGGATGAGGCGAAAAGATGAGGAGAAAACCAAAGAAGCTAAGAGGGATGGGTCAACAGAAATACCAATGAAACAGAATCGAAACCAAGGGGAAGAGAATAGTGAACCCAATGCAAACCAGAACGGCAAACCCATAGTTACTTAATGAAATTGACCAGAGTCAGGTGGCCAGAGAATCGAAATACCAATATTCATGGGGAAGGATCTGTACGTTTGGTTATTCAAGATAGAAAGGTATTTTAAGGTGTATCAAGTGGCTGAGAACGAAAGGATGAACACGGTGGTGGTGTGTATGGAGGGAGATGCAATAAATGGGTTCCAGTGGATGGAAATTAGAGCTCCGGTAACGACGTGACCGACTTTTAAGCTTTCTCTTCCTCATAGATTTGGTGGGTCACAAGAGGGAAGGCCTTATGAAGATTTGATGGAAATCCGGCAGACTGACACAGTGGAGGAATATCGTTGGAGATTTGAAGCTTTGTCTGCACCTTTATGTGAAGAAAGAGAAGAAATATTGTGGGTTGCTATTATCAATGGGCTCAAACAAGATATTAAGGCTAAAGTGAGATTGAGCCAACCCAATTCATTGCTACAGCTTATTGAGTTAGCCCAGAAAATAAAGGCAAAGGATTGGGCTTTAGAAGAAATGAAGTTTGGGCTTAATAAAGCTGTTAAACCAGTTGTGTTGTATGGGTTTAATAGAGGAATTATTTCAGTTGGGCTAGGTAAACAGGGAATAGCAAATACAATTGAGTGTGGGCTTGAGCAATATGATAATAGACTGGGCAAAGGTTTTAATGCAACTGGGTTTGGGCCGGGTAGAGAAACTGGGTCAAGGGTCCAATCAAATTCAAATCAGATTGCAAATAACTCTAGGCCATTTCCCTTCATCGATCAGTCAAGATATTCCGACAACTCTTTGCCGGCATGCCGAACTTGGGAAGAGGTATCATCTGGTGTAGCGATAACCTCTAGTTATCAAAGCCCGAGTACCACACCAAATCCATCGAACGATCACAACTTCTATCCACGGAGAACAACTCCTTTTTGGCGAATGACAGAAATTGATGTACTTAGAAGGGGAAATATCGGTGTCATAATGTGCTTAAGACGAGGATACCATGTACGTTTTGATGACTTGTTCGTATCGGGTGAATCCTTGAAGTTGGGTGATGGTTTAGCAACCATTGATGAACAAAACCCTTTCCTTTTCTACGGTGCAAAGGTGATTAAAGGGGATGGTCGCATGATCACAACGTTTGTAGGTAAGAACACAACATGGGGGAAGACAATGAACAAAATTACTATCGCTTCCAGCCAAACCCCATTACCAGCTCAACTTGACAAGGGAAAGCATCATCCTGGGATGCCAGACATTAAAGACAAAACTTCGAGCAAGGAATTAATGGAGTCTGTCAAGAAGTTTATCATCAGACCAAGTGGTAAGGAAGTTTGAATTAGCGAAGCACTTATCAATGAGAACTCGACACTAGATGAGCATGTTATTGACACTTTATGCAAAGGAATCAGCGAACCATTTATAATGCCACAGGGTCCTGGTAGCTCAAATGAGGATTGGCTCCTTTCCTCGGCTACATTGAATTTGGTAGCAGAAAAGGAGACTTTTAAGCAAATTTTTGTGATTGGACACTTCCCCCCTACTGACCAGCACCTTCTTATTCAGTGTTTGAAGCAGGAAGGCCACATGGTGGCGATGGTTAGAGCCAAAACAAATGAGACTCCAACACTAAAGGAAGCTAATGAGGGGATTGCTATGGGCACTTAGAGTGAAGTGACCAGAGAGAGATCGAAAATTATCATTTTGGATAGTGATTTCAGTTCCTTGGTTACCATTTTTAGCTGTGGAAGATGTGCTTCCGATAATATCCAAAGATATATCCAACTTGAGATCACCATTGTTATTGAAGGGTTATTGATAGCTATTATCACAACAGCTGACTTTAAGGATACCTGAATTACAGCAAAATTCCCATCTCCCCACCTTGAGGACAAGGTGGTTCTTCAAGGGAAGGGTATTGATAAGACCCCAACTCATCCAACTCAAATTTACAAAAGGAATAATAAGGGCAAATGGCATGGTGTACAAGTGGGAGTTGGTTATCCACATGGCAATTATAATGGAATTGGTGTGACGTTTGTGAGTATAAATTGAGGGATAGGAATTGTAAAGGGTAGAGAATATTTTGGTGGGATATTGGAAGGGAGGCCCCTTGCTCCTCGAATTGTTGGGTTATCTTTATATTCAGTACTGTTTTCTTAATTGTTGTTCATTATTGTTGTTATCCATTTCTGTATCAATCAATATAAAGGTATATTCATATTAGTGCTTTCTCAATTGTCTCTGATCTGTGTTGGAATATTGTTATGTTTGGGTATATTGTACTTTGTTTGGGTTGTGTTGAGTGTTAAGAATCCAGGTTCCTATCAGTACCTCAGATATCTTCAGCATCTCCACAGCTTTGTCCAAGAGTCGCTTTTGCATACCCACTTGCTGCACTATTGTAAACTGTCCAGTCCCGAACAAAACTAGGATCTAATTCCATCATTGCCGACGTCTTATCAATTCCCTCAACATCAGATGTAGCTCCAAAGGCACTCAGGCATACACCCATTGTAAATTTATCATTTCCAATGCCTTTTTCTTGCATTTCATGCATCAGACTATCAAATTTCTAGTAATTTGCAGTCTGATAATAAAATAAAGCAAAACATTGTATTCCAACGATGTCCAAACCAACCCCAAATCCCTCATTTTCTACATGGTGGCCTCTACTTTCTCCACAGATTTTACACTGGCATAGCAGTTAAGCAGAGCAGACCATAAACTGGAAGGCCATTTAAATTTTTCGGATCATTGTTGAAATAATCAAATCCACCCGAATGGTATCATCAGCAAATGTAAGTGGCAAGTATCTTTTGTCAGTCATCCACATAGAAATCTGCACAGAGAGAGAGAGAGAGAGAGAGAGAGAGAGAGAGAGAGAGAGATTATAACCATGGAAAGATAAAATTAGAAGATCACTTATATCAAGTTTTTCCCTCTTAATCAAGGGAAGGGCAAATCTTCAAAGTGGGGGAGCCTATCTTTTGAACAATTTCCATTATAAATAGTTATTTATTTATTTCTAAAAAAATATTATCATAAAACAAAAAAAAAAATTCAATATTAATATCATATCTATAATATATTCTGTTATTATAAAGTGGTTAATTTTTTCTAATTTCTCAAAAAAAAAAAAAAAAAAAGTAAAGCAACATTAACATCAAATTTAATCATAAAGTAATTTTTTTTCTAATTTCCAAAAAAAAATAATAATAACTAAAGCAACATTAAAATTCGTAAATAAAACAAAAAAATTCCCTAGAAAAGAAACTGATACCTGAAGAGCATGACCGAATCGTCAGAGAATCGCAACTCTTTGATGAAGGCTTGGAGTTCTTTGACAACGGGACGTCTTTCTTCGGCCCACTGGTCCAAGAATGGAATGATTGAGACCCTTGGATTTCCAATCAGGGCGATCCGATAGTAAAAAGCGTTCATATTGCCTCTCCATCTAAATGTTCTCAGGCTTCTGTTTTTGTAAAGAACAAGCAAACAATCAGTAACTTCCCGAAAGCTAAATGAGAGGGGGTGTTGCGGAGGATTGTACTGAAACATACAAGCTTCATTTGTATAGAGAGAGAAGAGAAAGTGCAAAGATTAAACAGACTCTTCTTGACACAAAGTACCAGAACCCTAATCAAGAGTTGCAATTGCTAGAAAAGAATTTCTGATGTCAATTGTGATACAAAAGTAAGATATCAGAAAGTGCAATTAAAAACAGAAAGCTTAAAGCAATCAAACTGAAATGGATTTAAACAACCAAACCAATATGCTTGAAGCATTTTGAATGGGAACACCTTCTGCATACTTTAAATCGCCGCCTCTACCTGAGCTAGAACTTCATATTACATTTTATATATTGCTGATGCAGTGTGGTCCTGATAGAAATTTGAGGCCATGTTCAAATCAACACCTTTTTTTAGGACTCAACCGAGGTCCACTCTCTGTGCCCAAACATTGCTAAAAAAAAGCCAATGCACATGATTCATGGCCTTCCATGCCCATCTAGATGGTGAAACCTGAACTGGAATTACCTCCATTGTCTCAAACTACGCAACAAAATATTAGACTTCCAATCACAATAAACGGACATACTCGGGCTCTAAATGTGATTCTCCATTTTCATTCAAAGAATCATAAAAAAAATCACCAAGTTCACCCAAGTTAGATTTCCCAATCCAAATATAATTCAACAATCTATCTTGAAGCTCCACAGAGATGATATCCTTGTTCCTAAGTAATTTTATGAATTTCTCTGCTCCCAATATATCTCCTTCATCTTTAAAGAATTTTAGACAAGCAGCAAAAATTTCCTTTATAGGCTTCCACCCAGTTTGACAAACCACTAATGCTTCGTTCATCGCTTCAACTACTTTTTGAGTTTGATTATTCTCAAGATACCCGTTTGCCATATAGGGCCATGTTGTCTGATTAGGTGTCAAGTTCACGCTAGAAGAAAGAGTTGGATTAATTCGAGGAAATCCACAGCCTCCAATACTCACTGATTGCAACTGTTTCTATACCTTTCTCATTAACATGAAAGACTTAAATAGAACTGGAAATAACAACTAACCGGATTACAAGGACTCGACCCATAAAAATAGCATAAATACGACGCTGATATTCAGCTAACAACCCAACCTGAAGACCTATTCTTAAGCCAAAATACTTGCCATGAATAAACGGATTAAGAACAAGTCTTAACCTGATGCCCATGTATAGTTATTGGACCCACATAATCAGACTAACTCAACTAGACTCTGGACTCTACTAGATTAAATAATAAGCAACCAACAACTGGGCCCCACGTGCACATCACATTGCCCCCCACCCCCCCCCCCCCCCGAAAATGACCTTGTCCACAAGGTCTAGAAATTCGTTGACTAAGGTAGAATATTCCACCCAAGATGCTTCCTCTTTACCGAGCCCCTTCCATTTCACTAACACTTCGGTCACCACATGATTTTTTTTCTTCTTCAACCTCCTGTGCAATATTTCTTCTGGTTCAGGTCGAATGATTCCATCCTTGTCTGTTGGTGGAAGAGTAACAACCAGCTTGTGTCTTTCGCCCAACTTCTTCTTTAAGCAAGAGACATGAAACACCGGATGTATCTTTGCCTCAGGAGCGAGCTCAAGCCGATAAGCAATAGTGCTGATCTTCTCCAACACTCCATATGGCCCATAGAATCTTGGAGATAATTTCAAATTCTTCGTTAGACCACCGACTGCTGCTTGTACGGTTGTAATCGAAGGTAAACCAAATCTCCAATATTGAAGCTTCTCTCAGTCCTCTTAATATCTATGAATTTTTTTATTCTGTCTTGTGCCAACTGCAGATTCACACGAAGGATGCGGATGATTTCATCTCTGGTCTGCAAGGTATTTTCTACTTCTTGGCGTTGTGTGGTTCCTGGCATATAAGGAATTAATTTTGGGGGCGGGTAGCCATAGACAGATTCAAAATGGGATAATTTGGTAGAGGCATGAACGTTGGTGTTGTACCACCACTCAGCCAACAGAAGCCATTTAACCCATCCTTTTGGCTTGTCCCCCGAGAAACACCTAAGATATTGCTTAACCATCTTGTTGACAATCTCTGTCTGGCCATCTGTTTGAGGATGGTAAGCTGATGAAATTTTCAAAGTGGTTCCTTGCAGCTTAAAGAGCTCCTTCCAAAATGTACTCGTAAAAGTAGGATCTCTATCAGTAACAATAGAATTAGGCAGCCCATGTAATTTAAAAATATTGGCTAGGAACACCTGAGCAATCTTTGAGGCAGTGTATGGATGAGAAATTGAATAAAGTGAGCATAATTAGATAGCCGATCCACTACAACCATAATAACACTGTAGCTTTCAGAGTTCGGTAATCCGTCAAATCAGGGGAAATATCAGTCCATATCTTGGTAGGAATTTGCAATGGTTGCAGCAATCCAGCTAGGTGGATATTCTCAGATTTGTTTTGCTGACATATATCACATTCCTTGATAAACCTTCTGACCTCTTTCCTCATTCCTTCCCAATAAAACTCAGATTTAGCTCTGTGAAGAGTCTTGTGAAATCCTGAGTGTCCTCCTTGTGGGCTACTAGGCAGCAATTGAAGAATCTGTTCTCTCAACCCCCTTGAGGCTGGAATGTACAATCTTCCCTTGTAAAAATAATCATACATCCCTCTGTTTATAATTTTGGGATGCAAGACTTCCTTGTTCCAGCTTTTTAATAATCTACTGCAATTTAGGATCTGTAGAATAACCGAGTCTGAGTTATTCCAACCAAGTGTTAGTTGGTGCAGTAATAGCAGATAGCTTCCCTTCCTTCTGTTCTTCCATTTTTTGGGACAAGGCATCAACAACCTTGTTGTCCTTCCCTTGTTTGTATTCTACCACAAACTCATATCCCAAAAGTTTGGTAATCCATTTTTGCTAAAGAGGAGTACCCACCTTTTGTTCCAGCAAGTACTTGAGACTCTGCTGGTTTGTCTGTATCTTAAAGTTGTGTCCTAAAAGATAAGACCTCCATTTCTTCACTGCTAAGACCAATGCCATCAACTCCATCGTAGGTAGATAGTTGCAAGGCTTTTCCTTGAATTGCTTGACTCATGTATGCTAAGGGCCTACCCTGTTGCATTAATACAGCTCCAACACCAATACTAGAAGCATCACATTGAATAGTAAAGGAATAGAAAAATCTGGTAAAGCTAAGACAGGAGGGCTAGTTACAGCATGTTTAAGATCTTGAAAGGGCCTTTTTGCGGATTTGGTCCATTGGAAGGAATTCTTTTTTTAAAAGGGCTGTTAAGGGAGCTGCTATAAGTCCATATCCTTTGATAAATTTTCTATAATGTCCAGTTAAACCTAGGAATCCTCTAAGGGATTTAAGGCTGGTAGGAAATGGTCAGTTAAGCATTGCTTCAATTTTGGTAGGATCAGCTCGTACCCCATCTTTTGAGATTAGGTGACCAAGATACTCAATTTCAGCACATCCAAAACAACATTTAGATTTTTTTTACAAAAACCTGGTGCTGTTTTAAAATGTCTAAAACAGTTTGTAAATGATGAACATGGTCAGCACTCGCTTAAGCGATCCAGCATAGATAAGCCTTGATCGCTTAAACAATGGCCCGCATCGCTTAAGCGACCAAGGCTAATTTGTGTAAATAATCCTCAAGTATACGATCACTTAAGCGATGCAGCTCTCGCTTAAGCGATCCAGCATATATAAGCTTTGATCGCTTAAGCGATAGCCCATATCGCTTAAGCAACCAAGGTTAATTTGTTCTAAATAATCCTCAAGTACACGATCGCTTAAGCGATGTTAGCTCTCGCCTAAGCGATCCAGCATAGATAAGCCTTGATCGCTTAAGCAATAACCCACATCGATTAAGCAACCAAGCTAATTTGTGTAAATAATCCTCAAGTACACGATCGCTTAAGCAATCCAGCATATATAAGCCTTGATCACTTAAGCGATAGCCCACATCGCTTAAGCGACCAAGGGTAATTTGTGTAAATAATCCTCAAGTACATGATCGCTTAAGCGATGTCAGCTCTCGCTTAAGCGATCCAGCATATATAAGCCTTGATCGCTTAAACGATAGCCCACATCGCTTTTGTTTTAAATAATCCTCAAGTACACGATCACTTAAGCGATGTCAGCTCTCGCTTAAACGATTTAGTATAGATAAGCCTTGATCGCTTAAGCGATATCCCACATCGCTTAAGCGACCAAGGCTAATTTGTATCTAAATAATCCTCAACTGCACGATCGCTTAAGCAATGCAACTCTCTCTTAAGCAATCTAACATAGATAAGCCTTGATCGCCTAAGCGATAGACCATATCGCTTAAGCGACCAAAGCTAATTTGTGTCTAAATAATCCTCAAGTGCACGATTGCTTAAACGATGTCATCTCTCACTTAAGCGATCCAGCATAGATGAGCCTTGATCACTTAAGCGATATCCCACATCGCTTAAGCGACCAAGGCTAATTTGTGTCAAATAATCCATATAAAAAACAAGTTTGCTTAAGCGATCCAGTATAGATAACCCTTGATCACTTAAGCGATAGCGCACATTGCTTAAGCAGCCAAGACTAATATGTGTCAAATAATCCATATAAAAAACAAGATCGCTTAAGCAATGCAACTCTCGCTTAAGCGATCCAATACTCATCACCACCTAATATCATCTGTTCAAAACTTCAAACAAAAATATCCTCAATCACCAAACAATCTCATAAAGATAATCTCATATAGTACTCATCAAAACCATTAAAATTGTGTTCTGATTCATTAAGATTGGTCTGGCAACTGATAAAACATGTCTATACAAAGAAATTGTGTTCTATTTATGCTTCTTCCAAGGGAGTTACCTTGTCTTTTTCATCAATATAAGTACAGACCTGTATAAGGAAATAAATTAGGGACACAAATTAGGAAACCCTTGAATGGATTCTATTGATTTTTGCGACAATTTCAGCTGTGAGCTCAACCTGGCATGCATTTATAACCTCCTGAAGTTGGATTGACTTGGTAGCTCCAAATACAGCACTTGCAACAAGAGGGTGTCTCAAAACAAATAAAAGGGTTTGATTAATCATAGTACAGTGCAACAAACAATAATTCCTTTCATGCTTTAAACCTTACTTTACCAATTCAGTAATTCACACAAATACAAAGAGAGAGAGGTTATACCAATTCCCTACTGCAGATGCCTTCCTTTCTTCTCCCTTCGTTGCTTCAAACCTTAATAAAAAAAAAATACAAAACAAACAAACAAACCATACATAAAACAAAACTAAAAAAAAAAAAAATACAAAAACTAAAAAGCAATTCCATACCCTTCCATGCCAAACCTTACTCAACGTACAACCAAGAGCACAAATAACCCAACAACAGACCCACAATGCACATAAACAAGTCACAAGCAAGAGCAACAGCAATCCAATAACACAGTAACAAGAGAAAACGGCTATTTCATTAAGATTCCAGAATTTACAAGATAACGAAAAAAAGTGATTAAAAAAAAGGCAACACCCAACTGGTCTTTTCCCTTTCTGGCCCCTTTTCCTTTCCTCCAGCACCCCCACCAAAAGCCGATCCTTGTTGGCTGTCAAAACCTCCAAATCCAATACCACTTGTAGCATAATTCTCTCTAATAATTCAGCATCAATTCTTTTATTACTGGTCATATTCAGCACCATCTGTATAGCTTCTAGAGCCTGCAAAAAAAAAAAAAAAGTAAAAAAAAAAATTTGAGTAAACAATAAAGCATAAAACATTGATAACTGAAGAAAAAGATTATTTTGAAGTATACTGATTTCATATTCACTAACATATCATATGATCTCATACATTAATAGTATCCAAAAAAATTGAATAAATACGTATTTTTGCATATATTTTTCAGGAAAAAAGTTACTCCAAATGGATGTATTCTGAGCCATTGGGGACCAAAATTATAAAGATCATTCACCATAAAGTCTTTGTTAAAATTATTTTCTCCAGCAGTTGTTAAAAAACACACACAAATGGGTGCTCTGGACTTCGCAGAAGAGACCGGAATAGGGAGGCTCGGGGCTTGCCTGCATATTGCAGGGCTGTCTATGCGTGGATAGCGTATTTCCTCTGATTTACAGTGTATTTTTCCTCAGCACCTGATTGCTAGTGTTAAGACTCCATTTTTTCTTCTAAATGCAGCTTATGATACATGGCAGGTAAGTCCTACATCTCTATGATGCAACAAAATGAAAAACATTTCCTTTATGTTCTTCCCAAAAGTCATCCATTTGCAAAGGTTCCTGAAGATTCTTGGTTACTTGTTGTACTCAGTAGTTCCAAATTTAGACATAATCAACTTTCTTCAAATGCTCAAATTCGTTAAAACATAGTCTTAAGATGGTTCAAAAAAGTTTATTGTCTTGAGCAAAGATTAACTGCTACCTGGTTCCTCACAATTGGCGCATGGATGGTGGGTGATTCTGAAGCATGAAATTTCATGGCTCGTGATGCCTATAAGCTGCCTTAAAAATCGTGAGACCTGAGCACCCAGATGAATCTATCTGAGTTCTTTTTTCCTTTCCTATTAATTAGATTCAGGTCAGCTTAGCTCCACCATCGGTTGATCCTCATGGCAATTGGCATGAATGCAGAAACAACTATGCTCATTGCACAGCATCCCAAATTGGTTTTCTGCTCGGTGATTTGATCAGATGTTTTAATCTCTGTTATTATAAAAAAAAAATAGGATCTCAGCTATTGTAACTTAACCGCGAATGGCAAGCAATGCAAATTGCAAATAGCAAAGAAATTGAGAAATAACAGAAAATTGAAAGGAAAAAGGAGAGACAGAGAGAGGTGTGTTTGAATCATGTTTTGAGAAAGAAAAACTGAGAGTAATGTATTTTGTCTTTCAAATTTTAAATCAACTTCTTTTTATTATACTTTAACTCACAAACGTTTAAATTTTTTCACCCTAACCATTTTTGTTGCTTTAATTACCCTTAAGTGTGTCATGTCAGATTTTTTAACCAAAAAAAAAAAAAATCAAAAACCTTTTCAAGGTTATATTCTCAATTCAAAACTTGGGAAGGCCTATCAGTTAAATTTCCTCTTAAATCGCCGCCTCTACTTGAGCTAGAACGTCGTATTACATTTTATATATTGCTGATGCAGTGTGGTCCGATAGAAATTTCAGGCCATGTTCAAATCAATACCTTTTTTCAGGACTCAATCGAGTTCCACTCTCTATGCCCAAACATTGCTAAAAGCCAATGCACATGATTCATGGCCTTCCTTGCCCATCTGGATGACGAAACCGAACTAGAATGACCTTGTCTCAAAATTGGCAACAAAATATTAGACTTCCAATCACAATATACAGCACATGCAAGGCGTTTCACAAAATAAACCTTCATGCTCAATTTGTCTAAAGGTCCAGCTTATTCAACATGTCTCTTCTTCTTTGTTTTTTGTTTCACCGATGTCATACTCGGGCTCTAAACGTGATTCTCCATTTTCATTCAAAGAATCACTAAAAAACTCACTAAGTTCATTCACGTTTGATTTTCCGTTCTAGAAATAATTCAACAATCTATCTTGAATCTCTACAGAGATGATATCCTTGTTCTTAAATAATTTTATAAAATTCTCTCCTCCCTCTATATCTTCTTCACTTATAAAGTATTTTAGGCAGGACGAAAAAATTTCCTTCCTAGGCTTCCACACAGTTTTACAAACCACCAATGCTTCTTCCATCACTAACACTGCTTTTTGAGTTTGATCATTCTGAAAATACCCAGTTGCCATATGGAGCCATGTTTTCGGATTAGGCTTCCCCCCCTTCAATTTTGCCCCATCTATAAGATTTTCCGCCTCCAGCAAAAGCCCTTGGCTGCAGTAAGCACCAATCATGAAGTTTAAAAGCCGAATATCATAGTATTTGTTTACTGATTCCCACTCCTCAAATGTCTTCTTGGCGCTTTCAAGGTCATCAAATTTCAACAATGAAGTTATGACACATATATAGCTGTTATTGTAAATCTTATGGTTGTGCTTGTAAAGTTCCCAAAGTCTTAAAACATCATCTTTCTTCCCAAATTTTGCACATTGTGTGATAAGAAACTCATATGCTCTATTGCTATTTTTACCTGGTATTAGTTCCTCAGATTTCTTCAGCATCTCCACAGCTTTGTCCCAGAGTCCAGCTTTTGCGTACCCACTTGCTGCATTACTGTAAACTGTCCAGTCCAAAACAAAATTGGGATCTGATTCCATCATTGCCAGTCTTTATCAATTCCCTCGACATCAGATGTAGCTGGAAAGGCACTCACACGTATACCCATTGTAAATTTATCATGTCCAATTCCTTTTTCTTGCATTTCATGCTTCAGACTATCAAGTTTCTTGTAATTTGCAGTCTGATAATAAAGATTAAGCAGAACATTGTATTGCAGCGATGTCCGAGCCAACCCCAAATCCCTCATTTTCTGCATGGTGGCCTCCGCTTTCTCCACAGATTTTACACTAGCATAGCAGTTAAGTAGAGCACCATAAACTGGAAGGCCCTTTAATTTTTCCGGAACATTGTGGAAATAATTTTCTGCTTGTTCTGTACCATGAACTTTAGATATCAAATCCAGCCGAATGGCAACATCAGCACATGTAGGTGGCAAGCATCTTCTGTCGGTCATCCACATAGAAATCTGTAGAGAGAGAGAGAGAGAGAGAGAGAGAGAGATTATAACAAAGGAAAGGTAAAATTACCAGATCACCAATACCAAGTAATCATACCGCAGTTTCTTTTAATATTTAGAGATAGGAAAATAGAATATTATTTAGAAGAAAAAAAAAGATCATAATGTATAAATGTAAGCGAAATAGCTGCCCATAAAAATTACAAGAGAAAACCTTTATGCTCCAAAAGAATCAAACTAATTACAGAAAAGCAGATCAAAAACCTCCAAACAAAAACACGATAGCAAGGTTCAGAGATTGTCCCTTCCCAATTAAATTGATCGAAGAAAAAGGAATTTCTCTAAATGCTGTCAGGGTAAGTGTCTTTAAAAATAAAATCAAACCAGCATGGCAACTATCAGTAATAGCTCAAAATGTAATTCAGAAGAATGCTGAAAAATTAATTCTCTTCATAAATTCAGCAATTTTCGAGGGTGAGTACCTGGTTTTAGACTAGTAGTAACTACATCAATCCATTATCTTGATCGAGAAAGTCTTTCGTTAAAACCAGCCAATGAGAGCATGCGTGAACCACCTCATTGGAGGGTTGCATGCGCACCCATTTTACTGAAATTTTTCCCCTCTTAATCAAGGGAAGGGCGAATCTTCAATGTGGGGGAGCCAATTTTTGGAACAATTTCCATTGCAATATCAAATTTTATCATAAAGTAATTTTTTTTCTAATTTCTCCAAAAAAAACAAATTATTAAAAAAAATGGCCCTATAAAAGAAACCGATACCTCAAGAGCCTGACTGAATCGTCGGTAGGATCGCAATTCTTTGATGAAGGCTTGGAGTTGTTCTTTGTCAACGAGACGCCCTTCTTCGACCCACTGGTCCAACAATGGAACGATTGAGACCCTTGAATTTCCGATCGGGGAGATCCGACGGTAGAGAGCGTTCATGGGGCCTTTCAATCTAGAAGTTCTCGTGCTTCGTTCGGCTGTTTTGCAAAGAACGAACGAACAGCCGGTGCATTTCCCAAAGCGAAATGAGAGGTGGTGTTGCAGAGGATTGAACTGAAACGTACAAGCTTCGTTTGTACAGAGAGAGAAGAAAAAGCGTTTGTACAGAGAGAGAAGAAAAAGTGCAGAGATTAAACAGGGTTTAGGGTGAAAGAGCGATAGAGGGTTTAATTAATGTTTTTAAATCTGGGTTGCTATTATCACTCCTGAATTTTAGTTTAATTACAAGCGACCATCATAGTTTGAATATTACTATTTTCGCTGATCTCCTTCTCCTTCTTCCCCACCTTCAATTTTGCCCTATCTATAAAAGTTTCCGCCTCCTGCAAAAGGCCCTTTCTGCAGTAAGAAACTCATATGCTCTATTGATCTTTTTACCCGTTCTTAGCTCCCCAGATTTCTTCAGCATTTCTAAAGCTTTGTCCAAGAGTCCAGCTTTTGCGTAACCACTTGCTACTTAACCGTAAACTGTCCGGTCCAAAACAAAATTGGGATCTGATTCCACCATTGCTAGAGTCTTATCAATTCCCTCAACATTAGATATAGCTGCAAAGGCATTGAAGTGTATACTCATAGAAATACTATACTATTATGCGCAACACCTTTTATTAGGGGTGTTTTTGATCTATGTACAATGAGAGGGTTCAAGAAGTGCTAAAAGCTCGACCCTCTGAGATATAATTTAGTAACAGTAATCCCCCATAGTTTCTGATATGATAAATAACCCCATTAGTGAATGGTTAGAATTTACACAGGTATGAATTAATAAATATTATCAAATCACCCTTTTACAATTTAATTAAACACTTAAAACTTAACGACAAGAAATTTCTCTTATTTTTGAAACCACACCAAGATTAAGTTATGAACTCGTTTAAGAAACTTCATTTGATTGAATAGTCTACATAACTAACTATTTTATACAATTCACTTTGATATTTTTTTCATGAAAAACATAAATGAGATAACTATCCTATTGTTCATTATGTTTTCGAGTAATTGATAATTGTCTAAAATTCACATCGATGTAGTTTCATCTAATAATGAAAGGCCGAACGACTTACGCATACCCAAGGTTTACCGAAACGACAAGTTTGTACCCAAAAGGTTTTGAAACGACAAACAAATACCTTCTGTCATATGCGATTAGTGATTTCTGTTTGTTTATAGTGAAAAGACTAAAATGCCCTTAAAGTTTGATATTTTAGTTTTTTTAAAATTTCTAAAAAATCCCCTAGGTTTGCTAATTTAACTAAACACCTCCATATATAAAAAGTTTGTTAAATGACAAAAACACCTCCACCACCTGCGGCCAGATTCCGGCCACCACTGCCAGAATCTGGCCGAAAATTGCGTTACGACACAGACCCGTCGGATCTATGTCGTAACGTGTCGATCTGGCCGTCGAGGCAGCCGATGGAGTTTTGCGGCCTCGACGGCTAGATCTGGCTTTTTCCGGCCATATCCGTGGGTGATCTGGCCGTTGTGGCTGCAAAACTCCATCTGCGACGTCAACGGCCAAAGCTGGCCGTAGATCTGGCCTTTTTCGGCCAGATCAGCCACGGATTTAGCCGGAAAAGGCCAGATCGGCGCGTTACGACACAAATCCGACGGAGTCTGTGTCGTAACGTAATTTCGGCTAGATTCTGACGGGGGTATTTTTGTCATTTAACAAACTTTTTATATATGGGGGTGTTTAGTTAAATTAGCAAACTTAGGGGGGTTTTTAGATATTTTTAAAAAACTAAAATACCAAACTTTAAGGGCATTTTAGTCTTTTCACTGTTAACAAACAGAAATCCCTAACAGCACATGACGGAAGTTACCTGTTTGTCGTTTCAAAACCTTTTGGATACCAGCTTGTCGTTTCGGCAAACCTTGGGTATGCGCAAGTTATTTGGCCAATAATGAAATTGTTTTTTCTCGGAACTAGTTCCCCGTGCTCTCTTTCGGGTCAAGAAAAAAAGCCGGTCGAGACATTTTAGGATAATTAATTAATTATGACACCACTAGCTTTAACTATAAAAAACACCCCTGATAATTCTAAAATTGGGATTGATCTCCCCCTCTGTGAGGCACTGAGATTAAAAAGGAGAGATAATTTTCAAAAGTTCTGGGCATTTTAAATTATACTAACATTTACGGTATGTAATAAAATTAGAGCCCGAGTATGATATTGGTGAATCAAAAAAAGAGGAAGAGACATGTTGAATAAGCTGGACCAGAAAGGTAAATGGAGCATGAAGGTTTATTTTGTGAAACGCCTTCCATGTTCCATTTATTGTGATTGGAAGTCTAATATTTTGTTGCCTAGTTTGAGACAATGGAGGTAATCCATTTCAGGTTTCGTCATCTAGATGGCCAAGGAAGGCAATGAATCATGTGGCTTTTAGCAATGTTTGGGCACAGGGAGTGACCTCGGTTGAGTCCTGAAAAAAAGTAATTATTTGAACTTGGCCTGAAATTTCTATCAGGACCACACTGTATCAGCAATATATGAAATGTAATATGATGTTCTAGCTCAGGTAGAGGCGGCGATTTAAGGTATGCAGCAGATGTTCCCATTCAAAATGCTTCAAGCGTATTGATTTAGTTGTTTAAGTCCATTTCAGTTTGTTTGCTTTTAAGTTTTCTGTTTTCAATTGCAGTTTCTGTCAATTTGAGTTTAGAACAACTTGAAATTTTATTGTACCAATTGTAACTCTTTGATTAGGGTTCTGGTACTCGGTGTATGAAGAGCCTGTTTTTCGCTGTAGGGATTTGTGCGGGGCTCTTACAGTCTGTAATCAAAGTCATCACATATATAGCCTTTATTGTAAATCTTATGGTTCTTCTTGGAAAGTTCCCAAAGTCTTAAAACATCATCTTTCTTCCCAAATTTTGCATAATGTGTGATGAGAAACTCATATGCTCTATTGCTCTTTTCACCTGTTATTAGTTCCTCGGATTTCTTCAGCATCTCCACAGCTTTGTCCAAGAGTCCAGCTTCTGTGTTCCCACTTGCTGCATTATTGTAAACTGTCCAGTCCCAAAAAAATTTGGGATCTGATTCCATCATTGTCAGAGTCTTGTCATCAGATGTAGCTCTAAAGGCACTCAGGCTTAGGGTTGCAAAAATCCGGTTAACCGAACCGGATACATGCATTTTGTAACCGAACCAATTTTTCAGTTCAAGCCATATGGCAAACCGAAACCGGTCCGGTTTTTGCATTAACCGGTTTGCAAACCGATTTATTAATAAATTTTTTTTTGTCTTTTTTTTTATATGTTATGATAAAAAATATTCCTATTTTTAAATGACAATTTTAAGAAACCAAAAGATCCACAACAATTTAACCAATTAATCACCAATTAATGCTACTGAATTCTTCTCATCCAAGCATAATAACTAATAATCACCAATTACATTATCATAAAATACAAACTGTTACTTTAAATTTTAATGGTCAAGTAGAAAAGGGATTAAGAAATAACAAGTGAAAGTTGTAAACAGGCATCTCCCCTCAACTCTAAGGCTCAAGTATTCTTCAATTGGCTAAGTACAATCACGGAATCACCTGTAAGAGGAATGAAATCAGCTTTAATATTTTCTAAATAAAGGGAATGCATTTTGTTTTCAGCAAATGTCACTGCAGAAAAATAAAATAAACACATAAATAATATGATATCAGCTTTAATATTTTATAAATAAAGAGAATGATTCCATAGGATTCTTGTTTATGGTATCTTAAAGTTATTAACTAATTTGTACTCAACCCATTTAACTTTTATTGTTATAGCCTTATAGGTAGCCAGCGAGGTGACTTAATTTCACCAAACTAATTTTATTCCTTATTAACTTATAAATACAGATTGGGGGTTAACTCACTTTCAACCAACTTGCAACCAGCAGAAAACGAAGTCAAAATTGAGGAGATAATCTTCCTTTGTAGATCTTTAGACTCCATTGCTAACTTCACATCCCAAGTCGTGTTTTCTCTGTAATGATGACCCAAAATATCTTTTTAGAAAAGGAAAGCATTTCAGCTTCAATTATGAATATTGTGCTGGAAGAGATTTCTTTACCCATCTACAAAATCTGAGTCACCAAGATTTTCCATCATGGCACTGAACGTGGATTGGAGGTCTTCAAGAACTTCTAATTCAATTTCCAAGTTAGCTTGTGACTGTAATAACAAAAATTACACACAGGAAAAATCTGAATAAATATAAATAATTAGGGCATGAAAAAAATCAAAGTTGACCACACTCAATTCAATGGGAAAAAGTCCACTATGAGAAAACGCAGAACATAAAAGATAACATATTAAAAATTAGCCAAGTGTAATTAATAGAAAATTGGCAGATCAATACATTAGAAAATGAAGAAATATAGGAAGAAAATTACAAGGTCCTTTTCCTGCTGGAGAGGATTCCGAACTCTCCTTAGATAGTCCAATAATGGAGTAGGCAAGCCATAATGGAAAATATTGTGATTGTTTGAGCGCCAAGTACCCTGCACCACCGCCTCCTGTCGAGACTACCAAGTTGCAGATGGTAGCAGAACTACAGCTAAAGCCAAAACAACTTTTTAATAAACTTTGAAAGGGCAGCGGCGGCTAATGAAGAAGAAGATGAGTATGAGTGTAATGTGTAAACTGTGAAGTTAGGGATTCAAAGTTTCAAACTAATAAAGATTTTTAAAAATTAAAATAATATTATTATATCAGGATTATAGGAAAACCGATTTATTAAACCGGTTATAGAAATTATATAAATCGAAAACCGAACCAGAAAACCGGTTTAGCAATTTTTTGAAATCGAAACCGGTTAACCGGTTTTTCGGACCGGTTTCGGTCTGGTTTTTCGATTCGATTTGGTTTCTGGTTTTTTTTTTTCAGCCCTACTGAAGCTTATCATGCCCAATGCCTTTTTCTTGCATTTCATGCATCAGACTATCAAGCTTTATGTAATTTGCAGTATGATAATAAACATTAAGCAGAACATTGTAAGTCAACGATGTCGGAGCGAACCCCAAATCCCTCATTTTCTGCATGGTACTTATTCACTCGAAATTCGTCTGCCTCTATATCATCTTTCCACGAACGAGACCGGTTGACACAAAACCTTAAAACTATATAAATTGTAATACATTTATTCGTTGGGAATTTCTTCATATGTTTTAGGAATTCATGCACATGCACGGTGTCGTTTGGCATTTGGACCGGCTTGCATATATAAGCTTAACCGTACAGATTAAACCATATCAACATTCCATGTTAGTAATCGAATGCACACGTATCTGTTTCACAAAAGCCCTTGTTCCACGAGGAAATTAACACGAAAGTTCAATCAAATCTCCCTATTAAAATAAACACTGCCTACAGGCTGATGAGAATATAATAAGAGGAGAATCCTTGTTCCAGTGAACTCAAATGAAGAGAAGGAAACATATCTCCAATAAGAGAAGGAGAGGATCTAAATTCAAATGGAGACATAATCTTTATTCCTTCAGGTTTAACATTACTTTTATATATATTGTTGGTGCCAAAAGTCAACACATCGGTTGGAAAACGACGGTCTTGATCACTTATATAACACAAGAACACCTTTACTACCCAGAGGTGCCTTCTCAATAAAACAACCGTCAAATGTTTGTAACCGTTGAACATGAATCATAAATCCTGAAAATTCAATCCCCCCTGGACAACCAATCTTCTTTCAAAATGTCTAAGAACCTTGCTTCCATACCAGTAGACCAAGTAGAATTAGAGATTCTTTCAACGTTTCCACTTTAAACCTGAGAAGATTTGCCCTCGGCAACATGGCCCTCACATCCTGATCAAATTCATTGCCAGTCTGCAAAACCCGTCGGAAAGTTGCATTTCTTTGATCTGGATGTCTTGCATACAGAATCTTGTTGTGGGAGTCAATGCGACCCTGCAGAGATGTGATAGGGTTGATCAAGAAAAAACAATACCAAACATTTAAACCCAAATTCTTCCAGAAGAATTTGATTCTAAGCCAGGATTCACAAAAAATTTGAGAACTCATTGATATAGGAAAAAAGTTTTGTATATCCAGACCATATTAGAAATTCTATGAGAATTGCAAGAGTTGTTTGTCTCACTATGAGCCCCTGAAAGATAGCAAAATCACAACAGCAGGACTACTGTACTGTTAGGGTACTGAAATTGTTCCATTAACACCATAGACAATTAGCAGAAGTGTATAACTGTGTTTTCTGAACTCTCATTAGTCATGGAATATTTATCATATTCAGATTGAAGCTTGTATACAAGAAAGAAATATAGAAGAAAACAGCAATCATACCTGTATCTGGTTGTCAGTAATCAAGGTTTCAAGTTCTTTCTCCAGCCCCGCAACACTTGTTTTGAAAGCATTTACCATCATTTGCAAATCAACAGACACAAATGGATGTGTATACTGGATAACCGGATTTGATCATATAAGTCACAGTCCAACTAAAATTCAGTTAAATGATTCTTAACATTTGCACAAGTTAAGCACAAGCACTAGACTAGCAAAATATTACAATAATGATGCAATCTCTGCAATACCGGAAAAACAATAAAATCTAAAACACAATAAGAATGAGAATAAAAATAATGTCACATTATTCTCATTCCATCTTCGCTATAGCTTAAGCGATAAGTTAGGAACTTACAAAATATTTAACCCAAAATGTTACAAAATTTGTGACTCAAATCAATGTAAAAGGCTAACTAGAAGAGAATAATTGTTCCAGTGAACTCAAATTAATTGAAGGAATCATAACTGGAATAGGAGAAAGAGAGGTTCCTAAATTCAAATGGAAACATAATCATAAAACTGATGATTTTTATGAAAGTTTTTTTTTATAATTAATGTTAATAAACAATTTTACTGCTCCAGGGTGATACGAATAGTCTCATGCTGATGTTGATTACTACAGCACTAAAAATACAAGGAGCATTACTTCTAATCGATGCCAACGAAAGGTTTCCACAAAAGCAAACTTGTGATCTTTTAGCTGATCTTAAAGCTGTTGGCCTTAATCATATATGTTAGAATTCTTCAAACCAAAGTGGATTCCGTCAAGGAAAGTATTGCCATGGAACGACTTGAAGCTATTGCTGATGGAACGACTTGAGGGAACTATTGCTGATGGAGCACCTGTGCTGTCAGTTTCTGCAAAGTTTAACTTTGAAGATGTTTGTGAATATATTGTGAAAAATATTCCCCTACCACCACCACCAGACCTGTACTACTATTACTACTTAGAAAACGGGCCTTATGTGAGTATATTAGGATCTATTGATGTAAATAAACCTGCACCAAAGATTGGTGAGACGAAAGGTGTTGTGTTTTGTGGAAGTCTCCGTAGGGTAATTAGTATCACCTCTAATTTGTTCGTGTTAGACTTGAATATTAATATTCGAATCCCTTTTGAGGAGAGATTGTTAAGCTGAACATACACTCCATCCCCATACTTGCTAGAGTTTATGATGAAAAACTTAGCAGAGTAAGACTTAAGGTGAAATCCCCAGTGTTTGAGGTGCACCAAAGGTTTGCAATCAGTCGAAATGTTGAGAATCAATGGCGTCTAATTGCGTTTGGATACATCCAAGGCGGAACAACTGTTGATGGTGAAGAAATGTATCCACAAGTTATTGCAAACTTGGGGTTGAACCTTTGATGGTTCCTGGAAAATGCTGTGGCATTTATGTAAATCAAGCTGCAGTCAGAATTTTGAAATCAAGCTGGTTAAAAAATAAAACCCTAATTCTTTAGTTAACCCCTTTGTTTTTTTTTTTATTGGAGGAGTCCAGGTCAGCTTACGCACAGCTAGACTAGTCACTTTATCTTGAACAAAGCTTTCGAAATAGGACAAACCTTACGGTCCGTAGTTAACAATATTAACACATGTTCTTGTGATTCGAACCTAAGACCATATGGAGATCAAACCTCTTGGCCCTAAGTCTTTACTACTCGGCTAACCTATTGTTGGTTAGTTAACCCCTTTGTTTTATTGACACTCAAAATGTGTATGACACGTGATGGAGCATTTCTACTTCCATATGTTATCGAATAACTACAATAAAGAACAATACAGTAGAGAAAATATTACAAGAAAATGGTATTAAATAATTACAATAAAGAACGATATAACAAGAAAACAACTCAAAACTTCAACACCTTCATTGTGGCGAAGAGCCCCACCACTGACCTTAGGAACCTGCTTTTGGGGTGAACCCATTTGCCTCCTTCCGAATCCCAGTGAGCCCTCAACTCATAACACTCGAAATCAAGCAACTCAATTGGCAAATCGGTATTTAAACATGTAAGTTAAATTGATCAATATCCTCCTAGAAATGTTAGATGTACAAAAACTCTTACAAAGAGTCTTTGTACAAAGTGATGTGACAATTGCTACACCACTAGTTTCACATCAATCTTCTTTTTCTTTTTACAAACTAGTGGTGTGACAGCTGCCGCATCACTTTATACAAAGACTCTTTGTAGGAGTTTTTGTACATCTAACATTTCTCATATCCCCCCGATGTTAATACAGGTCTATTATGTTTAAAATAAATCTCTTTAAACCCTATTTAATACTGAAAATAACCCTCAACCAGAAGAAATGGTTTTAAACTCTACGAAGTACTCCATGACTCCATCTAATTGAGAAGCTTGTCTCCGAAAGGTCATATCTAACACAAGCGTAGAACATTGTCTCCATCTAGTTTCACATTTACGAACTCAAGTTTTGCTTTGATCAACTCTTGTATGACCTCAACTCTCCCTCTGATTGCAGCCAAATGCTGAGGAATTCTACCATCTTGATCAGAAACCAAACACACACCATCATTTTCTTTTAACAATTCTTTCACAACCCTACATGGCCCTTTGGTAGAAGCTACATGAAGAGGAAGGGCGCTCGATGAAAACAGTCGAAACTCTCTGGCAAGTTCTGGCTTTCTACACAGAAGAACCTCGCTGAAACTGAGATATCCATCAAAAGCTGAGATGTGTAAGGGTATTTCATTGAATGGGGTGAGTGAAACTCTATGATCAATGAGAGGATCTTCTTTTATCAATCTAATCAAGGTATCTTCACAGCCTGCAAAGGCATGCTTCAAAGAGCTTATTAATTCTTCTATCTGTCTCTCTTATTCTCTGTTTTCTTCCTCTCCATTAATGACTTTCTTTCCTCCATGGTTCTAACCGCATTTTTATAGCTTTTAATAATTTTTCCCAATCCTTGTCCCTCAACATCTTTTGCAGACGGGTAAAAATCGTTTCACTTCCCTAGATGTAAGGGTACAAAGCACTAGTTATCTATCAAGTCTATCTAACACAGGATAGTCAAACAGAAAACAAAAATGTATCCATTGATTTTTGTGAGAATGAATGTGGATAAGAAAAAACGTAATTTCTATTGCGAAGAAAAAAAAATATCATCCTAAATTATTAAACTACTGTCCGGGAGAATTGTCTTAGAAATCATATACTCAAACTCCTTTTATAAGGGAGCGCATATGAACCGTGCATCCATAGGCTTAAATCCTCCTAATAAATCAGCAACGTCGCTCTGTTGACTCAAGTTCTGGAAAAGAAAAACAGAATCATAAGCTCCGTTGTTGCTCTGTTTCCACTTCTGGTCATCATTAACAGCCAAACGACAACCAAGATCTGGCTATCAACGGCCAGATCTTTGGCAGTAAATCTGGCCATTTCCGGTTAGATTCAGGTGGATCTGGTCGAAAAATATTAGATCAGCGCACTACTGACCAGATCCAACTGGTCATATTCCATTCCAGTGACCTCTTACCATCATCCGACGATGTGGCCAACTGATTACATTTAATGGGTGGGTCGGGTATTTTTCTTAATTTTAAAACTTTTATTGTAGGGAGGTGTTTAGTTAAATTAATAAATGTAGGGAATAAAAAACGAACACATTTTCAAATTCAAATCTTATTCTTGTAATAACAATCTAACTCAACTTTTTCAAAAATATTATTCTAAATACTCTACCAAAACACTGCCTCTTTTTTCGTTGATCTCCCATACAAAGTGCAGAGCTAATAAAATTAATATGTATTATTTATCTGCCCAGAATATCATTTACCGGTTTACCCCCATAAAATTACATTTACCTCTCGAGATTATCATTCACCCTGCTAATAAAGTATCAAAAACGCCCTAATTGTGGGATATATAATACTTTTCAAAAGGCTTTAATTTACAATTTTTTTCCGGGTTACTTAAATTTACCGACTTTTACTAAAATTTCAAAATCACCCCTAATAGTTTGAAACTTACTGTTGATCTTCCAAAGCTCTCTTGGAATTGGGAGACAAACAAGAGATCATATATCGATAGTTTATTATTATTATTATTGTCAAGATAAATCCCTTATCTATTACAAAACATCCTTAATCAATTTTTCCTTCTCAAATCCTTTTGAGGAAGAGATTATATATATTGAGTAACAATGCAAAATGGCCGATATTATACACTATGGATGTTAATACACAATATAGATATAAGAAAAAGAAAAAGAAGAGATTATATATATTAACTAAACAAATTTCATCAAGATTTCTCCACTTATTATAAATACATTTAATGTGGTGTAACATCAAATATTATATAGTTGTAAGAGTTGCCTGACAACCATTATACATAAAAGCATTAATAATATGAAATTACAAGACATGAAGTTAATTAATTATTAGTAGGGAATTTGACATTGGGATGAGATAAGGCCTTCTGACAACATTCTGGATTATATCTACAACAAAATGGAATTTCAGAATAACTTATTTCAATCAATGTACCAACAACTAAAACCACTATTATTATCATCTTAAGCACAACAGCCTTCATCATTGAGCTTTCTATTATTAACGGAGATACTATAAGATGAACAGAAGTGAGCAAAGGAGAAAGAAAGTTGCTGCTTGCCTTTTCATTCAACATCACAGGTATATATACAAGTGTAATAGATATGGGATCAGGAATTTAAAATGGAAATACAAATTCAAATCAAGATTTTTGACTGCTTCTTCTCTTGACTACTACTTCTCTAATAGATACTACCTTACTGATCAGCAACGCTCTTTTGACGATCACTATGCATGAATATGATAGAATAAATGAACATTACTTCATCTTTCTTTACATTGAAATAAATGGTTAAATGTAGTTTAAAAACCTCAGCAAAACTATCCCTCTATACTAATTATGTAACATGTTAAAGCAGAACTTATAAGAGTAAAGCTTTTATGAAAGATTTGTTAGTTGTTTGGTTAAGAAAACGTAAAAGAGTTTTATGAAATCATCATAAACATTCGTCGTAATCTGTAACCATTGATGCAGTGTGGTCCTGTTGGAAATTTCAGCCAAGGTTCGATTCAATTTTTTTGTGCAAGACTCGATTGAGGTCGACTCCCTGTGCCTAAAAGTTGCAAAAAGCCATTGTACATGACTTGTCATCTTCCTTGCCCATCTAGATGACGAAACCTGAAGTAGATTTACCTCCAATGTCCCAAACTGGCCAACAAAATATTAGACTTCCAATGACAATAAACGGAACATGGTAGGCGTTTCAGAAAATAAACCTTCATGCTCCATTTGCCTTTTAGGACCAGCTTATTCAACATGTCTCTTCTTTTTTTGATTCATCGATATCATACTCGGGCTCTAAATGTGATTCTCCATTTTCGATCAAATAATCACCATACAACTCAACGAGTTCATCCAAGTTTGATTTTCCATTCTGGACATAATTCATCAATCTATCTTGGAGCTCTACAGAGATGATATCCTTGTTCCTAAGTAATTTTATGAATTTCTCTGCTCCCTCTATATCTCCTTCATCTTTAAAGTATTTCAGACAGGCAGCAAAAATTTCCTTTCTAGGCTTCCACCCAATTTGACAAACTACTAATGCTTCTTTCATCGCTTCCACTACTTTTTGAGTTTGATTATTCTCAAGATACCCAAGTGCCATATAGAGCCATGTTATCTTATTAGGTTTTCCCCCCTTCAATTTCGCCACATCTATAAGAGTTTCCGCCTCCTGCAAAAGCCCTTTCCTGCTATAAGCACCAATCTGAAAGTTAACAATCCGAATGCCATAGTATTTGTTTACTGATTCCCACTCGTCAAATATCTTCTTGGCGCTTTCAAAGTCATCGAATTTCAACAAAGAAGATATGACACATACATAGCCTTTATTGTAAATCTTTTGGTTCTTCTTGTAAAGTTCCCAAAGTCTTATAACATAATCTTTCTTCCCAAACTTTGCATATAGTGTGATAAGAAGCTCATATGCTCTATAGCACTTTGTATCAAGTATTAGCTCCTCGGATTTCTTCAGCATTTCCAAAGCTTTGTCCAAGAGTCCAACTTTTGCATACCCACTTGCTGCATTACTGTAAACTGTCCAGTCCCAAACAAAATTGGGGTCTGATTCCATCATTGCCAGAGTCTTAGCAATTCCTAGCTCCAAAGGCATTCAGGCGTATACCCATTGTATTTTTATCACGTGCAATGCCTTTTTCTTGCATTTTGTTTAAACTTTTTCAATCTCTATATATTCATTTTTCTCAACAGTACACCCTAACAAATATATACACACTATACAGTTACATATATACCCTTAACTGCATATATGCATAGTTTCCAACACTCCCCCTCAAGCTGGAGCATATATATCTATCATGCCCAACTTGTTACAAATATAGGTTACCTTTTTACCAACTAGAGACTTCATGAAGATGTCAGCTAGTTGTTCCCCTGTTCTAACATGATTAGTAGCAATTAGCTTTTGTTCAAGTTTCTCTCGTACAAAGTGACAATCCACTTCTATATGCTTAGTCATCTCGTGAAAGATTGGATTGTTAGCTATATGTATGGTTGCTTGGTTGTCACACCACAAGCCCATAGTCCCTGGATCACCAAACCCAATTTCTCTAAGAAGATGTCTTGTCCATATAAGCTCACAAGTAACTTGTGTCATAACCTGATACTCAGACTCTACGCTTAATCGAGCTACAACCGGTTGCTTCTTACTTTTCCAAGAAATAAGATTTCCTCCAACAAAAACACAAAACCCAGTCACAAACCATCTATCCATAGAGGATCCTACCCAAGCTGCATCTGAAAAACCTTCTACCTTATTATGACCATGGTCACTATAAAGAATCCACGTCCAAGGGCTCCTTTTAGATACTTCAAAATATGGAGGATCGCATCCCAATGAGATGTCCTAGGAGATGACATAAATTGACTCACCACACTCACTGAAAAAGCAATATCTGAATGGGTTATTGTAAGATAGTTTAACTTTCCAACTGTCCGTCTGTATCTCTCTGGATCACCAAACATCTCTCCATCCTCAGCATTCAATCTCACATTAGGAACCATAGGAGTGTCACAAGGCTTAGCCTCAATTAGACCCATTTCGTTCAACAAATCTAACACATACTTGCATTGAGAGAGAAAAATTCATTTCTTACTCCAAGAAACCTCGACTCCTAGAAAATACCTCAAAGTGCCCAAATCTTTGTGTGAAATTTGGAAGCCAAAAAGTTTTTCAAACTCTGAATGCCAACATCATCACTGCCAGTGATTATAATGTCATCAACATAAACAACCAAGAGAATGATGCCAGAACTAGATTGCTTATAAAAGACAGAAAGATCATAACCAGTCCTATGTAAACCAAACTAAGTCACCACTTTGCTAAACCTCCCAAACCAAGCCCGTGGAGATTGCTTTAAGCCATATAAAGATTTTCTCAGTTTGCATACCTTTCCTGACTCCCCCTAAGCAACAAACCCCGGAGGTTACTCCATGTAAACCTCTTTAAGAAGATCACCATGTAAAAAGGCATTTTTTATATCAAGTTGGTAAAG
Organism: Pistacia vera; assembly: GCF_008641045.1. Classification (NCBI taxonomy): domain Eukaryota; kingdom Viridiplantae; phylum Streptophyta; class Magnoliopsida; order Sapindales; family Anacardiaceae; genus Pistacia; species Pistacia vera. Next base: position 590,518 of record NW_022195521.1, on the reverse strand, counting down.
AGGCCAACAATATGAAGCTGCAAGTGAGATGAATAGTTAGATAGAGGTCATTTTAGCCATTGGGGAGAATGTCTCAGAGTAATCAATACCATATGTTTGGGCATAACCCTTAGCAACCAATCGAGCTTTCAACCAAGCTACAGACCCATCGGGATTAGCCTTCACTGTGAAAACCCATTTGCACCCAATGGCCTTTTTATTTCTAGGCAAATCCATTAGAACCCATGTATCATTATGTTCTAGAGCCAACATCTCTTCTTCCATAGCCGTTCGCCACCCATCATGAGTAATTGCTAGACACAGAGCTGGGAACAGACACAGAGTCTAAAAAGGCAATAAAAGACTTGGAAGATGAAGACAAAGAGTGATAGGAAACAAATGAGGAGATAGGATAGGCACAAGAGCGCTTACCGTTACAGAGAGCAATGGGAAGATCATGGTCAGAGGTAGGAGGAACCGGATCCGAGGGCGAGGTAGTCGATAGAGACAGTGGATCAGATGCTGATGCAGGTGCCTTATGGTGCTGGTGAACCCTACGAGAGTATACCTGGGTGATAGAAGGATGAGATGGTAGAGGACTATGATGGGTAATGTTGTAAACAAGAAGATCATCAGGAGGTGCTTCAAGAGAAGTAGATGGAATGGAGGACTCAACATATGGAGTGGTTTCAAAAAAGGAAACATCGGCTAAGACAAGGTACTTACCTAGGACAGGAGAAAAGCAACGATAACCCTTCTGATATCGGGAATAACCCAAGAATATGCACTTGAGGGATCTAGGTTCAAATTTGGATACATGAGGTCTAACATCTTGAACAAAGCACGTGCACTCAAACACTTTAGAAGGAAGAGAGAATAAAGGCTATGATAGAAAAAGGATAGAGTACGGGATTTGACCACCCAAAACAGAAGAAGGCATGCGATTGATCAAGTGACATGCAGTAGAGATAGCATATGCCCAAAATTCTGTAGAGACTTTCATGTGAAAGAGGAGAGTACAAGCGACTTCTAATAAATGACGATTTTTGCGTTCTCCATTTTGCTGAGGTGTATAAACACATGATGATGGATGAATAATATCTCTAGTAGACAAAAAGGAGGAGAAAGGTGCAGAAAAGTATTCTTTGGCATTATCACTTCTGAGAATCTTAATAGATGAAGTAAGTTGATTTTGTATTTTAGCATAAAAGGTACAAAATATGGAGAATAATTCAAAACGATTTTTCATAAAGTACAACCAAGTCACACGTGAAAAATCGTCTACAAAAATAACAAAGAATCGATATCCAGACTTAGACAACATAGGGCAAGGACCCCAAACATCAGAGTTTATAACATCAAAAGAGGTTGTGGCTCTTTTGTTTATCCTAGGGCTATAGGACACTTGATGGTGTTTTCCAAACTGACATGCCTCACACTCAAGGTGTGACAATGACCAAACACTAGGACACAACCTTTTCAAAATGGGAAGGGGAGGATGACCAAGGGGACCATGTAATATGAGTAGATATGAATCACTGGTACACGCAACAAGTTGAGGAGTAGGAGTGGAGACATCATCGAGCATATACAGGCCATCTGATACACGACCCCTACCAATAATCTGCCTCGTCCCAAGATCTTGAAATATATAATGAGTAGGAAAAAAGTGAACACCACAGTTGAATGCATTAGTAATTTGACTAACAGATAATAGGTTAAAGGGAAAATGAGGAAGGCACAAGACAGAGGAGAGAGACATAGATTTTTTGAGATGGGCAGTACCACATCCAATAATAGGTGCAGTAGACCAGTTAGCTAAGGTAACAGAAGACAAGTTGGGAGAAGGTGAAAATGAGGAGATAATACCTGTATCGCCCATCATATGGTGGGTAACACCAGAATCAATGGCCCAGTTACTACTAGAAGTGGACAAACAGGCTGTAGGATTACCTAACTAAGTTAATGTAGTGGTAGTCAATGGGATGGATGACTGGGAGCAAGAATTCTGAGTGAGACGAGCATATTCAACTGCAAAGATAATAACCTGTGATGGGGTGTGTAAGAGACCATCTTGAGTTGTAACATAAGCAAACTTCTGAGTGCCTTGCATATTGGGGGGCTTCCCATGGAGCTTCCAACAATTCTTTTTTATGTCACCCTCAACATCATAGTGAAAGCAAATACAAGGGCCATTACCACAATTGTTCCTTTTGTTACTTTTGCCATCACTAGGCTTCATGCTAGCTAGGGCCGCATGATCTACATTAGGATCTTTAAAGGTTTCTTTATCCTTAGAAACTCATCGATCTTCCCTCTTACTAACTCTGAGAAGTCAAGCAAAGACATCCGTAAGAGAGGGAAGTGTCTCACCAATAAGAAGTTGTGTACAGGCTATCTCATATTCTAGTCTCAACCCAGCCAGAAAACATTGTACTACTACTTGTTCTTCTTGTGCTTGCATCATGATCTTCACATCAGTAGGGACAAGAAACATAACTTTTTTTTCTTCAAAGGCTTGTTTTATCTCTGTATAATATTCGAGCAACTTCTTCTCTTGCATATTTGCTCGATAGATCTTCAATAACAATTCATGGGCATGAGAAATGTCTTGTTTACCAGTATACAAGAACTCTAGATACTCTCATAACTCCTTGACAGTATCACAGTGACTAATCACATCATCCACAGATGAATCGAGAGTGTTCTGAATCTAGTTGAAGAGCTTATCATCTTCCATGAGCCATTTTTTCCGAGTTTTATTATCACTTTTTGTTTCCTCAGGTGGATCCTCAATTAAGTGGTCTCCCATGTCAATGCTGGACACATATCATCGGATAATCCGCTTACATTGAATATAATTCCTTTTTCTCAATAACTTTCGATCGGTGATTTTGGCGGAGGAAGTGACAATTTCAGTCACCATCTTCTTACCGTCCTTTGCCATATTGTCTAGCAATTGACAAGGTCAAAAAAAAGAACTCCCAACTCCACAAATTCACAACAACCTCAACACCAAACAACCCAAACAAACACAAAAGTGTCCCAACTCCACAGATTCACAACACCACCTCAACACCGAACAACTCAAGCAAACACAAAAGGTTGAATACCGGGAAAAACAGAGAACAAGCCTTTACATTTCACTATGAAAACCAAAGCAAAACAAGCACAAAGAAACGTCAAACATAAGGAGCCATATCCACACACATGCTGCTACAAACACGAGGCAACACAAGGATAGCTGGGAAATCCACCAACAGCAAAACCCCAACCAAACACCCACCAGCAACCAAATCACACCAGCCCTCACCCAAGCAAGGGAACTAACATTTGTCGAAAAGGGAGAAACAAAGGGCAGACGTCGCCAGAGATAGCAGAAGACGTCGGGATTTGTCGAATAGCTTTAGACGTAGCCGAAAAGAAAGAAACAAGGGTAGACGTCGTCGAAGAGAGAGAACAGCTTCAGACATTGCCGAAAAGAGAGATAACAGAGGACGTCGGGATTTGTCGAACTGGATCAGACGTCACCGGAGAGAGAGAAAACATGGAGAAACCGAGAACACAAGTTGCCGGCCGTCGGAAAATAGAGACAAGGAAAAGCGTTTTAGATTTTTAGGTATAGTCCCGCTCTGATACCATGTTTAAAATTTTTCAATCTCTATATTCATTTTTCTCAACAGTACACCCTAACAAATATATACACCCTATACAGTTACATATATACCCTTAACTACGTATATGCATAGTTTCCAACACATTTCATGCATCAGACTATCTAGTTTCTCGTAATTTGCAGTCCGATAATAAAGATTAAGTAGAACATTGTATTTCAGCAATGTCCGAGCGAACCCCAAATCCCTCATTTTCTGCATGGTGACCTCTGCTTTTTCCAGAGATTTTACACTGGCATAGCAGTTAAGCAAGGCACTATAAACTGCAAGACCCTTGAATTGTTTTGGAACATTGTCGAAATAATTTTTCGCTTATTCTGTGCCATGAATTTTAGAGATCAAATCCAATTGAATGGCAACATCAGCAGATGTAAGTGGCAAGTATCTTTTGTCAGTCATCCACATAGAAATCTGCAAAATGAAAGAAAGCAATAGAGATTATAATAATGGAAAGATAAAATTACAAGAACATGGTTAACTTTTACTAATTTCCAAAAAAAAAAAAAGTACTTTTTTTCTAATTTCTCAAAATAAAAATAAATATATAAATAATAGAAAGGCAACATTAAAATTTATAAATTAAAAAAAAAAAATCGCCCTAGAAAACAAACCGATACCTCAAGAGCGTGACCGAATCGTCGATCGAATCGCAACTCCTTGATGCAAGCTTGGAGTTCTTCTTTGACAATGGGATGTCCTTCTTGGACCCACTAGTCCAACAATGGCACGATTGAGACCCTTGGATTGCCGGTCGAGGAGATCCAACGGTAGAGAGCATTCATGGTGCCTCTCAATCTAGAAGCTCTCGTGCTTTGTTCTGTTGTTTTTGTAAAGAAAGAACGAACGAACAGCCGGTACAATTCCAAAAGCAAAATGAGAGGTGATTTTGCCGAGGATTGTATTGAAACGTACAAGCTTCATTTGCACAGAGAGAGAAGAGAAAGTGCTGCGATTAAACAGGGTTTAAGGTGAAACAGCGAGGGAGGGTTTAAGAATTTTATGTTTTTAAATCTTGGTAATTATTATCACCCCTAAAGTTTAGTTTAATTTCTAAAATGACCATCATAGTTTGAATATTATCATTTTCGCTGATCTCCCGACTTCTATACAAATTGCTGAGCTAATATAAAGGTTTTTGAACCTTCTACCCCCTTAAGATATTAAAAAATTTAGCACACCCAAGGTTTTCAAAAGTATTATGTACCTCCCTAGATTATCATTTACCCCCTTAAAATTACATTTACTCCTTGAGATTATCATTCACCCTTCTAATGAATTATCAAAAACCCCTAATAATGGGGTGTATAATACTTTTCAAACACCATTGGGCGTTTAATTTACAATTTTTTTTTTTTTTGAGTTACATAATATTAACTGACTTTTATTAAAATTTCAAAATCACCCCTTATAGTTTGAAATTTATTGTTGATCTCCCCAATCTCTCTTGAAAGTGGGAGACAAACAAGAAAAGGGTTCACAACTTACCAGAGTTTAGGGAAGGCTTGGGAGAGGAAATGATGTGCTTTGGATTTTTGCATAGGTATGGCTTCTTTTGTAAGGGCAATTTTATTAAAAGGTTAACTGTATTGATCCCAATAGTAAGCCATTAAGATTTGTATTATTACGGTTTCTTCGTGTAATTTTAGGTATGGCTTCGTGTAAATTGTAAAGGGTAATTTTTACCTAATATAATTAACCCTATCCATCTATTATTCAAGAGAGTTCTTCTTATGAAACTCAAAAGAATTTTTCTCACACATTGTTTTCTTACTCTTTCTTGCTAATCTTAATATTTTCATATCTGAGCTTGAAGATAGTTCAAGAAATTATGGGAGTTAGGGTTATGATTGAAGTGAAATTGCAAATGAAAATTGAAAAGGCTGAAGCAAGTGGATCTGGAAACTGAAGTTTCATATCTAAGTGGAGATGCATGTCTTGGAGACTATTCTTTCAAAATTACTGAACCCTAGAATATTTGATTTTTCATATGTAAAATTACAAAAACCACCATTTTTTAATTATATTTCATTTTAATCCTAGTTCCAAACCGGTTCCTATAAGGGTATCCAAACCCCGGTTCTAGGTCTGGTTCCTGGTCTTGTAATGCTAGAATCGAAATCAGAACCGAGGAGTCCCAGTTCCAATTTTTCAGAATCAGAACACCAGTTCGTACCAGGAACCGACGGTCTGGGTACCCATCGATTTTAGGTCTACCTGTTACCCATTCAATCCTATTTATAAGCACTTTTGATGACAACTTTTTTAGTTTATTATTTATTTATTAAATTTTAATTTTTTTTAGGTGCAATTGTTAACCATGGTCAGGTCTCGTTTTGACTAGGGGTGAGCGGTTCCGGGTACCCTGTACTTTCCAAGGGAACCAAAACCAGAACCGCACAGTGCAGGTTCTTCAATTCAAGGAACCGGAACCTAAAATGCAGGTTCCGGTTCCTTTCCCGAGTACCCTATAAAAAATTAATTACCCCTCTATTAGTTTAAAAAAAGATAAAAATACTTTAAAAGTTTACAAATACACCCCTAACAAATTTTGATTATTCATTCATTTGTGTCCAATGTAACTCATAACATGTAATCTCTAGGCAACACTTGAATTCAATCAATTCATCATAATTCACATAAAATTCGTCAATCAAAACCAAAACACAAACAATTATTCATCACAATTCACATCAAATAACTTCACCAAAATAATTCAAACAAACAACAATATAGAAAGTTAGAAACTGTCACCAATAATTATAGTATGATCACTTAATTAGTTATAATGTTATAATTAATTAAGTGATCATACTATAATGTAATGTTATAAATACTTATAATTATTTAAGTAGTTATTTAACAATAATGTAATGTTATAATCAATTAAATTTCTAATAATTTAATTAATTACTTAAGTTTTAATATTTTAATATTAGTGTCATAATAATTAAGAATCATTTAATTGTAATGTTTAATTAATTAAGTGATCATACTACAATGGAAATTGTAAATTATAATTAATTAAGTAATTATACTATTTAATTATAATGTAATTTAAATTAATAAATTGTAATCATTTAATTAGTATTGTAATATTGTTTATAATAGAATGTTATAATTAATTAAGTAATCAACTAAAATTTATAATATAATGTTATATAAATATAATATAATGTTATAATTAATAAAATCTAATCATTTAATTAAGTATTGTGTAAATTAGTAAATTACTAATGTATGAATATAATGTCATAATCAATTAAGTAATCATTTAATTTTTAATTATGTATGTGATATTAATTATATGATCATACTATAATAGTATAATGTAATGTTAATATGTTATAATGAATTAAGTAATCATACTATAAATATAATTTAATATTATAATTAATTAAATTTCTAATCATTTAATTAATATACTAATGCTTATATGAATGTATAATTAATTAGTAATCATATTATAAATATTTAAGGTAATGTATAATTAATTAAATTTTTAATCGTTTAATTAAGTAATGTAAATAATAGTAAATTACTAATGTTTATAATATATGTTATAAATTCATAACTAATTAAGTAATAATTTAACTATGTAATGCTATAATTAAGTAAGTGATCATATATAATGTAATATAATAATGTTATAATTTAATTGAGTAATTGTTTAACTATAATGTAATGATTAATTAATGTTATAATGTAATGTTATAAGGTAATGTTATATAATTAAATTTCTAATCATTTAATTAAGTATGTCTAATGTTTAATAGTAAATTAGTAATTACTAATGTTTATAATATAATATCTAAACTCATAATCAATTAAGTAATTATAATTATGTAATGTTATAATTAATTATGTGATCATACTAATGTAATGTTATAGTGAATTAAGTAATCAGATTATAGATCTTAATGTAATATTATAATAATTAAATTTTTAATCATTTAATTAAGTAATGTTATAAATAATAATGTAGTAAATTACTAATGTTATATGTAATGTTATAAATTTATAACTAATAGTAATCATTTAACTATGTAATACTATAATTAATTAAGTGATCATAAAATACATAATGTAATAATGTTATAATTTAATTAAGTAATTATTTAACATAAGTAATATTTATTAATTAAATTTCTAATCATTATTAAGTAACATTTATTATAATGTAATGTTATAATTAATATCTATAATATAATGTCATAATCAATTAAATAATCATCTAATTATATAATGTTATAATTAATTATGTAATCAACTAATCATATTATAATAAAATATTGAAATGTTACAATGAATTAAGAATCATACTATAAAATATAAATATTAATATAATATTATAATTAATTGTTTATAATAGAATATTATAATTAAGTAATCATTTATTAATGTAATGTTACAATTAATTACGTAATCGTACTATAAATTTATAATGTAATATTGTATTAATTAAATTTCTAATCATTTAATTAAGTATTATGCAAATTGCTAATGTTTATGTAGTAAATTAGTAATTACTAATATTTATAATATAATGTCATAATCAATAAGTAACCATTATTATGTAATGCACTAATGTAGTAATGTTATAATTAATTATAAATCATACTATAATGTTGTTATTGTGAATAAGTAATCATACTATAAATCTTATGTATTATAATTAATTAAATTTTTAATATTATAAGTTTGTACTAATGTTTATATTAAATGTTATAATGATTAGTAATTATAATATAAACAAATAGTAATGCTATAATTAATTAAATTTCTAATTATTTAATTAAGTAATATACTAATGTTATAATTATACTTAATTAATTAAGTAATAATCAATTATGTAATGCTATAATTAATTATATTATAAATCAATTAAGTAATGTTATAAAATTATAATTAATTAAGTAATTATTTAACTATAATGTAATGTATAAACTATAATTGATTAAGTATGATATTTAACTAGTAATTAAATTATTAATGTCTATCAATTTATCATATTAATTAATTAATTGCAATTTACTATAGTACTTAGAACTAATAATTGAAGTAAATAACTACATATGTTAATATATTATATTCAATCAAATATACTATTTTATTCAAAATAGTTTTTTTATAACATTAAAAATTTAAAACACTTTTAATTGGATCATAATTCCAATATTCATTATTAATGAAAACTTTAATATAATTATATATAATATATTAAAGTTTTTATATGGTGTAATTATAGTAATAGTATAATTGTATTAGTATATTTATTTAATTAGGTTATTCTAAAAATTTAACTTTTTCTATTTTAATTTTTTTATATGTAAAATAATGAAACCCCTCATTATTCACAAATATTTCATTGCAATCCAGGTTCCAAAACAGGTTCCAATCGGGTACCACTACAAGTTCCAAACAGGGTACCCTTTTTAGGTTCTTTTTTCAGGTTCCGATTCCGGTTCGGTTCTCCACACACAAGAACAAAACTGGAACCGAAACCTACCTGCATAGTGTTGGTTCGGGTAAGTTCCGATTCTGATTCTGGTTCTACTTGCTACCTTGCTCACCCCTAGTTTTGACTACGGTTAAGTACTGGACTTGCGTTTGGATATGGAGAGGTTAAGGTGATTACTTTATGGGGTTTTATTAGGTGTTTTATATCAATTCCAATTTCAGTCTATGACAATTGGATACATGTGTCACAAATATAGCGGCCACAATTATAATTAATTTAATATTTAATTTTTAATATTTTTTTCTGAAAAACATTAAATTGAAATTATTTTTAGTGCGTTATATATATATATATGTGTGTGTGTTGTGTGTGTGTGTGTGTTTTATTGAGATATTTTATATTAATTGCATTGCATATTTCAGAATTTTAATCTATATTGAAATTTGATAAATTTAGAATTTTTTAGCATTTTAGTAAGGAACAAATGTCTTATTTAAGAATTTTGTGTTGATAATTAATTCTTCTTATTGTATCAAATATCAATCTTCAAAAATGTTTGAAAATATTGATGGGATAATTAGGTTATAGAATTCAAAGATTTTATTCTATCTCTTTAATTTATTTTAATTTGGTAAATAATTTAATTCAATATTTTACTTTTAAGCTACTAATTGATTGTCTTATGTTATTTTGTAAAAGGATTGGACTTGACGAAGGAATATCCACGGCAAATTTCAAGCATGAACATGATGTTTTATTGATTGTATTTCACTATTTGTTGTTATGTAACTTTGTTATTTGAAATGATAAATGTTATTATATTTTCAGTTTGGGAACAGTTGTTGCAGCAAATGTTATTTTTGTTAACAAACTGAAGGGTATATGTGTGAATTTTATGAAGGGGTGATTTATTTTAAAATAATAGAGGGTAATTAATTTTTTGGATACTCGGGACGAAAACAGAACCTGCATTTCAGGTTCTGGTTCTAGGAACCTAAGAACCAGTTCTGGTTTCTTTTGCTAGAAAACAACTGTTTCGGTTCCTAGCAATTCCGGCGGGTACCCGGAACCGCTCACCCTTGTGACATCTGTATTTTGTAGGCGGATCAGTGATAATTTTCAAAAGTTCTGGGCATTTGATGACTAAACTACAATTTACGGTATGTAAAAAAATTAACCCAAAATAAATTAAACGCTCTCCTTTGCTCTCACCAACCCTCGCACTTTCTCCTCGCCCTTCTCTGCAAATGAAGCTTGTACGTTTTACTGCAATCCTCTACAGCATCAAATCTCATTTGGGTCTCGGAAATGTACCGGCTTTAAGCTCTTAAAAAAAAAAAAAAAAAGCAGAACGAAGCTCGAGACTTTCGAGATGGAAAGGCTCGATGAACGCTCTTTACCGTCGGATCCCCGATCGGAAATCCAAGGGTCTCAATCGTCATTGTTGGACCAGTGGGTCGAAGAAGGACGCCCCGTTGACAAAGAACAACTCCAAGTCTTCATTGAAGAGTTGCGATCTTACCGAGGTATCGGTTTCTTTTTGTACGGCATTTTTATATTATTTTATAAATTTTAATGTTGCTTTATTATATTTATTTAGAGAAATTAGAAAAAAAATCACTTTATAAATTTTTTCATTATAAATATTTATTTATTTAGTATAACAATCATAATCATAACAGAAAGTATGAGGTTCGCGAGGACTCCAGTTTTCTAGTCGGGCTTGAAAGCAAGTTTAGTTTTCAAGTCTTTAGTTAGTAGTTAGGTTCTTGGGTGGGTAAAGGTTTTCGCTTACATTTATAGATTATGATCTCTTTTTTTTCCCTAAATAATATTCTATTTCTATCTCAAAAAAATTAAAAGAAACTGCCGTATGATTAGTTGGTGTTGGTGATCTTGTAATTTTATCTTTCCATTGATAATCTCTCTCTCTCTCTTTCTTTCGCAGATTCTATGTGGATGACCGACAAAAGATACTTGCCACTTACATCTGCTGATGTTGCCATTCGGCTGGATTTGATCTCTAAAGTTCATGGCAAGAACAAGCGGAAAATTATTTCAACAATGTTCGGAACAACTAAAGGCCTTCCAGTTTATAGTGCTCAGCTAACTGTTATGCCAGTGTAAAATCTGTGGAGAAAGCAGAGGCCACCTTGCAAAAAATGAGGATTTGGAATTGGCTCGGACATCGCTGGAATACAATGTATGCTTAGTCTTTATATGAGACTGCAAATTAGAGAAACTTGATAGTCTGATGCATGAAATGCAAGAAAAGGCATTGCACGTGATAAAATTACGATGTGTATACCATCAATGCCTTTGGAGCACATCTGTGTTGAGGGAATTGATAAGACTCTGGCAATGATGGAATCAGATCCCAATTTTGTTTGGGACTGGACAGTTTAATAATGCAGCAAGTGGGTACGCAAAAGCTGGATGCTGGACTCTTGGACAAAGCTGTGGAGTGTGAAGAAATCCGAGGAACTCAAACAGGTAGAAAGACAATAGAGCATATGAGTTGATCACACAATATGCAAAATTTGAGAAGAAAGATGATGTTTTATGACTTTGGGAACTTTACAAGAAGACCCATAAGATTTACATAAAGGCTATATATGTGTCATATCTTCATTGTTGAAATAGTGCCAAGAAGATATTTGACGAGTGGGAATCAGTAACGAATACTATGATATTTGGATTTTAAACTTCCGGATGGTGCTTACTGCAGACAAGGGATTTTGCAGGAGACAGAAACTCTTATATATGGGTCGACATTGAAGGGCGCGAAAACTAATCAGACAGCTTGGGTCTATATGGCAATCAGGTATGTTCAGAATAATCAAACTCAAAAAGCAGTGGAAGTGAAGCATTAGTGGTTTGTGGAACTGGGTGGAAACCTAGGAAGGAAATTTTTGCTGCCTGCCTGGAATACTTTAAAGATGAAGGGGATATAGAGGGAGCAAAGAATTTTATAAAATTACTTAAGAACAAGGATATCATCTTTGTGGAGCTCCAAGATAGATTGTTGAATTATGTCCACAAGGACCACAACGGGAAATCAAATGTGGATGAACTCAGTGAGTTTTTTGGTTGATTCTTTGAATGAAAATGGAGTATCACATTTAGAGCCCGAGCATGATATTGGTGAATCAAAAAAAGAGGAAGATACATGTTGAATAAGCTGGACCAGAAAGGCAAATGGAGCATGAAGGTTTATTTTGTGAAACGCCTTCCAGGTTACATTTATTGTGATTGGTAGTCTAATATTCTGTTGCCTAGTTGGAGACAATGGAGGTATTCCAGTTCAGGTTTCGTCATCTAGATGGGCAAGGGAGGCAATGAATCATGTGCATATGCTTTTAGCAATGTTTGGGCGTTGGGAGTGACCTCGGTGAGTCCTGAAAAAAAGTAATTATTTGAACATGGCCTGAAATTTCTATCAGGACCACACTGCATCAGCAATATATAAAATGTAATACGATGTTCTAGCTCAGGTAGAGGCGGCGATTAAAGGTATGCAGCAGATGTTCCCATTCAAAATGCTTCAAGCATATTGGTTTGGTTGTTTAAATCCATTTCAGTTTGTTTGCTTTTAAGTTTTCTGTTTTCAATTGCACTTTCTGTCAATATGAGTTTGGAACAACTTGAAATTTTATTGTAGCAATTGTAACTCTTTGATTAGGGTTCTGGTACTTGGTGTCACAGAAGAGCCTGTTGTTCGCTGTAGGAATTTGTGCGGGGATCTTACAGTCGGTAATCAAAGTCATCAAATTTCAATAAAGAAGGTTTGACACATATATAGCCTTTATTGTAAATCTTATGGTTCTTCTTGTAAAGTTCCCAAAGTCTTAAAACATCATCTTTCTTCCCAAATTTTGCAGAATGTGTGGTAAGAAACTCATATGCTCTATTGCTCTTCTTACCCGTTATTAGTTCCTCAGATTTCTTCAGCATCCCCGCAGCTTTGTCCAAGAGTCCAGCTTCTGCGTTCCCACTTGCTGCATTTTGTAAACTCTCTAGTCACAAACAAAATTGGGATCTGATTCCACCATTGCCAGAGTCTTATCAATTCCCTCAACATCAGATGTAGCTCCAAAGGCACCCAGGCGTATACCCATTGTAAATTTATCATGTACAATGCCTTTCTCTTGCATTTCATGCTTGTGACTCTCATGCTTCTTGTAGTTTGCAGTCTGATAATAAAGATTAAGCAGAACATTGTAAGCCAACAATGTCCAGGCCAACACACTGGCAAGCCGAATCCAATGGTCTACCATCCGGCCGGAAGGGAGTAGGATAGCATTTATTTATGCCCAAGGTTTTGCAAAAGTATTATGTACCTGCCCAGATTATCATTTACCCCGTTAAAATTACATTTACCTCTTGAGATTATCATTCACCCTTCTAATAAAGTATCAAAAACCCCCTAATAGTGGGATATATAATACTTTTCAAAGGGCGTTTAATTTATATGACTTGTCATCTTCCTTGCCCATCTAGATGACGAAACCTGAAGTAGCTTTACCTGCAATGACCCAAACTGGCCAACAAAATATTAAACTTCCAATCACAATGAACGGAAGACCGAAAGCATTTCACAAAATAAACCTTCATGCCCCATTTGCCTTTTAGGCATTGTTTTAAAAACAGGACCGGTTCGACCGAGAACCGGCTATGACTTCGGTCCGGTTTACTATATAAATGATAATATTTTTAAAACCGTTTTGGACCGGTAACAGATCGGGGGAATAGTGTTAAACCGTCGGTCCGATCGAACTGTTTCTTAAACCGGTCCACTAATTGAAACCTACAATAACCCTAAAACAATCGCATTCCCAAATGCATCTTCATTTCATTCTTTATTTCATTTCAATCGAGCTTCATCCTTCACTGATTTTGCTCCAAATCGCATCTTCTTCAACTTCAAACAAAGATCAAAGTGAAGAAACTCTAAAGTCTAAAGAAGATCGAAATTGATTCTTCTTCATTTTCTTCAACTTCAATGGCAAGCGAAACTCGGACAAAACCTGTACTTCTTTGTCTTCTTCACTGATTTTGCAAGTTTATCCTCTTTTCCTTCAACTAAAATGCTTTTTTACTTTGCTCTTTATCCTGAAGTTCGTCTTCTTCTGCATTTAGTTAGCATTTTTAGCTGTTTCATCTGTTGTTCTTTACAAATATTTGATTACAGAATACAGATTACAGAAGTAGCTGAAGAGATTTTTCAAATATCTAAATATCCGAAGTTACAACTTACAAGGTCAGATGAATTTTGAGGATACGAATTAGATATTTAGATTGTTGGGTCTGCTGACTGGTGGCTAGTTTGCGTGAATATTGCCCTTTTATCGATTTAGAAATTTAGATTGTTGGGTCTGGTGAGTGGTGGTTCATTTGTGTGAATATTGCCCTTTTATTGTTTGTTACAATGTTCTGAAAACTGGACCGGACTATGACCCGTTCAAGGGTCCGGTTGGATCGTCGGTTGGACCGTATTCGGTAAAAAAAATTTAGTCCCTGAAGGTTTGAAATTCTTCAAAAACATCCCTATAATGCTCCCTTAAGGTTTGAAATCTGTCTAAAACACCCCTGTCGCACGAAGCAACTGGTGAGTGGTGGCGGCAGCGACGATTGACGGCCAATCGAAGTTGGAATCATGGGGCTTTTGATGCATAGGTTCCGGCGAATCTGATGGTGGTGCTAGGGAGCAATGTTTTAAAACCCGGCCCAGCCCGGCCGGTTGAACCAAGACCAGGCCAGTCAACCGGGGCAGGTAAGCCTTATAACCGACAGAATTACTCTACCCAATTTGACCTGGGGTTGGACCGGATTTGCTGTAGCGACCCGCCGGTCCAACCGGTTTTAGGATAAACTGGGTGAAACATTAAACCCCCCTTTTAATACCCTAAACCAATTTTTTACCTTTTTTTCTTCTTTCCATAGACCAAACTCCACTCCCTGTGTCTCACTTGCGATTTCATGTCGATTTCTTGGTTGACATCTTGCTTTCATCTTCATCAGCGGCAACCGGCAACTTAGTTTCATCTTTATCATGGCTTAAACCGATTTTTCCCTTATTTGTCTTTCCATCAACATCAAATAAAAAAAAAAAAAAAACCTTTTTCCTTAACCCAATCCACCCATTTTTGCGATTTCCTTCGCACCCATTTTTTGATTTCCTTCAAATCTTCCACCGGTAACTCTCATTTGCGCGATTTCCTCTCTTCATTGTCGATCATCTCCTCTTCGTCATCAGCTCCAGGCATCTTCGTCAGGTATCGTCAAAGTCGATCTCTTCCTCTTTCATCTCTCTTTAAGTTCTGCGTTTCATCTCTCATTTCCAATTTATGGGTTTTTAGTCTAAAATCAAAATCAGTGTTTTGAGGAAGAAGAAGAGCAGTAGAGAGAGAATGTGAAGAATGGCAGTAGCGAGACCTTGAAAATTGAAGTCTTATGGGTGAAAAAATAGCCTTGAGACTTGGTCATGAAAATGACAGATTTGGTT
Source organism: Pistacia vera (assembly GCF_008641045.1). Taxonomy (NCBI): domain Eukaryota; kingdom Viridiplantae; phylum Streptophyta; class Magnoliopsida; order Sapindales; family Anacardiaceae; genus Pistacia; species Pistacia vera. Next base: position 574,902 of record NW_022195521.1, on the reverse strand, counting down.
TATGTGCCTATCATTTTCTATTCTTAGATTTCTTTTTCCAGTTTATTTGAATGTGTGGGGACGTTTTTCAGCTTCCCTTTCTCTTTATTGAAAATGTTGGAGCTGGGTTGAGAGTGGGGTGAAGTGGTGCTTGTCTACGTCCTTCCTTCAGTTCCTTGTGTTTTTTTTTCCTTTTTCTTGGTCCTAGTTGGTGTGTGGGATGCTGCTGCTACAGGTTGGTGTGTGTTTTTTTTTCTTGCCTGCTGTCGGGATCCTCCTTGTGAGCTGCTGCGTGGCCAACTGTAGTTTTTGTTAAGGATTGTATTGATGTTTGAACTTTGATGATGCTTTGTTAAGGATTTGTAATTACTTGTAAGATTGTATCGATGTTTGATGATAGTTTGTTAAGAATTTTTAAGTAATTTGTGATTTGGAATTCTGGAATTTGAATTTTTTTTTAGGATGACGTCACCGGTTGAACCGGTCCAACCGGTCAACCCAGGACCTAGCCAGTTTGCCAGGTTGTGCTCCAGGTTGGTTTTTAAAACATTGCTAGGGAGTTCCATCGGCGCTGGAACTCGCCGGAATCAACAAAAGAAGCCCGACGGTCGCGTGAACTTTAGGTGGACAGCGAGCAACGAAGGCAAGTGGAAATGGTTTGGTTTTGTCATGGAGAAGCCGTCACATCGAATGGTGGTGTTTTCGTCGTCGAAAGATGCCGGAATCCGGCGGGATTGAGCGACGATTGGACCACGATTGGACCGTGACTCAGCAGCATTCCGACGGTCCAACCGCGGCTCAATCCAACTTAACGGTAAAAGCCAGTTTTTATGAGATACCGGACCGAAAATACCATCGACTCCTGGTCGAACCGGTCTAACCGGACGGTCCGGTCCGATTCTCAGAACATTGGTTTGTTATATTGTCTGTGTATATGTGCTTATGTTGTTTTTGGGCATAAAGTATTCAAAGAGTTAAACTTTATTTTGCAAATGTTGTTCATTCTGGATTATATTGCAAATGATTTTGTTATTAATTATTATGTGACTTTTTTTTTTTTTTTTGGTTATTTAATTTGTAATCAAGGAAAACAGCGTGACATTAGGGCTGTTTTTTAATTTGCGGCAAAGCTCCATTCCTCGCTTTGAGTTTTTCTTCAAGCAATGCCAACACTTGCCTCTCCTTTTCAATGCTTGGAAATTCATCATCAGATGTCTCCTTGAAACTATCAACTGGCAATGGAGAAGAAACAGATCACCAACACCAAGGTGGTGGAAGAGTGGAATCCCAACTAAATTGGGCCACAAATCAGGTGGCTTCAATGGGAGGCTCTGCGATCCTCCACATGTAATTCTTCACTAACAAGCGTTCTTCATCAGTTGCCCAAGAGCTCTACCACTGAGGCTAGCTTCGTTAGCACCTGAATTTAATTGTTTTTTTTAACTAAAATAATCTGGTTTGAATTCGTCTCTTGTATAAATAGTGTGCACGGGTGTTATTTAATTTCTTAATTAAAAATTCACCTTTTATTGAAGACATAGATTTAGATATAGAAATTATAAATACAGTGCAATATCTGCTGTATGTCCAAGTAAAACTTAACACATATATAATTTAAATCATGTTGAACAGTAATTAAGTTGTTATTGTCTATTTGTCTTATTAAAAAATAGAAATATTATTAGGAAAAAAAACGGCTTTTTTAAATGTGTTGATGTCATCATGCTATGTGATGATGTCACCAATCCAACTGAGGGTCTAACCTGTTGGACCGGTTGAACCATGACTCGAGTCCAGCTTATTCAACATGTCTCTTCTTTTTTTGATTCACTGATATCATACTTGGGTTGTAAATGTGATTCTCCTTTTTCATTCAAAGAATCACCGAAAAAACTCATTGAGTTCATCAACATTTGATTTCCTGTTCTGGACATAATTCAACAATCTATCTTGGAGCTCCACAGAGATGATATCCTTGTTCCTAAGTAATTTTATGAATTTCTCTGCTCCCTCTATATCTCCTTCACCTATATAGTATTTTAGACAGGCAGAAAAATTTACCTTCCTGGGCTTCCACCCAAGTTTACAAATCACTAATGCTTCTTCCATCGCTACCACTGCTTTTTGAGTTTCATTATTCTGAAAATACCCAACTGCAATATAGAGCCATGTTGTCTGATTAGGTTTCCCCCCCTTCAATTTTGCCCCATCTATGAGATTTTTCGCGTCCTGCAAAAGCCCTTTGCTGCTATAAGCACCAATCAGGAAGTTTACAATCCGAATGTCATAGTAATCGTTTTCTGATTCCCACTCATCAAATATCTTCTTGGCGCTTTCAAGGTCATCAAATCTCAACAATGAAGATATGACACATGCATAGCCTTTATTGTAAACCTTTTGATTCTTCTTGTAAAGTTCCCAAAGTCTTATAACATCATCTTTCTTCCCAAATTTTGCATATTGTGTGATAAGAAACTCATATGCTCTAAAGCACTTTGTCTCCAAAATTAGCTCCTCAGATTTCTTCAGCATTTCCAAAGCATTATCCAAGAGTCCAGCTTTTGCATACGAACTTGCTGCATTATTGTAAACTGTCCAGTCCCAAACAAAATTGGGATCTGATTCCATCATGGCCAGAGTCTTATCAATTGCCTCAACATCAGATGTAGCTCCAAAGGCATTCAGGCGTATACCCATTGTAATTTTATCACATGCAATGCCTTTTTCTTGCATTTCATGCATCAGACTATTAAGTTTCTCGTAATTTGCAGTCTGATAATAAAGATTAAGCAGAACATTGTAAGCCAACGATGTCCGAGCGAACCCCAAATCCCTCATTTTCTGCATGGTGGCCTCTGCTTTTTCCACAGATTTTACACTGACATAGCAGTTCAGAAGAGCACTATAAACTGGAAGGTCCTTTAATTGTTCCAGAACATTGATGAAATAATTTTCTGCTTCTTTTGTGCCATGAATCTTAGAGATCAAATCCAGCCGAATGCCAACATCAGCAGGTGTAAGCGGCAAGTGTATTTTGTCAGTCATCCACATAGACATCTGCGGAAAGAAAGAAAGAGATAGAGATCATAACAATGGAAAGATATAATTACAAGATCCCAAACACCAAGTAATCATACGGCAGTTTCTTTTAATTTTATATTGATAGGAATAAAAAAATATTATTTAAAATAAAAACAAAGAGATGAATGTGTAAATGTAAGCAAAACAACTGCCCATAAAAATTAAAAGAGAAAACCTTTAACCTCCCAAAGAAGCTAGTTACTAAAGACCTAACTAAAGACTTGAAAAATGATTACAGAAAAGCAGATCAATAACCTCCAAACAAAAGAACGCTAGCGAGGTTTAGAGATTGTAACTTCCCAATTAAATTGATCAAAGAACAAGGAATTTCGCTAAATTCTGACAGGGTAAGTGTATTTACAAATAAAATCAAACCAGCATGGCAACTATCAGTAATAGCTCAAAATGTAATTCACAAGAACACTGAAAAATTAAATCTGTTCATAAATTCAGCAATTTTCGAGGGTGAGTACTTAGTTTTAGACTATTGGTAACTCCATCAATCCAGTCTCTTAATCGAGAATGTCTTCCGTTACAACCGGCCAATGAGAACATGCCACCATTTTTTATATAAAGGTGAACCTCATCATTGGAGGGTTGCATTTCACTGAAGTTTTTCCCTCTTAATCAAGGGAAGGACGAATTTTCAATGTGGGGAGCCAATTTTTTTGAACAATTTCCATTATAAATAGTTATTTATTTATTAATAAACAAATATTTTTATAAAAAGGAAATCAATATTAATATCATATCTGTAATATACTCTGTCATCATAAAGCGGTTAATTTTTCTAATTTCTTATTAAAAAAAAAAAAAAAAAAAGTAAAGCAGCATTAATATCAAATTTTATCATATAAAGTAACTTTTTTTTTTTTTCTAATTTCTCAAAATAATAAATAAATTATAAATAAAGCAACATTAAAATTTATAAATAAATTTAAAAAAATCGCCCTAGAAAACGACCCGATACCTCAAGAGCGTGACTGAATCGTCGGTAGGTTCGCAACTCTTTGATGAAGGATTGGAGTTGCTCTTTGACAACGGGACGTCCTTCTTGGACCCACAGGTCCAACAATGGAACGATCGAGACCCTTGGATTTCCGATCGGGGAGATCCGACAGTAGAGAGCGTTCATGCTGCCTCTCAATCTAGAAGAACTCGTGCTTCGTTCTGCTGATTTTGTAAAGAACGAGCGAACAGCCGGTGCATTCCCGAAAGCGAAATGAGAGGTGGTGTTGCGGAGGATTGCGCTTAAACGTACAAGCTTCATTTGTACAGAGAGAAAAGAAAGTGCAGAGATTAAACAGGGGTTTAGGGGGAAAGAGCGACAGTGTTTAATTTATGTTTTTGAATCTGGGTAATTAATTATCACCCCTGAATTTTAGTTTACCACCATAGTTTGAAGAAAAATGTTACTGACACTGATGTTTTACTGAATTTTTACAACGTACACGTGTTCACTAAATCAGAGTTAGGTATCATATTAACAAATATTTTGCGAATGAAGGGTCATCCATTAAATATGGATGACCGTGACAATCGTTCATTAGAAATGGATTCCCGTCCATATTATATGGACAGTCGTCCACCTAGAATGGACGTCCATTCATAGTTTAAACTAACAAAATTTGGCCTAAATTGTTTATGGACGCTCGTCCTCTTATGAGGAGGGGTTCCACCTTTTAATACAAATTTTAAATTTATTTACAACATTAATTGTGAATCCTAATTGAGTTAGTGTCTTATTCTTATGACACTTGTCCAATTACTTTGAATATAGACAAAAATTTAACGAAGATAGCGATATTTACTTTTTGGATTGAGACTCAAATGTTGTAAATTTTTTTAAATCAAACAATGGATAGACGTCCATCTAAAAGGGACGCATGTCCATTGAATATGGACGTCCGTCCATATAGGACGTCCATATAATATATGGACGGACGTCCATAATTTTTGTTTTAATTTTTTTTTTTTTAAACAATGGACGGGCGTCCATTCTATGTGAACGTCTGTCCATATTATATGAACGGGAGTCCATTGTTATTTTCTCATGGACGGGTGTCCATTATAGGTGAACGACTGTCCAATAATCACGGACGCCCATTATTTTGCTTTTAAAATTTTTTGGACGGGTGTCCATCTTATATGGACACCCGTCCATAGTAAATAGACACCCGTCCATATAAGATGGACATGCGTCCATTATTTTTCTTTTAAAATTTTTTGGACGGGTGTCCATCTTATATGGACACCCGTCCATAGTAAATAGACACCCGTCCATATAAGATGGACATGCGTCCATTATTTTTCTTTTAAAAATTTTGGACGGGCGTCCATATACGTCCATATGATATGAACGGGAGTCCATTAAATATGGGCGGGCGTCCATAAATGTTGGACGGCCATTCATTCACGAAAGACTCCAGCGTGGTCACGTCTAATTGGTTGCCATGTCCTTCGGTACAAAAATTTGGTGTAAAATTTCAGTGTCCGTAGCATTACTCTGGTTTGAATATCAGACCTCCCAAGTTTGCATTTAAACAAATTTTGCACTTTTTTTTTAAGGTAGACAAATTGAGGTGGCACATTTAAGATTCATTAAACATGTAAAACAGATTAAACTAAAAAGATTTAAACATATATAGGTAATATTATAATTAACAGAAGTTTGTTTAAATTTTGAATTAAAAATGACCTCTTCCCTTCAAAATCGCTTAATCGAGCAATATACCCAGAAAACGACCGACGAAATACCTTCGATTTCTCTGCGATTTCTAACGATAAAAGTTCCCTATTTTCGGCCAATATTTGATCATTTTGATTCGTTACAAAAAATCATGGTTGATATTCACAAAGAGGAGGAAAACTCAACCCAACCCCACTCCAAATCCTAGACTCCAGCGGCGGCTATTCAAAAGCTGTCTAAGAAGACGCTCTGGTGGATCATCCAATGAGTCAATGTGGTCCAGAGGCAGAGGAGACAACGGCGGCACAAGAACAGAGAGAAGAATCGGAAAATGGTTCTAAAGAGGAGGATGCCGACGAGAATTCAAGCGAGGAGGAAAACACCGATGAAGAAAGGGTACATTTTTTACTGGTGGTTTTGAATTTGATGAATAATTTGATTGGTTTTGCGAATTTGGGGGATATGTAGTTGGTTTTATTGGTACGGTGGTTGTGGCGTTTTGTCAAGCAATTGGCGAGCACCGGAGAAGTGGCTTTGTTTGGATTCTAGAGGATGGGAGAAGGCAAGGGAGGTCGTAGGGAGGTTGGTTATAGGAGGTTGGAGGGTTGGGGATGGCAAGAGGTGGTGAAATAAGAGGGTTGGAAGGCTGCCCTGCATATTGTAGGGTAGCCCTCCAGCCCCCCTATTCCACCACCTCTTGCCATCCTCAACCATCTCCAGTCATGGAACCTGCCACAACAGCCTCTGTAAGGCCTGCATTAGCTTCCTCGATCCTTTCGAATCCAAAAACACCCACTCCATAATGCCCTCGAAGCCCATATCCCCCAAATTGGCAGCCTATAGGTTGTTTTGTTTTCTTTTTTTGCTGATATTTAGTTTATATCGATTGTGCAAATTTTCCGAAGCGTAAATTATAAAGACTATGGGTTGGAGGTTGTAAGCGATAAGGTACTGTACTTCCCCGTAAGGGTGACAGTTAGGTTGAGTTGGCAAGTTTTTATGAGAATAACGGAGAATTTGGAGGAGCAAAAGAAGGGTATGGACCGATTCAAAGAGAGTTGTTTCGGTCATTTTGCGGACATCGATGAAAATTGGAAAAAGGCGTTCTAGGGGCAGGGAGTGCATTATATGTTGCTGCACTCAGTTAAAAGCCAAAAAAAAAAAAAAATGAAATGTGGTTCGTGGTGGATGGGAAGCCACTACGTTTTGGGATGATAGAATATGCCCTGATGAAAGGCTTAAGATGTGGGGCATTTCCAGATATGGAAGAGCAAGAGAGAATAACGAAGAGTAGGGCAGCCGATAACTTGGCTAAAAAGGTTTTGAGGGGGGAAGGTGTCCATTACGGGACTTGATTTAGAGGAGAGGTTAGGAGAAGATAGGTATACCTCTTCAGAAAAGTTCAAGATGTGCTTCGTGCATTCGATCCTAATGGCTTTTGACTCAACAAAAGCCGTTAATATGGATTTGGTGAACTTTGCAAGCAACATAGACTTCGTTAATGCTTATCCATGGGGACGGGTATCATTTCAGCTTACTATTAACTCCCTACGTGGAAAAGACATGGCGATAAAGCATAGCCAAGTTGTCGAGAAGGATAGACCGAGCATGTACAATTTGTTTGGCTTCCCATGGGCAATGCAAGTAAATATTAATAGTTTTTTGTTATATTTTTTGTATTATATGTGTGTTAATTATGATATGGACTATTTTTTTTTTTACAATGTAGTCTTGGATGTATGAAACCGTCCCTGTCCTGGCTAGAGGGGGGGCAGGTGGAAGAGGACTTTGGATGAGCGATCACAATTTCCTAAGATGTTGCGGTGGCACATCAAGAAGTGTGCCCATTGGGATTACGACAAAATAGAAATAGAAATTCAAGCGGCTTGGGTAAGATTAAATGATTAATCTTTTGAATAGGCACTTGCTTTTAAATGTGGCTTAAATTTGATTGATTTTTTTTCTTATTGTAGAGAGTTGTCCGTCCCTTCCTCGCCCTTACTAGGGGTGAAGCAAGAGAGGAGTATGTTACATCGTTCAGAGCACTGGACGATACAGCAGATTAAGGGATAGGTCGCTTAATGCGGGACCTAGAAGGGGTCACACATGTGAGTGTAGCTGCAGGGCCACTACTTGAGAATGTTGTTGAGGTCGAGGATGATGAAGCTCCAATCAACGGGAGGGAGGAGGATGAGAAGGAGGAGGAGGATGAAAAGGTTCGTATGCCTCCACCCAATTGGCAAACCGGTACAACAAGTACAACTTTGCCGAGGCATCGGGGTCGGGAGAATGAGGTCGTTGACCTCATAAACGGTTTGTTTTAGAGTTTTACAACAATCGTTTATGAAAGGTTTAAGAAGATGGAAGAGTGGATGAAAATGGTGAAAGAGAAAGTTGATAGGGTGGCGGAGAAAGTTGGTAGGGTAGAGAAGGAAGTTGGTGGGGGTATTGAAAGTGGTTGAAGTGCAACCTGAGCATAAAAGAGAGAGCCAAAAGTGGAGAAGCAAAAATGGAGGAGGGTAAAGAGAAAGGCGGAGGAAGTGGGGAAGTGAAAATGGAGAAGGGTGAGGCGGGACGCAAAGGAAGTCGTGAAGTGAAAATGGAGGAGGGTGAAGAGGAAGGTGGAGGAAGTAGGCAAGTGAAAACGGAGGAGTTAAAGGTTGATTTGTATAGGCCAATAGATGAGGAAAAGAAAAAACTCTTCTATGCCTATTACAATGATTCTGGAAGTGATGGGCGTGTGAAGTGTAAGACCAGGGATTATCCCCGGGGGTGGTTTGAAAAGATGTTGATAATGGGCAGGCGGCTCGACAACTCAGTGAGTTAATTTCCCTTATTTTTGCTTATGTTTTCATTCCATGAGGTATTGTATACTTATCATGTTGTTTTTATTTGATGCAACACATTGATAAGGTATTGGCACTTATGAGGCTACAACAGAGCAATAATGGTGATATTTTGTATCCGCACTGTGCCATCACTGACGTGGCCTTTGGCCAAAGGCTAGTAACTATATATGACACTTTAATGAAAAAGGTCAACGGTGGAGGTGCAACAAGGAGAGGCAAGCGGAAAAGATTCGCCACATATGACTTCGATGTTGTCCTTGATGATTTTTGGTTTGATAAGAGGATGATGCAGTATGTACAAGGGGGAAAGGCCCATATATGGCAACAATTGGGCAAACATTAAAAGAGCATACTGTATCATGAACATCAAGGATATGCATTGGATAACTGTCATTTGGGTACTAGACAAGGGCTTGTTGCAGATCCTTGATTGCAACCCGAGTTTTTGTCGAGAGAGGCAGCTGGAGAAGGAGTTACAGCCGCTGTGTATATTGTTCTCGTAGCTATTACACAACTACGGGATGTTTCAACACTTGGGTGATGAACTACTAAAGGGAAAGTGGCCACTCAAGCGTCTTCCCCTCCCGATAAATGACTTGAGGTAAATTTTGTATAAAACTCACATAATATAATTGTTCTATAAGTTGATTCTAATGCTAATGTCTTCTTCTTATTATAGTGCTGATTGTGGGGCATATGCACTAAAATTTATTGAGTTGGACATGACCAACACTCCAATGGACAAGTTGAATGGCGAAACAATGAGCAACTTTCGGGAACGGTTGGCTTTTGAGTGCTTCCATAGACATATGGATCCCTTTTGACTTACCAAAACCCAATCCAAGTCATTGTTGATGTTGTCATCAAAAGGTATGGAAGTTGGACTTAGAGTTTTGTAATTTATGTGAAATGAATTTCTTATCGGGTTGTCTTGAATAATTGCATTGTCTTGAATTGGATCAGCTAGTGTTGTTAGGCGTCAGGCTGTTAATCCTTGGGTTGTGGTGTTATGTATGTTTTGTGGCCAAGGCCAAAGCTGGATAATGTTGGAAGGGGTGGTGTAGAAGAAGACAAAGAGGCTGCTGCTATTATTGTTGATGCTGAAGGTGTGCTGGATAATTGTGGAGGATGGGGAAATGGCTGAAGAGAATGATAAAGAGGGAGGATGGAGGCTGGCGCTGCTTTTATTTTGGGTGTATATAGGACATTTATTTGTTGTAATTTAATGTAATTGACACATTTTAGATTTGTACAAAAGCAATTCAGTATTTCTTTCCCTCTTTTGAGTTTGAGTTTATTTAGTATTCTTGTTAACGACATTAATGTGTTAATGCAATTAGGTTGTCAAATTCAGAAGAAAAGATGGAATTAATATGTGTTGGTGATTTTAGTTTGTCAAAATTCAGGAGAAAAGTTGGAAAAAATAAGTGTTGCCCATGATCACTTAAGCGACTATATATATTGCTTAAGTGGTCAAGGGTTTTCTATACATGATCGCTTAAGCGAGACCGTAAATCGCTTAAGCGATCATGCACCTGGGATGATCTTGATTCTGCCTTGGACTTGATCGCTTAAGCGATCATAAATCACTTAAGTAACCGAGACTAAAAGTGAAGAATCATTTAAGCGAGACCATAAATCGCTTAAGCGATCGTGCATCTGGGATGATCTTGATTCTGCCTTGAACTTGATCGCTTAAGCAACCAAGGCTAAAAGTGAAGAATCGTTTAAGCGATACATAAATCGTTTAAGCGATTATACATCTGGGATAATCTTGATTCTACCTTGGACTTGATCGCTTAAGCGATCGCAAATCGTTTAAGCAACCAAGGCTAAACGTGAAGAATTGTTTGAGCAATACATAAATCGCTTAAGCAATCATGGATCTAGGATGATCTTGATTCTGCCTTGCACTTGATCGCTTAAGCGACCAAGGCTAAAAGTGAAGAATCGCTTAAGCGAACGTGCATCTAAGATTACCTTGATTTTGCCTTGCACTTGATCACTTAAGTGATCCTGAATCGCTTAAGCGACCAAGGCTAAAAGTGAAGAATCGTTTAATTGATCTTGATTCTGCCTTGGACTTGATCGCTTAAGCGACCAAGTGTAAAAGTGAAGAATCGCTTAAGAGATCGTGGACCTGGGGTGGCTTAATTCTGCCTTGGACTTGATCGCTTAAGCGATCATGCATAGCTTAATCGACCAAGGGTAAAAGTGAAGAGTCACTTAAGTGATCTTAATTCTAGCTTGTACATGATCGCTTAAGTGACAATAAATCGATTAAGCGACTATGGCTAAATATATTGGATCGCTTAAGCGATACCTGAAATCGCTTAAGTGATCCAGTATATTCAGATGATCTTTATACTGCCTTTGACAAGATTGCTTAAGCGATAACATACATCGCTTAAGCGACCAAGGCTAAATATACAGGATCGCTTAAGCAAAACCATACATCGCTTAAGCGATCAAGGCTAATTTACTTTGGTACTTTAAAAACATTAAAATTTGTATTATATAGAACCATTCTATACTTTAATATTTCTTTTCCATGTTTATCTACACATGTAAAAAAAAAAAATAGTTTAATTAAAATATAATTTAAAAAAAAAATCGATTAAGTGATATAAATAATCAAATTAGTAGACACAAGACAGATAATAGTCCACTAAACTAATCGTACAATCAAAATTCAAGCTTATTTCAATCTATTCCCCCCACATCGTACAAGATTTGACTGCATTTTGATCAGTAAAAAGAGCACAATAATCATTCTCAAATACACCATCCATATTTGTGAAATGAGGTACGTTTCTACTAACATGTCACACTAGTGCGCTATAACATTCATCCATATATTATACGGTTGTAACCTTAATATGTGTTGATGGAATTATGTTGCAAATAATCCTTCTTAATTGGCTTTAATATGTGTTAATAATGATGTTGCTTAACATTAACGTTAATAATCATGTGATGTTGTGAACGTCCGAAGTTCACATTAAAGTCACTTAATATGGGGTTGACAACCTATTCCAAAAAACAGAGGGAATGCTTAAGCGATTGGTTTATCGCTTAAGCGATAATGTAAATTGCTTAACCTATCTTGTGAAAGGCATAATAAAGCTCATCCAAATATACTGGATTGCTTAAACAATTTCAGGTCTCGCTTAAGCAATCCAATATATTTAGCGTTAGTCGCTTAAGCGATGCACAGTAGCTTAAGCAATCACGTACAAGTCAAAATCAAGATCACTTAAGCGATTCTTCACTTTTATCCTTGGTCAATTAAGCGATGCATGATAGCTTAAGCGATCAAGTCCAAGGTAGAATCAAGTCACCCCAGGTCCACGATCTCTTAAGCGATTTACGTTCTTGCTTAAGTGATTCTTCAATTTTACACTTGGTCGCTTAGGCGATCAAGTCCAAGGCAGAATCAAGATCATCCCAGAGGTACGATCGCTTAAGCGATTTACATATCGCTTAAGCTATTCTTTACTTTTATCCTTGGTCGCTTAAGCGATTTAGGATCGCTTAAACGATCAAGTGCAAGGCAGAATCAAGATCATCCTAGATGCACGATTGCTTAAGCGATTCTTCACGTTTAGCCTTGGTTGCTTAAGCGATCAAGTCCAAGGCAAAATCAAGATCATCTCAGATGTACAATCGCTTAAACGATTTATGTATCGTTTAAGCGATTCTTCACTTTTAGCCCTTGGTCACTTAAGCGATCAAGTCCAAGGCAGAATCAAGATTATCCTAGATGCACGATCGTTTAAGCGATTTATGGTCTTGCTTAAGTGGTTCTTCACTTTTAGCCTTGGTCGCTTAAGTGATTTAGGATCACTTAAGTGATCAAGTCCAAGGTTGAATCAAGATCTTCCTAGGTGCATGATTGCTTAAGTGATTTACGGTCTCGCTTAAGCAATCATGTATAGAAAACCCTTGATTGCTTAAGCGATATATATATATAGTCGCTTAAGCGATCATGGGCAACACTTATTTTTCCAACTTTTCTCCTGAATTTTGACAAACTAAAATCACTGACACATATTAATTCCATCTTTTCTCCTGAATTTGACAACTTAATTGCATCAATACATTAATGTCGTTTAACAAGAATATTAAATAAACTCAAACTCAAAAGAGGAAAAGAATACTAAATTGCTTTTGTACAAATTTGAAATATGTCAATTACATTAAATTACAACATTATATACAACAAATAAATGTCCTATATACCCCAAAATAAAAATAGTGCCGACAGCCTCCATCCTCCCTCTTCATCATTCTCTTCAGCTACTTCCCTATCCTTCACAATTATCTAGCACACCTTCAGCATCAGCAGCAACAGTAGCAGCCTCTTCATCCTCTTTTACAGCACCCCTTCCAACATTATCCAGCCTTGGCCTTGGCCACAAAGCATACATAACACCACAACCCAAGTATCAATAGCCTAACGTCTAACAACATCAACTGATCTAATTCAAGACAATCCAATTATTCAAGACAACCCAATAAGAAATGCATTCACATAAACTACAAAACTTTAAGTCCAACTTCCATACCTGATCTTATCTGCAGATCTTACAGCATGTTTCTTGATTTCTTGCATCTGATCGATTCGAACCTAATTTTCTGGATCTAAATGTGATCGATTCTGGCAACTACTTCTCTTGTGATCAAGTTGCTTGCAAATAGAGCACTTATTCATCCTTCGAGGAACCTCACAGACTAATGGACTACGCTTAACTTTTTTTTTTTTCCCTTTTTTGTCTTCTTGAATGGTGGATGGATGATAATGTCAACCAACTTTGGCGACACCACCCACTGCTCTTCTGGAGGAACTGGATATATCGCTTCCGAATAAGTCAGTATGTAGTGGTTTGCCATATGGAGAGGGGAGTAAAGTTCCATGTAAATTCTTGAACCAAAATCCGGCTTCCATTGGTGTTTCAGTGCTGCTAGTGCATGAGAACAAGGTAAACGTTAAATGTCAAGCACTTTATAGCTGCAAGTTTTACTAAGAAGGTTAACTAGGGCATCCGAACCATAGCCGCGCATGGTGAACTCTTGAGCATTGAAAGGATATGCAAGCGGTGCATTTGACAGTTCCATATGTTCTCGCATTAATTTTTCAGCTGACAGAACAAGGGTTGTGGTAAAATTATCTGACTTCGTACAATGCTCATGGAACCACTATGACAATTTCCTCTGGATTGCATCAAAAAGGGCAACAATTGGAAACACTCTTTCTATTAACAACTTCGAATTTATGCACTCGGCTATGTTCGTGGTCATGACATTGAAGCTTCTTCCAGGAAAGTAAGCTCTACTTCATCGCTCGAAATCAACATCATGCTCAAGATATTTACCAATTCTATCATCCTTGATTCGGATTTGCCGAAAGTGCTCCTCAAATTCATCAACTCGATAAGCTTTTGTTGCCATGTAGTATGTCTGAAGGAGGCTAACACACTTAAACTTTTGTTTTATGTTCTCACCAAGGTGCCTCATACAGAATCCGTGATGTGCTTGAGGGTAAATAATGGAAATCACCTTCTTTATAGAGTTGCGCCTATCGGATATTATGCACAACTCGTCACTGTCAGGCACTATCGTAATTAATTGTTGGAAAAACCAAGTCCACAACTTGTCGTTCTTAGAGTTAACCACACACCATGCAACGGGATATGTGTGATTCTCGTTGTCCTGTACAGTGGCCACCAACAATGTACCTCTATAGTTTCCTATCAAAAAGCAACCATCAACAGCCAACACCTTTCTCATGTTTACAAAACCCCTTATAGTAGCACCGTAAGCAACAAAAAAATATTTAAACCTCATATTCTTGTCCCACTTCAAAGCCGTCTTACTACCTTCGTTTGTCAACTCAAGCATATAACGATACGCTTCTAATATTGCGTATCCATGCTCTGGCGTGCCTCTCACAAAATCTTGTGCATGTTGTCTCCCTTTCCAGCATTTCCAGTAACTAACATCGCATCCCAACTCTGTACGCACAAGTCTCTAAATGTCCTTAGATGGACATTTCCCTTCAACAAACTGACTTTTGACAAACTATCCAATAACATCAGCGGAGACTTGTCGATGCTCGCCTGAAATATGTCTCAACCCACATGTGTGCTCACGGGTATATGTGCTAGCAATAAATTTTTTGAACTCTGCCAACCTTCTACAATAAACCTGTCACTTGCACTTTCGATCACGACATACAACCGTCACTACTGATGAATTAGACTTTTTGGTGATGAACTCAAAATTATCTCTCACGGCAACAAGTTTTAGCTTCCTCACCACTTCCTCCTTGTTGTCAAATAAATAACCTACGTGCAAGTCTGATCCATCAGTAAAAACGTAAGCTGATTCACTACTACCAGCAATTACCGCCTCTGAACCTATATAAACGACCATAGTGTTCTCTTCCTCACAAACTACACCTTCTGCATAATCTGTATTTATAGAAACTCTACATCTGTGAGAACATGTACAGGGTCCTCCTCGTCCACATTTTCATTCTGCCCCACACGACCAACCTCTTCTACAGTGTCCTCCTCACCACCCAAATCACCGCCTACTCTTGATTTTTCAACAAAGAAATCAATGTCCACGTAGTTAAAATTAAAACCAGCTTTCTCCCTACCCAAATCACCGCTACTCTTAAACTAACTTCCAAAGCTTTATCCACAACTGAAACCGTTAAAATCAGCCTCAAACCATTATAGCCCACATCAAGCATAAATAACTTCACATCTTCATCAGACATTAATACAATAGGAGGTACCTTAAAATTTGCAAGAGCTCTGCTTAAAACATACTTCACAACTATATCACTACGTGAGCAACTTAACCCACCTCCTCTAATGATTTCATCAATCTACTCATCAAAACTAACTTCTGTACTCATAGCAATTGCTTTAACTTGTTTGCTCTTCCCAATCCACTTCTAGCAACTTTCTTCCTCCACCCACTCACCAAAATATTCAACATCCAAAACCACTTGTCCTATGTCTAATAATAGCCAAGTACTTATAATGCAAGAAAACAAAAATTATTAACCGATATATTAAGGGTTAATAGATTTTAAAAAGCATCTCAGAGTCGCTTGAGCGATGTGGTGTATCGCTTAAGCAATCTGGTATATCACCTACTGGATCGCTTAAGCGATATACTGGTATAAATAAGTCTGATCATTTAAGTGATATGCTGCCATATACCGGATTTATAGCAGATCGCTTAAGCGATCTTCTGCCATAAACCTGATCGCTTAAGCGATCTGTCATCTGCTACATTAAACTAGACATACCAGATCGCTTAAGTGATCCATCAGATATAGAACACTTTTTCAATCATCTCCACATACAATCGATGCTACCACCCCCAACTACTAACAATGCAAGAAAATATTCAACAAATTTCACTCCTTTGAACTTGCATTACATCAAACACAACCCAACAACCTAAAAAACTAAATCAAAATCATAACCCAAACCCAATCCATCATTAAATCTTTGTAAATCAAAATTTAAAATGCAAAGAGGAGATACACATACCTAGACAAAATGTCAGGAGGAGGAGGAGAAGGGGGATCTTTGGCGGAGAAGATGTTAATGGCGAAGGAAGAAGAAAGTGTTAATGGCGGAGGAAGAAGAAGATGTAGAGGAAAGAGGAAGAAGAAGATGTAGGCGAAGAAGATGCAGACGAACCTTAGAAGAAACAGCAAACCAGGGGAGGTGCATTAATGGCGGGAGGAAGAAAAATAAGGTGTTTGGGTTTGTTTGCAAGATTTTCGGCTTTTGGGGGACATATTATAATTTTTAAAAGATTACACAATACTTCAGTAATCCTAATTAACCACTAATCATGTTTAATTAACCTTAATCAGTAATAAGACTATTTACTTAACATTTTAAAACTACATAGCCTTTTAATTAAATTTGAACTTGATTTGTTTTTTTAATAAAATGCCCCTATTTTCGCCCATCTCCTATACAAAGTGCGGAGCTAATATTAGGGGTTTAATTATCTACCCACTTACAATAGTACAAATAATAAGCGTACCCAAGATTTTCCGAAAGTATTATATACCTCCCCAACCAAGAGTGGGACAAGGATTAATCAGAGGCAAGGATTGAATTTTGAAAAGTCAGTCAAATAGAAGTCCTTGACCATTGGGTTGAGCACATTCACCCCTATTAACAACCTAGTTAGATCGAATTCAAGACCTCTTGAATAATACACCCAAGAGTCATTGTTGACCGTTGGACCATCCAATGGTGATTTGATCATATTATTCAATGTTTTCGATGCATGCATTGATCATATTATTTAATGTTTTCGGTCTTTGTCACCATTTCTGGTTGTTGATATATGTAAATCAATAAGAAATTTTTGCGTGGAATCATTCATTAAACATCCACATCTTTGATGACTAGAAAAAGTAGAGCATCTGATATAAAATGGCTAGAAAAAACTGGCTGGTGTAATACTCTATTGAACAAGTTACTGACTTGACAGGGAAATCAACAATATTATGTATAACTTACTGTCATCTACATTTCCCACACTTCTGTCATCTTTAACCGGCACAAGGCTGGTATATTATTCAAAGCATAGCTTGACCTCAAAGGTCTTTTTATCTTATTTGTTATACAAACAATAAACATTAATTGATCAGCTATAAATGTTCAAATAGTTTCTTCAGATTGTAAGGCCCTGTGATATTTGGGGTTCCATTCCACACAAGTTCTGCAATTATCTTGTATGTCTTCTCAGTGGGATGAATAGCATCAAAGAACATATATTCCTCAGGATTATCACATAACTCGTAATCTTTTATTCCAGTCATCCCCCCACAGCTGTATGTTCCTCTGTATCGACCACTGCCACAACATGCCACTATGGCCTCCTTCAAACCTTCACAACATAAAAAATTCAGTACAGATTGTACATTAGAATAGAGCTAGGCGCCTAATCTCGACATGCATATAAGATCGGATGATCAAATAACTTACCATATCTTGAAGGGTTGTTGATGATTTCCAGAGAAGAATTGTAGAAATCATGAATTGCATATTTGAATCCTGGTAATTGGCTCTCTAGCTCCGGCAGGACTTCAGATAGTGCTTTGTTATGTAGTTTTGCTAACTCTGAAACACTCTCCAGGCAAGATCCTGAGCTTCCCGGTACAATTGCTCTTATGAGTGGTAAACAACCCAAATCATCCAAATTTAAGAACCCAAATTTCCTTCCTCCAATCTCATATATTTCCTGTCAGAACAAAATAACTTCAAAAAAAATAGATCTTGTTTATAAAACACTGGAACAAGATTTTTCGAAAGAGTATGACACTATTACTTTGATTGTAGTTGTCAGGTTGCCGATCACCATCCCTATATATTTTTTTCTAGAGTAATCCGATTGAAGCACACTTGAGTTTGTGAACAAAGGGACCAAGTAATCATTGGTCCCAATGCTAAATATGTAAACAGCTTTGGATAGCAATCTTTTGGCTCCTGCATCACCTAGTTTCTGCTTCAACTGCTTCTCCACCAGCTTGAAATAACTTAGCTGAGTGTTAAGATCTATTACCTGGTATTTACATAACAAAATGTGAGCACAAAGGTTTTTGGCTAATTCTATTTACTCTTTAAGCTTAAACAGCAAGATTTCATACATATCCTCGTTGAGTTTCAGCTAAAGCACCAGCTCCTGAGGATGCGAAGTTCACACCATAAACAAATTGATCTTTATAGAATGGCAAAAATGTTGGAATTAATGGTAACTTTGCATACTCAGCTGCAATAGAATTAATTACACGGGCAAGATCAAAATTCATTTTTTCATCATACTCATACATGAAATTAACAACATAATAATAAATCATACCAATAAAATCTGGAATTAAACGCCCATTTGAAGCTCTCCCAGTGGGGTATTTAAAGAAGGTTTCGCCGTATGGCCAGAAATTTACCCGGAGAGTGGTGTTGATATAGTTATTATTTCCTGCATCAAATATTGAATCTCCAAAGATAAATAAGGCAACATGTGTTTCAGGCGATGATGGCCGGTGAGCATGCCCTGGGATGAGAAGGCTTGAGCACGGAACCAAGAAAAATATAAGAAATATTGATCTTGACATTTTACCATTCATTCACTTAATGGTCTATGCCCTTATCCATAAATTTCAGAGTCATATATAGGATTGTTTGAGTGAAGGACAAGAAGCTCAATAGGATTAGATTTTAAATGTCGGTCAAATTAGGTGGCTTTAGTCTAGTATGTTTATTTAACATTTGTTTAATAAACCATAATTCTGCAGCAATTCTTTTGTAACATTCTATATGGTATCAATCCCATCTTTCATTATGATTTCTAATAATTGATAATTGCCTAAAATTCACATCAATATGCAACGGATTAACGATTTAAAATTTTTAATTAATTCCTTTTAATCTCATGGTCACCACACAATGAAAAGAAAATTAAAAGGCCAGAAAAATGACAAAAGCAAGCAGTGAAGTATTCACGCAATTGTTTAACCGGGTCAGTCGATTAATTCCAGGTCATGCTCACCCATGTCGTCTTCCGTCCCCCCTTTGCTTGATTGAACAGTTACCAAAAAAGACTAAAACAAACTTGCCTTAAGATATTCAATGGATCAACAGGAAACTTCACTTGGGAATTAATCATAAATCATAATGAACCATCTTCTTCTCATCCAAGGAAATACCAATCAGACAAGACATGTTCCAGAATTCAAACTCATCTCATGACGTTTGGGTTTCTGATGGTAAGTTCAGTGGCTTTAAGCAGCCTTATGTCAGAAAACCCAGCAACAACATCTTTCCCACCGAAACTAACAGAAGCATATAGCAAGATATTGAACAAAAGTAGCAGCACACTTTTGAGCAATTCTTATATTTATTTTAATAGTTTCTTTGATGTAGTAAAGGTGAGCAATTCAATATTTTTGCGCAGTACTTGACTGAGGTCGACTCACTGTGCCCAAAAGTTGCAAAAAGCCATTGTACATAACTTGTCATCTTCCTTGCCCATTTACATGACGATAGCTTTACCTCCAATGTCCCAAACTGGGGAACAAAATATTAAACTTCCAATCACAATAAACAGAAGACGGAAGGCGTTTCACAAAATAAACCTTCATGCTCCATCTTCTTTTTTTGATTCGGGCTCTAAATGTGATTCTCCATTTTCATTCAAAGAATCACCAAAAAACTCACTAAGTTCATCCATGTTTGATTTCCTGTTCTGGACATAATTCAACAATCTATCTTGGAGCTCCACAGAGATAATATCCTTGCTCCCAAGTAATTTTATGAATTTCTCTGCTCCCTCTATATCTCCTTCACCTATATAGTATTTTAGACATGCAGAAAAATTTACCTCCCTGGGCTTCCACCCAATTTTACAAATCACTAATGCTTCTTCCATCGCTACCACTGCTTTTTGAGTTTCATTATGCTGAAAATACCCAATTGCCATATGGATCCATGTTGTCTGATTAGGCTTCCCCCCCTTCAATTTTGCCCCATCTATAAGATTTTCCGCCTCCTGAAAAAGCCCTTTTCTGCTATAAGCACCAATCAGGCAGTTTAAAATCCGAATATCATAGAATTCGTTTACTGATTCCCACTCGTCAAATATCTTCTTGGCGCTTTCAATGTCATCAGATTTCAACAATGAAGATATGACGCATATATAGCCTTTATTGTAAATCTTATGGTTCTTCTTGTAAAGTTCCCAAAGTCTTAAAACATCATCTTTCTTCCCAAATTTTGCAGAATGTGTGGTAAGAAACTCATATGCTCTATTGCTCTTCTTACCCGTTATTAGTTCCTCAGATTTCTTCAGCATCACCGCAGCTTTGTCCAAGAGTCCAGCTTATGCGTTCCCACTTGCTGCATTTTGTAAACTATCAAGTCACAAACAAAATTGGGATCTGATTCCAACATTGCCAGAGTTTTATCAATTCCCTCGACATCAGATGTAGCTCCAAAGGCACTCAGGCGTATACCCATTGTAAATTTATCATGTCCAACGCCTTTTTCTTGCATTTCATGCATCAGACTATCAAGTTTGTCATAATTTGCAGTCTGATAATAAAGATTAAGCAGAACATTGTAAGCCAACGATGTCTGAGCAAACCCCAAATCCCTCATTTTCTGCATGGTAGCCTCTGCTTTTTCCATAGATTTTACACTGGCATAGCAGTTAAGAAGAGCACTATAAACTGCACCGCCCTTTAATCGTTCCGATACATGGTTGAAATAATTTTCTGCTTGTTCTGTACCATGAACTTTAGAGATCAAATCCAACCGAATGGCAACATCAGAAGATGTAAGTGGCAAGTATCTTTTGTCAGTCATCCACATTGAAATCTGCGGAAAGAAAGAGAAAGAGATTATAACAATGGAAAGATAAAATTACAAGATCACCAATACCAAGTTTTTCCTTCTTAATCAAGGGAAGGGCTAATCTTGAATGTGGGGGAGCCAATTTTTTGAACAATTTCCATTATAAATAGTTATTTATTTATTACTAAATAAATATTTTTATTAAAAAAAAAAAAATCAATATTAAGATCATATCTGTAATATGTTCTGTTATCATAAAGCGGTTAATTTTTTTCTAATTCCCCCAAAAAAAAAAAAAAAAAAGTAAAGCAACATTAATATCAAATTTTATTATAAAGTAATTTTTTTTCTAATTTCTCAAAAAAAATAAATAAATAAATAAAGCGGCATTAAAATTTATTTTAAAAAAAAAAAAAAAAGCAGACCTAGAAAAGAAACCGATACCTCAAGACCGTGACTGAATCGTCGGTAGAATCGCAACTCTTTGATGAAGGCTTGGAGTTGTTCTTTGTCAACGGGATGCCCTTCTTCGATCCACTGGTCCAACAATGGAACGATTGAGACACTTGGATCTCCGATCGGAGAGATCCGACGGTAAAGAGCGTTCATCGAGCCTTTCAATCTCGAAATTCTCGAGCTTCGTTCTTCTATATTTGTTGAGTACGAGCTTAAAGCCGGTACATTTCCAAGACCCAGATGAGATTTGATGCTGTGGACGATTGCACTGAAACGTACAAGCTTCATTTGCAGAGAAAGGGCGAGGAGAAAGCGCAGAGAATGATTAAAACAGGGTTTAAGGTGAAAGAGCGAGACAGGGTTTAATTTATGTTTTTAAAATCTGGGTAATTATTATCACCCCTAATGTATAGCTTAATTACAAGAATGACCATCATAGTGAATATTGTTTTCGCTGATCTCCTAATTCCCATACAAAGTGCAGAGCTAATATAAGGGGCTTTTATTACCTCCTTAAGATATTGCAAAGTTTAAGCACCCCCAGGAGTTTGAGAAAGTATTATGTACCTCCCCAGATACTGGGTTTAAGCACCCCCAATACTTTTCAAAAGGCGTTTAATTTACAATTTTTTTCTGGGTTGCATTATATTTACCGAGTTTTACTAAAATTTTAAAATCGCCCCTTATAGTTCGAAAATTATTGTTGATCTCCCAAATCTCTCTTGAAAGTGGGAGACAAACAAACAAGAGAAGGGTTTACAACTCACCAGAGTTTAGGGAAGGCTTGGGAGAGGAAATGATATGCTTTCATTTTTGTATAGGTATTATGGCTTCTTTTAAAAGAGTAATTTTATTGAAAGGTTAACTATATCTATCCTGTTAGTAAGTCGTTAAGATTTGTATTATTACAGTTTCTTCGAGTAAAACATATAGAAGAAGAGTTTATTAAAGTAGAATTTATAAGAATAGAGCTTTTATGAAAGATTTGTTAATTGTTTGGTTAGGAAAAAAAGATCTGTAAAAGAGTTTTCAATATTAATTCACCAAAAAGATTTTTATCATATAAGAGTAGATCAAGTCAAAATTATAAAATAAAATAGAGATTTTGGAAATTTTAACATTTTAAATAAACTCAAAATGAGCTTATGAAAAAAACTTAAATTTTGAGCTTCTCCCATAAGCTGTAAAATAGCACTTTCCAAATGGAACCAAACAATTTTAAAAAATTTTAAAAGTAGTTATAACTTTAAACAAACTCTCTCAACCCCAAACAAGCTCTTATGCTCATAATAATATTTTAGAAAATGAAAATTGAACCATTAATAAATACAATACTCTTATTGATAAAATGGGGAGCCCTTATCTCATCCCATATCTCGTGTAAGTTTTTTCTTATTTCAACATGTTTCTTCTTTTTTTGATTTACTAATATCATCCTTGGGCTCTGAATCTGATTCTCCATTTTCAATTATAAAATTAACCTATGACTCATTGTGTTCATCCAAGTTTGATTTCCCGTTCTAGACATAATTCAACAATCCATCTTGGAGATCAACAGATATCATATCCTTTCCCCTAAGTAATTTTAGGAAAATCTCTACTCCCAATATATCTCCTACAAATTTGACAAACTACTAGTGCTTCTTTCACTAGTTTTTGAGTTTGATTATTCTCAAGATACCCTGTTGCTATATGGTGCCATTTTGTTTGGTTAGCCTTCCCCACCTTCAATTTTGCCCTATCTATAAAAGTTTCCGCCTCTTACAAAAGGCCCTTTCTGCAGTAAGCACCAACTAGGAAGTTAACAATCCGAATGGCATAGTAATCATTTACTGATTCCCACTCGTCCAATATCTTATTGGCACTCTCCAAAAGATGTGGGAATTAGGCCCATACCCAAAAAGCCCAACCCAAAAAACCAGTCCCAAGACCGATCCTCCCAAGGACCGGACCAGGCCCAATGGAGGAGGGCTCGAGCCCAAGGTCAGTCCCTCCCCCCAAGCCCAGGCCCAAACCCCCTCCCCAATTTCCTTTTAACCCTTATAAAATATCCAAAACTTTTTATTTAATATAAAATTGATAATAAATATAAGGGTTAAAAAAAATTTTACAAAAAAAAATATTGTCCAAGACCGACTGGGCTCGAACCTTTCCCACCTCTACCGTCCAAGTCATCCAATTTCAACAATGAAGTTGTGAGACATACATAGCCTTTATTGTAAATCTTTTGGTTCTTGTAGAGTTCCCAAAGTCTTATCATCTTCCCAAAATTTGCGTCTAGTGTGATAAAAAACTCATGCTCTATTGATCTTTTTACCTGTTATTAGCTCCTCAGATTTCTTCAGCATTTCCAAAGCTTTGTCCAAGAGTCCAGCTTTTGCTTACCCACTTGCTGCTAACTATAAACTGTCCAGTCCAAAACAAAATTGGGATCTGATTCCACCATTGCCAGAGTCTTATCAATTCTCTCAACATCAGATATAGCTGCAAAGGCATTCAAGCGTACACCCATAGAAATATTATCATGTGCAACACCTCTTAATAGGGGTGTTTTTTATTTATGTAAAAGGAGAGGGTTCAAGAAGTGTTAAAAACTAGACCGCCTGAGATATAATAAAATAACAATAATCCCCCACAGTTTCTCATATAATAAATAACCCTGTTAGTGAACGGTTAGAATTTAAATATTAGCAAATTACACTTCTACAATTTAATTAAACACTAAAAACTTAACATAATAAATTTCTCTTGGTTTCAAACCCCCCTTATAATTTGAAAATTATCATTGGTCTCCCGCCTTTCTCTTCAGAGGTTACAAAGGGGTGAGTTGGGAACAGAAGCTTTGTTTAGGAGAGTTGGGTTTGTGGGAGGAATAGTGGGTCCAGTATGGGCTTTGATTTTTGCATAAGTATGAAACTTTTTTTGAAAAATAATGAATCTATTAATGCCCACTAATAAATATTTGTCAGAAAAGCAGGGTTCTGAAGAAATACCTTTCAAATCTAAAACAAAACAAAACCCAGCAAAACATCTTTCCCACCGAAACTAACAGAAACATATAGCAAGATATTGAACAAAAAAAGTAGCACACTTATAAGCAATTCTTTAAATTTAACAGGCGCAAAATTCTACCTTGTTGAGTTTAACCGACAACAGGCTCTGTTAGGATATAACTGCTCTATATGAGGAAACAGCACCTCCCAAGAATATTAGAGATAAAGAAAGAGAAAATTTTTATTAAAACTCTGCTCCCTGATTTAGAGAACGCTAATCCTTAAATAGCCTAACAGGCCAACAATCCTAATTGACTTCAAAGACTACCTTCCTAATTAATTCAAAAGACTCTAAAGACTTAAAATAATACTGCAACAAGGAAATACCCTTTATTCCTAACACTTATTAAATCCCGATTAAATAACTTCCCACCAACTAAAACAAATCCTAAACAAATACTACTTCTAAATAACATCATCCTCCAGCTCAACTTCCATTGCCACATGATCCTTGTACCATTCTTGAGGTTGTCGAACTCTCATTGAAGTTCTCCTGGAAGTATCTGCACTCCTAACAGGCTCGTACCAGAATTCTAATCAAGAATTGCAATTGCTAGAATAAGATTTATACTTTCGATTACGATACAAAAGTAATATATCAGAAAGTGAAACTGAATACAGAAAACTTAAATAAACAAACTGAAATGGATTTAAACAAGCAAACCAATATGCTGGAAGCATTTTAAATGGAAACATCTTCTGCATACCTTAAATCCCCACCTCTACCTGAGCTAGAACGTCATATTACATTTGTGGTCCCAATAGAATTTCAGGCCATGTTCAAATCAATACTTTTTTTCAGGACTCAACCGAGGCCCACTCCTTGTGCCCAAGCATTGCTAAAAGCCAATGCACTTGATTCATGGCCTTCCTTGCCCATCTAGATGACGAAACCTGAACTGGAATTACCTCTATTGTCTTAAACTAGGCAACAAAATATTAGACTTCCAAGTTCCAATCACAATAAACAGAACATGGAAGGCGTTTCACAAAATAAACCTTCATGCTCGATTTGCCTTTAGGTCCAGCTTATTCAACATGTCTCTTCTTCTTTTTTTGATTCACTAATATCATACTCGGGCTCTAAATGTGATTCTCCATTTTGATTCAAAGAATCACCAAAAAACGCACTAAGTTCATCCACGTTTGATTTCCCATTCTGGACATAATTCAACAATCTATCTTGGAGCTCCACAGAGATAGTATCCTTATTCCTAAGTAATTTTATGAATTTCTCTGCTCCCTCTATATTTCCTTCACCTATAAAGTATTTTAGACATGCAGAAAAAATTTCCTTCCTGGGCTTCAAACCAGTTTTACAAATCACTAATGCTTCTTCCATCGCTTCCACTGCTTTTTGAGTTTGATTATTCTGAAAATACCCAATTGCCATATAGAGCAATGTTTTCTGATTAGGCTTCCCCCCCTTCAATTTTGCCCCATCTAAAAGATTCTCCGCCTCCACCAAAAGCCCTTTTCTGCAGTAAGCACCAATTAGAAAGTTTAAAATCCGAATATCATAGCTTACATTTACTGATTCCCACTCTTCAAATATCTTCTTGGCAGTTTCAAAATCATCAAATTTCAATAAAGAAGGTATGACACGTATATAGCCATTATTGTAAATCTTACGGTTCTTCTTGTAAAGTTCCCAAAGTCTTAAAACATCATCTTTCTTCCCAAACTTTGCATATTGTGTGATAAGAAACTCATATGCTCTATTGCTCTTTTTACCCGTTATTAGTTCCTCGGATTTCTTCAGCATCTCCATAGCTTTATCCAAGAATCCAGCTTTTGCATACCCACTTGCTGCACTATGGTAAACTTCCCAGTTCCAAACAAAATTGGGATCTGATTTCATCATTGCCAAAGTCTTATCAATTCCCTCGACATCAGATGTAGCTCCAAAGGCACTTATGCGTATACACATCGTTACTTTATCATGTCCAATGCATTTTTCTTGCATTTCATGCATCAAACTATCAAGTTTATTGTAATTTGCAGTCCGATAATAAAGATTAAGCAGATCATTGTACGGCAGCGATGTCCGAGCTAACCCCAAATCCCTCATTTTCTGCATGATGGCCTCTGCTTTCTCCACAGATTTTACACAGGCATAGCAGTTAAGTAGGGCACTATAAACTGGAAGGCCCTTTAATGTTTCGGAAACATTGTTGAAATAATTTTCTGCTTTTTCTGTACCATAAACTTTAGATATCAAATCCAGCCGAATGGCAACATCAGCACATGTAGGTGGCAAGTATCTTTTGTCGGTCATCCACATAGAAATCTGAGGAAAGAAGGAGAGAGAGAGACTATAACAATGGAAAGATAAAATATTAAAATTACAAGATCACCAATACCAAGTAATCATACTGCAGTTTCTTTTAATATTTAAAGATAGGAAAATAGAATATTATTTTGAAAAAAATCACAATGTATAAATGTAAGCAAAATAGCTGCCCATGAAAGTTAAAAGAGAAAACTTTTAACCTCCCAAAGAATCTAGCTACTAACTAAAGACTTAAAAACTAATTACAGAAAAGCAGTTCTTGTGTTTTTTTAGCTGATATGGGTAGTCTTTAGCCAGGTGCCCTTGGTTCCTTTTGTGTAGCTTGTTCCTTGGTCCTGTCCAAGGATTTTGGTGCTTAAGGGTTCTCCCCCTTTTTAGTTGTAATTTCTTATTGTTTTTAAAATTACCTTTTACCCAAAAAAAAGAACGATAGCAAGGTTTGGAGATTGTCACTTCCAAATTAAATTGGTCAAAGAAAAAGGAATTTCTCTAAATTCTGACACGTTAAGTGTCTTTACAAATAAAATTAAACCAGCATGGCAACTATCAGTAATAGCTTGAAATGTAATTCAGAAGAACACTTAAAAGATAATTTCTCTTCATGATTTCAGTAATTTTAAAGGGTGAGTACTTGGTTTTAGACTAGTAGTAGCTCCAATAAGAGCATGCTACATCAGCATGCGTGAACCTCCTCATTGGAGGGTTGTCTCAGCATGCATTGCACAGAAGTTTTTCCGTCTTAATCAAGGCAACGGCCAATCTTCAATGTGCGGAAGCCAAAAAATTTTAACAATTTTCATTACAAAAAGTTACTTATTTATAACAAAAAAGATATTTAAATAAGAAGAACTCATATTAATATCGTATCTTGCTTTGCAAGCCCGACTTCAAAACTGGAGTCCCCATGAACCTAATACTTTCTGTTATGATTATGATTGTTACAATTTACATTAATATAATCTTTATCATAAAGTGATTTTTTTTTTTCTAATTTCTTTAAACAAAATAATAAATAAAGCAACATTAAAATTTATAAAATAATTTTTTTTTTAAATGCCGTAGAAAAGAGACCGATACCTCAAGAGCGTGACGGAATCGTCGGTAAGATCGCAACTCTTTAATGAAGACTTGGAGTTGTTCTTTGTCAACTGGACGTCCTTCTTCGACCCACTGGTCCAACAATGGAACGATTGAGACCCCTGGATTTCCGACCGGGGAGATCCGACGGTAGAGAGCGTTCATCGAGCCTTTCCATCTCGAAATTCTCGAGCTTCGTTCTGCTTTTTTTGTTGAGTACGAGCTTGAAGCCGGTACATTTCCAAGACCCAAATGAGATTTGATGCTGTGGAGGATTGTTCTGAAACGTACAAGCTTCATTTGCAGAGAAAGGGCGAGGAGAAAGTGCAAGGGTAAAGCGAAGGAGAGTTCGATTTTATTTCGGGTTAATCTTATTTATATACCTAAATGTTTGTTTAATTTAAAAATGCCCGAAACTTTTGAAAATTGTCACTGATCCCACCCAGAAATAGAATTACCAAATACAAATGTGTATAGGTAACTGTAAGTATGGTTTATGTAAAAGGAGAGGGTTTAAGAAAATTCATTTGATCGAATAGTTTACATAACTGTTTGTTATTTTTTAGAACTCTACTTCAATTGGTATTCTTTCATGAAAAAAAAACCGAGATAACAATCCAATCTTTCACTATGATTTCGAATAATTATCTCGAATTCACATTAATATAGTTTCGTCTTGTAAGGTAGTTACATAACAACAAATTTATTAAATATCTTATAGCTAGAATTCCTTTAATTCTCATTACTAGTTACTCGTACGCTATTTTAGGTCGAGGAAAAAGATTTTAGAGATCTTTTTGGATAATATGAACTATGAAGCAATGTTTTGATACTCGGCTCTGCCCGACCGGTTCAACCAGGACCTAGGGTCTTCGTCGTGCGGATTATCACTTTCAACTAGTCACCCTAAACCCTAGAATTATGGATGATGATCGATGAGCATACAACGGCAATTATGTTGGGGCTTTTGGAAAATGAGTTTCAGTGAGTCCAAGGTGGTGAAGGGAGTGATTTCCGATGAGTGAATTGATCGAAAAGGCAAAAATTAATCGACAAAAACAACAGCTTGTTGCCGATGATTGGCTGAGTGAACGACGAAAGGGTGAGATGTGTTTTGGTTAGAAGGTTGGGGAAAGTGTTTTCATGGTGATGGGGAGTGTTGTCGTTGTCGAAAACAGAACATATTTGACCTGGGTTGTTGAAGCCAGTGGTGGTGTTTGGGGTGTTTTTATAAGATTTTAAACGTGTAGAGATTTATAAGAATTTTTAAAGGTGTTTTTATTAAATTTCAAACCTTTGGACATTGGGCAAGTCAAACCAGTTCAATCGGTCAACTCAAGACTCGCCCACTTTACTGGGTTTCACCCCGGGTTGGTGATTAAAACATTTATGAAGTCCACTTACTTTTACCAAACTTAAAAACACCCTTATAATTTAAAAATTATCACTGACCTCCATACTTCTTTAGAAGTTACAAAGGAGAGAATGGGAAACATTTGCCGACTTTGTGTCATTTAACGCTAAATTCAAATGTATATAGTGGATAAGCTGATGTTGTTAATAGATAGGAAAGAAAATTTAAATCTTACTGTGAATTAAAACACAAACACTGACAACATGGGGTCATTTCATAAGTTTTTTCTCATTTCAAAAAAAAATCTCTATCATAAATTATTGTCATCAAAAATAATTTGTCACTCAGAAAAGTAGGGTTCTTAAGAAGTACCTTTCATATCTAAAACAACACAAACTCAGCAAAACATCTTTCCCACGAAAAAAACAGAAACATATAGCACATTGAAGAGCAATTTTTAAACTTCTTTTACAGTTTAATTTGATGTAGTGTACGCGAGTTTTAAACTGTAAGATCCTAGCAAAAAATCCTACAACAAACAACAGGCTCTTCTGTGACACCAAGTACCAAAACCCTAATTAGAGTTACAATTGCTACAATAAAATTTTAAGTTTCGACAACGATTCTAAACTCATACTGACAGAAAATGCAATTGAAAACAAAAAACTTAAAGCAAACAAACTGAAATCGATTTAAACAACCAAACCAATATGCTAGGAGCATTTTGAATGGGAACAAACAAACTGAGAGGTGATGTTGCGGAGGATTATACTGAAAAGTACAAGCCTCATTNACAACATGGGGTTCATTTCATAAGTTTTTTCTCATTTCAAAAAAAATCTCTATCATAAATTATTGTCATCAAAAAATAATTTGTCACTTAGAAAAGTAGGGTTCTTAAGAAGTACCTTTCATATCTAAAACAACACAAACTCAGCAAAACATCTTTCCCACGAAACAAACAGAAACATATAGCACATTGAAGAGCAATTTTTAAACTTCTTTTACAGTTTAATTTGATGTAGTGTACGCGAGCTTTAAACTGTAAGATCCTAGCAAAAAATCCTACAACAAACAACAGGCTCTTCTGTGACACCAAGTACCAAAACCCTAATCAGAGTTACAATTGCTACAATAAAATTTTAAGTTTCGACAACGATTCTAAACTCATACTGACAGAAAATGCAATTGAAAACAAAAAACTTAAAGCAAACAAACTGAAATCGATTTAAACAACCAAACCAATATGCTAGGAGCATTTTGAATGGGAACAAACAAACTGAGAGGTGATGTTGCGGAGGATTATACTGAAAAGTACAAGCCTCACTTGTATAGTGAGAGAAGAGAAAGTGTAGGCTGCGTTTGGTTCACTATTTTGAGAGTTTTAAGAATAGTCTTTTGGAAAAAATTGAGTTGAGTAGTATTCTAAACAGTTTTTTGTATATTTTTTAATAGCATTTTATGAAAATATTTATATTGTTTTTAACCTCTTAAGTTTGTTAATTTAACTAAATACCCCCAATAATAAAAGTTTATAAATTAACAAAAACAACCCCATCCACCCATGTATTGCCAGTAGTCGGCCACCACCGTTGAAAGATAGCCGGAATTTGCTGTAATGGCACACTACCAGCTAGATATGGCTAGTAGTGCGTCGATCTGGCCTTTTTCGTCCAAATCCACCGTGAATCTAGTTAGAAAATGCTAGATTTACGACCACGAATACGGCCAGATCAGATTTGGCCTTTTCCAACCAGATCCATGATGAATCTGGCCAAAAAATGTCAGATGCAGATTCCAACCACCTTTCGGCGGTGGTAGCCGGAATCTAACAAATGTGGGTGAGCGAAAGTGTTTTTGTCAATTTATAACCTTGTATTATTGAGAGTGTTTAGTTAAATTAACAAACTTAGGGGGTTAAAAATAATCTAAATATTTTGGTTGAATAAAATAGTATTGTATTTTAAAGAGAATTTTAAATATTGAAACAAATGATGAATATGTATTTGGATAGGATGGGGCCGAGATTAAACAGAGTTTAAGGTGAAAGGAAGGAAGGGTTTCAAGAATTTTTTATGTTTTTAAATCTGGGTAATTACTTATCACCCCTAAATTTTAATTTATTTCCCAGACCGACCATCATAGTTTGAATATTCATTTTCTCTAATCTCCTATTATTTTGAGAAACTTTAAACCCTAGTTAGTAAATAGGCGTATAAAACGTGAATTCCCGTATTCTATAAGCGCAGCCGAATTATACACGAATTATATGCCCTAGCCGTATAATTCGGTCATATTTTTTAAAATAAAATTTTGTTATTTAATGAGCCAAAACGACGTCGTTTTAGGTGAAATTTGATCAAAACGACGTCGTTTTATGCTTAGTCTCTTTTTTGGCACTCTCTTCCTCTCTTCTTCTCTTTTCTGCGCCTGCTTCCTCTCTCCTTTTTTTTGCCGCCCTCTTCTTTCTTTTGGCGCCCTCTTCCTCTCTTTTTCTCTTTTTTTGTGCCCTCTCCCTCTCTTCTTCTCTTTTTTGGCGTCTCTACCTCTCTTCCTCTTCAACTATTCTTTAACAAACACCTAAAAGGAAATTGTTCGTCTTATCTTCTTCTTCATCAACTTAATGACAAATAAAATTATTTGTTTTATTTAATAATTGGTCCGCTTCTATAATATTTGTAATAATTGATTACGAATCAAATAATATATATTTTTATAAACTAAAATATTATAATAAAAAAAGATATAAATCATACACCTATAAGAAAAAATAAAGAATGATTAATTCAATGATCATAAAAAGTGTTACAGTCAGAATTAATATTGTCGTATTTTTTAAAACGTATTATTAACAATATACCGTATTAAACCCGTATATACCTGTACCGTATTTTTCTCGTATCCAAATTTTAAGACTGAATTATTATAAACGTATTTTTCACCGTTTTCCGTATCATACCGTAAAATTCCCGTACTCTTTTTTTATCGTACCCGTATTTACTAACTATGGTTCAAAACCCACCGGTATTTACTATAATTTCAGAACACCCCTCAAAGTTTGAAAATGATCGTTGCTATCCTAAACCTCTATTGCTATAGCCCGACAGAAGATGGGATCAGATTGGGCTTTTAATAAAGATTAAGCAGATCATTGTACGGCAGCGATGTCCGAGCTAACCCCAAATCCCTCATTTCTGCATGATGGCCTCTGCTTTCTCCACAGATTTTCACGGCATAGCAGTTAAGTAGGGCACTATAAACGGAAGGCCCTTTATGTTTCGGACATTGTTGAAATATTTTCTGCTTTTTCTGTACCATAAACTTTAGATATCAAATCCAGCCGAATGGCAACATCAGCACATGTGGTGGCAAGTATCTTTTGTCGGTCATCCACATAGAAATCTGAGGAAAGAAGGAGAGAGAGAGACTATAACAATGGAAAGATAAAATATTAATTACAAGATCCCATACCACGTAATCATCTGCAGTTTCTTTAATATTTAAGATAGGAAAATAGAATATTATTTTGAAAAAAATCAAATGTAAAATGTAAGCAAATAGCTGCCCATGAAAGTTAAAAGAGAAAACTTTTACCCTCCCAAAGAATCTAGCTACTAACTAAAGACTTAAAAACTAATTACAGAAGCAGTTTCTGTGTTTTTTTTAGCTGATATGGGTAGTCTTTAGCCAGGTGCCCTTGGTTCCTTTTGTGTACTTGTTCCTTGGTCCTGTCCAAGGATTTTGGTGCTAAGGGTTCTCCCCCTTTTTAGTTGTAATTTCTTATTGTTTTTAAAATTACTTTTACCCAAAAAAAGAACGATAGCAAGGTTTGGAGATTGTCACTTCCAATTAAATTGTCAAAGAAAAAGGATTTCCTAAATTCTGACACGTTAATGTGCTTTTACAATAAAATTAAACCAGCATGGCAACTATCAGTAATAGCTTGAAATGTAATTCAGAAGAACACTTAAAAGATATTTCTCTTCATGATTTCAGTATTTTAAGGGTGAGTACTTGGTTTTAGACTAGAGTAGCTCCAATAAGAGCAAGCTACTCAGCATCGTGAACCTCCTCATTGGAGGGTTGTCCCAGCATGCATTGCGCAGAAGTTTTCCGTCTTAATCAAGGCACGGCCAATCTTCAATGTGCGGAAGCCAAAAAATTTAACAATTTTCATTACAAAAAGTTACTTATTTATAACAAAAAAGATATTTAAATAGACTCATATTAATATCGTATCTGCTTTGCAAGCCCACTTCAAAACGAGTCCCCATGAACCTAATACTTTCTGTTATGATTATATTGTTACAATTTACATTAATATAATCTTTATCATAAGTGATTTTTTTTTTCTAATTTCTTTAAAAAAATAAAAAAAGCAACATTAAATTTATAAAAAAATAAAGAGAAGAACCGATACCTCAAGAGCGTGACGGATCGTCGGTGATCGCAACTCTTTAATGAAGACTTGGAGTTGTTCTTTGTCACTGGACTCCTTCTTCGACCCACTGGTCCAACAATGGAACGATTGAGACCCCTGGATTTCCGACGGGGAGAGATCCGACGGTAGAGAGCGTTCATCGAGCCTTTCCATCTCGAAATTCTCGAGCTTCGTTCTGCTTTTTTGTTGAGTACGGCTTGAACCGGAACATTTCCAAGACCCAAATGAGATTGATGCTTGGAGGATTGTTCTGAAACGTACAAGCTCATTTGCAGAGAAAGGGCGAGGAGAAGTGCAAGGGTAAGCGAAGGAGAGTTCGATTTTATTTCGGGTTAATCTTATTTATTACCTAAATGTTTGTTTAATTAAAAAATGCCCGAAACTTTTGAAAATTTCACTGATCCCCCCAGAATAGAATTACAAAACAATTGTTAGGTAACTGTAAGTATGGTTCTGTAAAAGGAGAGGATTTAAGAAAATTCATTTGATCGAATAGTTTACGTAACTGTTTGTTATTTTTTAGAACTCTACTTCAATTGGTATTCTTTCATGAAAAAAAAAACCGAATAACAATCCAATCTTTACTATGATTTCGAATAATTATCTCGAATTCACATTAATATAGTTTCGTCTTGAGTATTTAACATAAAACAAATTTATAAATATCTTATAGCTAGAATTCCTTTAATTCTCATTCTATTACTGTAGTCTCGTACGCTATTTTAGGTCGAGAAAAAGATTTTAGAGATCTTTTTGGATAATATGAACTATGAAGCATGTTTTGATACCGGCTTGGCCCGACCGGTTCAACCGGACCAGGTCTTCGTCGTGCGGATTATCACTTTCAACTAGTCACCCTAAACCCTAAATTATGGATGAGATCATGAGCATAACACGGCAATTATGTTGGGGCTTTTGGAAAGGAGTTCGGTGAGTCCAAGGTGGTGAAGGAGTGATTTCCGATGAGTGAATTGATCGAAAAGCAAAAATTAATGACAAAAACAACCTTTGTTGCCGATGATTGGCTGTGAACGACGAAAGGGTGAGATGTGTTTTGGTTAGAAGGTTGGGAGAAGTGTTTTCATGTGATGGGGAGTGTTGTCGTTGCGAAAACAGAACCTATTTGCCTGGGTTTGAAGCCATGGTGGTGTTTGGGTGTTTTTAAGATTTAAACGTAGGATTTATAATTTTTAGGTTTTTATTAATTTCAAACCTTTGGACATGGCAAGTCACCAGTTCAACGGTCAACTCAAGACCGCCCACTTTACTGGGTTTCACCCCGGGTTGGTGATTAACATTTATGAAGTCCACTTACTTTTACCAAACTTAAAAACACCCTTATAATTTAAAAATTTCACTGACCTCCATACTTCTTAGAAGTTACAAAGGAGAGAATGGGAACATTTGCCACTTTGTGTCATTTAACCGCAATTCAAATGTATATAGGGATAAGCTGATGTTGTTAATAGATAGAAAGAAAATTAAATCTCACTGTGAATTAAAACCAAACACTGACAACATTGTCCCAAAAAACGCACTAAGTTCATCCACGTTTGATTTCCCATTCTGGACATAATTCAACAATCTATCTTGGAGCTCCACAGAGATAATATCCTTATTCCTAAGTAATTTTATGAATTTCTCAGCTCCCTCTATATTTCCTTCACCTATAAAGTATTTTAGACATGCAGAAAAAATTTCCTTCCTGGGCTTCAAACCAGTTTTACAAATCACTAATGCTTCTTCCATCGCTTCCACTGCTTTTTGAGTTTGATTATTCTGAAAATACCCAATTGCCATATAGAGCAACGTTTTCTGATTAGGCTTCCCCCCCTTCAATTTTGCCCCATCTAAAAGATTCTCCGCCTCCACCAAAAGCCCTTTTCTGCAGTAAGCACCAATCAGAAAGTTTAAAATCCGAATATCATAGCTTACATTTACTGATTCCCACTCTTCAAATATCTTCTTGGCAGTTTCAAAATCATCAAATTTCAATAAGGAAGGTATGACACGTATATAGCCATTATTGTAAATCTTACGGTTCTTCTTGTAAAGTTCCCAAAGTCTTAAAACATCATCTTTCTTCCCAAACTTTGCATATTGTGTGATAAGAAACTCATATGCTCTATTGCTCTTTTTACCCGTTATTAGTTCCTCGGATTTCTTCAGCATCTCCACAGCTTTATCCAAGAATCCAGCTTCTGCATACCCACTTGCTGCACTATGGTAAACTTCCCAGTTCCAAACAAAATTGGGATCTGATTTCATCATTGCCAAAGTCTTATCAATTCCCTCGACATCAGATGTAGCTCCAAAGGCACTCATGCGTATACACATCGTTACTTTATCATGTCCAATGCATTTTTCTTGCATTTCATGCATCAAACTATCAAGTTTCTTGTAATTTGCAGTCCCGATAATAAAGATTAAGCAGATCATTGTACGGCAGCGATGTCCGAGCTAACCCCAAATCCCTCATTTTGCATGAGCCTCTGCTTTCTCACAGATTTTACACAGGCATAGCAGTTAAGTAGGGCACTATAAAATGGAAGGCCCTTAATGTTTCGGAAACATTGTTGAAATAATTTCTGCTTTTTCTGTACCATAAACTTTAGATATCAAATCCAGCCGAATGGCAACATCAGCACAGTAGGTGGCAAGTATCTTTTGTCGGTCATCCATAGAAATCTGAGGAAAGAAGGAGAGAGAGAGACTATAACAATGGAAAGTAAATATTAAAATTACAAGATCACCAATACCAAGTATCATATGCGTGTTCTTTAATATTTAAAGATAGGAAATAGATATTATTTTGAAAAAAATCCAATGTATAAATGTAAGCAAAATAGCTGCCCATGAAAGTTAAAAGAGAAAACTTTTAACCTCCCAAAGATTAGCTACTAACTAAAGACTTAAAAACTAATTCAGAAAAGCAGTTCTTGTGTTTTTTTAGCTGATATGGGTAGTCTTTAGCCAGGTGCCTTGGTTTTGTGTAGCTTGTCCTTGGTCCTGTCCAAGGATTTTGGTGCTCAAGGGTTCTCCCCTTTTTAGTTGTAATTTCTTATTGTTTTTAAAATTACCTTTTACCCAAAAAAAGAACGATAGCAAGGTTTGGAGATTGTCACCCGAATTAAATTGGTCAAAGAAAAAGGAATTTCTCTAAATTCTGACACGTTAAGTGTCTTTACAAATAAAATTAAACCAGCATGGCAACTATCAGTCATAGCTTGAAATGTAATTCAGAAGAACACTTAAAAGATAATTCTCTTCATGATTTCAGTAATTTTAAAGGGTGAGTACTTGGTTTTAGACTAGTAGTAGCTCCAATAAGAGCATGCTACATCAGCATGCGTGAACCTCCTCATTGGAGGGTTGTCTCAGCAGCATTGACAGAAGTTTTCCGTCTTAACAAGGCAACGGCCAATCTTCAATGTGCGGGGAGCCAAAAAAAATTAACAATTTTCACTACAAAAGTTACTTATTTATAACAAAAAAGATATTTAAATAAGAAGAACTCATATTAATATCGTATCTTGCTTTGCAAGCCCGACTTCAAAACCGGAGTCCCCATGAACCTAATACTTTCTGTTATGATTATGATGTTACAATTTACATTAATATAACTTTATCATAAAGTGATTTTTTTTTTCTATTTCTTTAAATAAATAATAAATAAAGCAACATTAAAATTTATAAAAAAAAGAGAGACCGATACCTCAAGAGCGTGACGGAACGTCGGTAAGATCGCAACTCTTTAATGAAGACTTGGAGTTGTTCTTTGTAACTGGAGTCCTTCTTCGACCCACTGGTCCAACAATGGAACGATTGAGACCCCTGGATTTCCGACGGGGAGATCGACGGTAGAGAGCGTTCATCGAGCCTCATCCTCGAAATTTCGAGCTTCGTTCTGCTTTTTTCGTTGAGTACGAGCTTGAAGCCGGTACATTCCAAGACCCAAATGAGATTTGATGCTGTGGAGGATTGTTCTGAAACGTACAAGCTTCATTGCAGAGAAAGGGCGAGGAGAAAGTGCAAGGGTAAAGCGAAGGAGAGTTCGATTTTATTTCGGGTAATCTTATTTATATACCTAAAGTTTGTTTAATTTAAAATGCCCGAAACTTTTGAAAATTATCACTGATCCCACCCAGAATTACAAAATACAAATGTTTTAGGTAACTGTAAGTTGGTTCATGTAAAAGGAGAGGATTAAGAAAATTCATTTGATCGAATAGTTTATAACTGTTGTTATTTTTAGAACTCTACTTCAATTGGTATTCTTTCATGAAAACAAAACCGAGATAACAATGCAATCTTTTACTATGATTTCGAATAATTATCTCGAATTCACATAATATAGTTTCGTCTTGCAAGGTATTTAACATAAAAACAAATTTATAAATCTTATAGCTAGAATTCCTTAATTCATTACTAGTTACTCGTACGCTATTTAGGTCGAGGAAAAAGATTTTAGAGATCTTTTTGGATAATATGAAACTATGAAGCAGTGTTTTGATACCCGGCTTGGCCCGACCGGTTCAACCGGGACCAGGGTCTTCGTCATGCGGTTATCACTTTCAACTAGTCACCTAAACCCTAGAATTATGGATGACGATCAATGAGCATACAACGGCAATTGTTGGGGCTTTTGGAAAATGAGTTTCAGTGAGTCCAAGGTGGTGAGAGGAGTGATTTCGATGAGTGAATTGATCGAAAAGGCAAAAATTAATAGACAAAAACAACAGCTTGTTGCCGACGATTGGCTGAGTGAACGACGAAAGGGTGAGATGTGTTTTGGTTAGAAGGTTGGGAAAGTGTTTTCATGTGATGGGGAGTGTTGTCGTTGTCGAAAACAGAACCTATTTGACCTGGGTTGTCGAAGCCATGGTGGTGTTTGGGGTGTTTTGTAAGATTAAACATGTAGGGATTAATGGAGTTTTTAAGGGATTTTTGTGAAATTTCAAACCTTTGGACAGGGCAAGTCAAACCAGTTCAACCGGTCAACTCAAGACCGCCCACTTTACTGGGTTTCACCGGGTTGGTGATTAAAACATATGAAGTCCACTTACTTTTACCAAACTTAAAAACACCCTTATAATTTAAAAATTGTCATGACCCATACTTCTTGAGAAGTTACAAAGGAGAGAATGGGAAACATTTGCCGACTTTGTGTCATTAACGCCAAATCAAATGTATATAGCGGATAAGCTGATGTTGTTAATAGATAGGAAAGAAAATTTAAATCTTACTGTGAATTAAAACACAAACATGACAACATGGGGTTCATTTCATAAGTTTTTTCTCATTTCAAAAAAAATCTTCATATAATTAGTCATCAAAAATAATTTGTCACTTGAAAAGTAGGGTTCTTAAGAAGTACCTTTCATATCTAAAACAACACAAAATCAGCAAAACATCTTTCCCACGAAACAAACAGAAAACATATAGCACATTGAAGAGCAATTTTTAAACTTCTTTTAAGTTTAATTTGATGTAGTTTACGCGAGCTTTAAACTGTAAGATCCTAGCAAAAAATCCTACAACAAACAAAAGGCTCTTCTGTGACACCAAGTACCAAAACCTAATCAGAGTTACAATTGCTACAATAAAATTTTAAGTTTCGACAGCGATTCTAAACTCATACTGACAGAAAATGCAATTGAAAACAAAAAACTTAAAGCAAACAAACTGAAATCGATTTAAACAACCAAACAATATGCTGGAGCATTTTGAATGGGAACAAACAAACTGAGAGGTGATGTTGCGGAGGATTATACTGAAAAGTACAAGCTCACTTGTATAGTGAGAGAAGAGAAGTGTAGGCTGCGTTTGGTTCAAATTTGAGAGTATTTTAGATGTCTTTGGAAAAAGTAAGTTGAGTGTATTCTAAGAAGTTTTTTGTATATTTTTTAATAGCATTTTATGAAATATTTATATTATTTTAACCCTTGGTTTGTTAATTTAATAATACCTTAATAATAAAAGTTTATAAATTGACAAAAACAACTCCATCATCCACGCATTGCTGATAGTCGGCTACCACCGTCGAAAGATAGCCGAAATTGTTGTAATGGCACACTACTGGCTAGATATGGGTAGTGCATCGATTTAGCATTTTTCGATCAGATCCACCGTGAATCTAGTTAGAAAATGTCAGATTACAACCACGATAACGGCCAGATCAGATTTGGCCGTTGATTTAGCCTTTTCCAACCAGATCCATGATGGACTGGCTGAAAAGTCAGATGCAAATTCGACCACTTCCGACAGTGGTAGTCGGAATCTAGCAAATATAGGTGAGTGAAAATGTTTTATCAATTTATAAACTTGTATTGTTGAGGATGTTTAGTTAAATTAATAAATTTAGGGGGTTAAAAATAATCTAAATATTTGATTGAATAAAATAGTATTATATTGAGAGAATTTAAATATTAAACAAATAATGAATATGTATTTGGATAGGATGGGCCAGCTTAAACAGAGTTTAAGTTGAAAGGACGAGGAAGGGTTTCAAGAATTTTTTATGTTTTTAAATCTGGGTAATTACTTATCACCCCTAAATTTTAATTTATTTCCAGACCGACCATCATAGTTTGAATATTCATTTTCTCTGATCTCCTATTATTTTGAGAAACTTTAAACCCACCGGTATTTACTGTAATTTCCGAAACACCCTCAAAGTTTGAAAAGATCGTGATACTAAACCTCTATTGGTACGGCCGGACAGAAGTGGGATCAGATTGGGCTGTGAGAGGAAATTGGCATCCCATATAATGACGATTTATTAGATTCAATTATATTATTATTTAAAGATTGAAAATAAACACCATACATAATATGTTTTTACTCGACTCATATTCATGTAAATTTAGCTTTTTTTTTTTTTTTTCGAAACATGATAGAATCTGAAAATCCTCATAAACATTGGTCGTAAGATATAATTTACTCCATGGAATCAATGGGAACATAGAGTAAATATAAAACATATTGAATGATTTAGTAGCAGATTTTTTTTTTTTTTTTGAACATGATATGAATCTGAAAATCTTCATGAACATTGGTCGTAAGATATAATTTATTCCATGGAATCAATGGGAAATATAGAGCAAAAATATAACATATTGAATGATTTAGTAGCAGAATAAAAGCAAAAACTAAGCAACTAAAAACATCCTTAATATATGATTATCAAAACTTCAAAAAAAAAAAAACCACATCCAATTGAACATAAAAATAGAAAACAATAAAGCATTCATAGCATGTCCATGAGACAAAAAAAGGTGCTCTCATAAAGTACTCATCAAAACCATTAAAACTGTTTTCTGATTCTCTAATACAAGTCTTCAACGGTTGGCCTTGGCAACTCTCTCAATTTCATCCTTCTTCTTGATGGCATAACTGAAAATACAAGGGCATAAAATCAATTTAACAGACCACAAAATATTTGACATACAGACAAGAGAAACTAGTAATCTAGGCCTTGATTACCTATTTGATGAACCCTTTGCAGCATTGATAAGTTCATCAGCAAGGCACTCTGCAATTGTCTTGATGTTCCTGAATGCTGATTCACGAGCACCAGTAGTGAGAAGATAGATGGCCTGGTTCACACGTCTCAACGGAGAAATATCCACAGCCTGACGTCTAACAACACCAGCTGATCCAATTCTGGTAGCATCTTCACGAGGACCACTGTAGTAAGCAATACAGAAGAAAAGAACATTAGATCAGTACAGTGGCAAGGACAAGCATCTAAAAGGGCAAACTGAGAAATTCACAACCACCCAATTATCCATAAAAGAAATGCAATTAAGATAAACTACAAAACTGTAAGCCAGCTTCCATACCTGTTGATGACAGCGTCAACAATAACTTGGATTGGGTTCTGGTCAGTCAACAGGTGAATAATTTCCATGGCATGCTTCACAATCCTAACAGCCATCAATTTCTTACCATTGTTTCTTCCATGCATCATGAGAGAGTTTGTAAGCCTCTCCACAATTGGGCACTGGGCCTTCCTGAAACGTTTCACAGAGTACCTACCAGCAGTGTGTGGCACATAGGTGGCATGCTTGGCAGCTTGGACTCCAATGTAATCACTCAATGAAATGTCAACAACCTACATGGAAACACCAAACAGATACATCAATGAAAATCAATTGCTAGTTATAAAATCATACAGTCCAAATTACAATGAAAAGCCTGTCATTCATATCTTTACAGAGCAAGATTCGAAAGTGGGTTCACATGTTAAGCAAGCAAGTTCTTCACATTAATCCAACATGGTATCTGAATACAATGATTTCATTACTATTATTGATAGAAGACTCAATAAGATACTGTCAATCTAACAAATGAAAAGACCTTGAATACCGTAATATCACTAGTCATCCAGATATAGTCTAAATTCAACAACTATTCTTTACATTTATTCACAAAGCCAAGAAAATTCATTAGCAAATCAGTAAATAATCAACATAACCCAGTGATTATTCTAAAAACACGAAGCTTCAAACAAACATTAGTTTATTTTACAACTTTCATTTTAACCTCTTTCACAGTCCTTTATACGTATTTGGTCAAAAACAAATCTGCCAGTGCACAAGATCCTTAATAAGGGCAATAAGACTATTCAATCAAAAACAGTTCTTAAAAACATCATAAAAACAGAACACCTCGACTCTACAATTCGAAATCACAATCCTCTTCACAACAAAACCTCGTGAAACCAAAACAGATCGACAAAACATCACAAAACAAAGCAAAACAGATTCTCTACAAATCGTAAATGAGAAGAGATTAATTTTGAAACCTGAACGTCGTCGAAAGTCCAGCGGTTGAAGAGCTTCACATCGTACTGAGCCTGATTTGAGTCCAGAGACGGTTGCACCGGTGCCACAGCTGTTGCCGCCATCTTACCTGTAAACAAAACGACACAAAACTCAGTCCAAAGAGAGAGAAAGTGACGGAGATTGACATAGAGAAGGAGAGAAAGTTGCGGAGAGAGAAAGACCTGTAGTCGTAGAGCTCTCGGGACGGAGTCTGAGGTCGAGGATTAGGATTTTTGAAGGTGCAGCTGCTCACAATGAAGCTCTCACTGGCGAGTGGAAAATGAAGGACTTAGGGTTTCGGCTTTGTTTAGGCGTGTTCAAGAATCACTAGGGTTTGGGTATGATTGGGTGTGCTCGGGTACATGCTGACTATTTAGTGCTTTATTCATTGATCGACACGAGGATTTTTCATAGACCTAGTTATATCAGGTATTGCCTTAATAAATGTTATTATAATTAATAATATTCACTTAATGATTTTCAATAATTTAATTTAACATCTAGAACATATAAATAGGAAATTATTTGTGATTACTATAATCAGGGGTTTTTTTTTATTTTAATTAAATATAAGGAGATTATTTTTATATACCCTATCTTTTATGTCAATTTTTACAAATGTTACATTTGATATTACAAATTACGTGGTAATTTATTTTTTAAATAATATATACTATTAATATA
Organism: Pistacia vera; assembly: GCF_008641045.1. Taxonomy (NCBI): domain Eukaryota; kingdom Viridiplantae; phylum Streptophyta; class Magnoliopsida; order Sapindales; family Anacardiaceae; genus Pistacia; species Pistacia vera. Next base: position 531,720 of record NW_022195521.1, on the reverse strand, counting down.
AAATTATTTTATAAAAACATAATTGGGGGATTAAAGTAACGCCCATATCGAGGTACGTAGCTTAACTTATGCCCTTATACCCTTAGTTGATTTTTGTTATAGTTATTTTGAAAAAAAATGTGAAGAAAATGCCTTAAAATTTTATTAGGGGTAAACTGGTTTTTTCACTCATAATTAGTTGAAAAAGTGGGGAGTGAAAAGAGATAGAATAACATGGAGAAGTTAATAAAAATAAGGGCATTTTGGTAATTAATTAAGGGACATAAATAGAATTTTAAAGAAAGTGCAAGGGCAAAATGGAAAACTATATATAATAATATGTTATATCAAGAATTGAAGAATGAAACCCTAGCCATTCTTCATCCATTTTCATGCCACCTTCACCTTCATATTCTCTCAATTTCTTCAATTCTTTTTCAAGGGAAATTCATAAATTTTGGGTACTTTTTAGTGGATTTTCATTCCCAAGCATCCTTAGGTAAGATCCTTGCACCAAGAAGTGAGTTTTAATTTTTAAAGTGTTGAATTTCGATGATTTGTGTTTATAGGATTTAAGAGAAAGAGAGTTAGATCAAAGAAGATTTTTAAAGTGTTGGATTGCTCACATATAAAGTAAGTAAATCCTACCCTAAGTATGATTTAAGTAATATTGTGTGGAGAATTCCTTTTATGCATATATGTGTTTTATATGAAGAATTGTTGATGGATTTGGTGTTGAATGATGATTATAACTTATCCATGAGAAGTTGTGTTGGTGTATTTGATGTTTGATGAATGTTTCGATGAAATTTGAAAGAATTGGAGTGGAAATTTTGGAGTATATATATATTGGACAGGTTTGGCGTTAAATATGGAGGGTTTTATTCCCAATTTGTGGTGGCTTAGAAAAGAGATAGAAGTGTAGCCAAATTAGAATTGCTTTGTGTACATAAGTTGTTTGATGAAATGTCAAAGAGAAGTGCATGTATGAGTATGATTATGTATTATATTGAGATGAGTTTGTAAATGGTAGAGAATGACATGTTTGCATTCCATATTGCATTATTGCATCTAAACATGTGAATTTAGAAAGAATTATAAGCATTAACCCATCTACATGCATACATACTCATAAGAGCATGAAAAAGCATTAAAGAACATTAATGAGTAAATAGAAAGAAATGAGAATATTAAAGAAGTTCAAATCTGAATTTTTATTTAAAGAAGTGTAAAAAGATAAAAAAGAAGAAAAGGTTGTTGCGATGGGGAAACCGTGAGTGACAAGAAGAATTTTCCCCGTATGCACGTCACTTTTAGTGAGCGGTCTAAGAATAAGAAAGAAGAATTGGTATAGTCCGTAAGAGTGCATGTGGATGAGGGCTGTACCCAAGAAAGAAGAATACACTGACACAGCCAAAGTTCCAAATCCATGCTTTAACCGAGTCTGATCGGCAAAAGAATAAGAAAGAAAAGAAAAGAATAGAATAGAATGAGAAAAAATAGAAAAGAATAAGAAATAATATAAAGAAAACAAAGAAGCGAAAGAAAGAAAAACAGAATAAGAACAGAAAAGAAAGAAAAATAGAAAAGAAAATGCATATTTTATACATTTGTGCATTTGCAATATATATATATATATATATAATATCATGCCCATTATCTGAGTAGTGGGAAATTAGAATAGAGAAAGAACAGAGAGAAAAATAGAGTAAGAGTAGAGAAAGAATAAAGAAGAATGGGGAAGTGTGAAGTAAGGAAAGAAATTCAGAATTTAAGCAACGGAGAGAGAAGGGTAGCATAACGGGTTTACTTACTGAGCAATTAGTGCTCACCCCGTTGCTTTCAATGTTTTTGCAGGTAACAGGTGAGATGCGGTCACTTGGAACATCACACAGTAGAAGGGTTGGGCAAAATTGTCGAGTTACTATTTTGAGACTTTATTATATTATGTAAAGATTTGTGTATAAAGAAAATTAAATATGGGCCCATAATTTTATACTCGTTTATATGTGTATATTTTCTTGTATATATTTAGTGAGTTTTATTGTTATTTTATGAGTATACTAGCTAGAAAGAGAGTCATTACAATTAACTAATAGGGGACTTGCATTTGGAATGTGTTTATTAGGTTTCAAACCTATAGGGACTGATGCGTAATTTTTTAGGGGTGTGTTTGCTGGATTTAAAATCTCTAGACATGCTGACATCACCAGTCTGACTCGTCATTCAAAACAATTCAACCGATCAACTCACGCCGGGTCAGTTATTAAAACCATGTCAAATAGTTAATAGATGAGTTTATAGTGTGATTTTGCAATTTTTAGCTCTAAGGGTCTGCTTGAGAGTTTCATGGTAGCGGTTATGAGGGTAAACCACCGTAGTGATTTTAAGAGTAAACCACCATAGCGATTTTGAGGGGTTTTTAGTAGCGGTTTTTAAAACATCCAATTTGTGCTTGGGAGTTTATTTTCCAATAGTTTTGACAATTTTTTAAATGATAAATTTACATATATGGCTATAAAAATACCTCAACTTCAATAAGTACTTGGGAGTTTTGTTATTCAATTACAAGATAAGGATTCTTTATTTTTTTTCCACTTATTAGTATTTTGTAACTTCAAATTTGATAAAGTCTCCTTATCCTCCTTCTTTGCCATTCCTTGCAGCATCTAGAATGATTGAAAAATTGTAGCTCCATTTTTCCAAGAAAGCATCTAGAAATGAGATTTTAATAATTGCTTAAAATTATTTTATATTTAATATGGATGGAGACGCGCATAATATAGTTAATTTTTTTTTGATATAATTGAGATATTTTTGTAGTGGATAGGGTATTTGTAGAATAAAATTTTAAAACCAACCAACACACCCTAATTTGGGGTTGTTGTGTGTGGTTTCTCCGCCAAGTTCAGGCCAACGCGAGGATGTAGCTCGACCCAGAATGATCTTGGCCACTATGATTGATCGACCTAGCATAAGCTCGTCGAGCCATAGCTTGACCCAGCACAAGCTAGTCGTGGATAATCTGAGGAATTAATCAATCAATCCCCAAATTACTTCAGATCCCGAATATAGGGGGAATGCTTGGATCAACGGTTGTCGTTGCACGATCATAGCGCCCAATCGCAAGGATATCAGAATTATGATTCAAACCATTTATAATCCCCTTAATTTGGGTCTTCCTTTATGTAAATCTTGTATATAAACCCCTTAAAACGATGAGGAGGGGGATACAAATTCTGGATAAAAACTACATTGTTAGCTCTCACAACATATACAAAAAACACAGTGGACGTAGGCTATTAACCTTGCCAAACCACTTTAAAAGTTCTCTTTGTCATTTACTTTATGGCGTTATCATTCACTCATCGCTGATTACTCGTAATCATGCACACATCAATTCTGATCCCGACAAGGTCGATCAGATCCCGCTAGTTGGTGTAGAATTCTGTATCAACATTTTGGCACTAGAAGGAGGGCTTCTGCCACTATTTCAAAGATCCCGGCAAACGTTCACTGGGATTTACCTGTCCTAGGACCAAAATGGTGTTCACCAGATCAAGAACTATCGTCGAAAATCACGAGAACATGGAAACCGCCCACCAGGAGGTGCAACAAGAGAACGTTGGACGCCGACCACCTGTGTCGCCAGCTTAGGACTCTGCAAACAATTAGTGGGTAGGGACATCAAATCCCGAGAACGGCCAGCTGATGGAGATGATCAGAACGATGGTTGCACAGGTGGTGCAACAGAACGTGGCTAAGCTGAGGAACTAACAACCAGTCGCCTAGAACCCCACCCAGCCGCACTTCACCTACGTTACCCCAACAGGTATGAATTCTGCAGGTGACAGTCCGTTTCATCATCGCTAAGGGGCGATCAACACCTCCAACCTCACAGGTAGCTCCTCACACACGAGTAAAAGTCCCGCGGGCAAGAAAACCCTGGGAGGCGGCTAGAGAAGCAGCCGTTGAGGGAAAGCGAAGGCGACAGACACCACTGAGAAGCTCGGCGGTATCCTTAGTGTCAGCGTACCGGTTTTAACCCACGCCCATGAAAAAATCGATCTTCGCAGGCTCGCGAAGCGAGCCATGTGCGTCAATCTGCCAATGACCAACGTCGCAAGCAATGCACTGACGAGCATGATAACACCTACCAACCCAGCCATCATGACTCGACCTCACGTATCAACGTGTGCATCGAAAGAGCTTCACAAAGGACAAACTTGCGAACCCACTTGCTCGAGGTACAACTTAATAGAGCTAACCAAGGGAACCAAAATGAAGACTTGGATCGCATGCAAAGGATGCTCGACGATCTAAAAGCTCGCCAGAACAACCTAGCAGAAGAAATAGTAAGTTCCCTATTTAGGAAAAAGTTCGCCAGGCCCCGCTCCCACAAGGATTCAAGGCACCATAAAGCAAGTTCGACTGGAAGGGGGACCCCAGAGATCACCTCGACAACTTTGATGACCTGATGGAGCTACACCAAGTTAGTAACTTAGCAAAATGTCGATGCTTCATAGTCACATTAATTGGAGATGCCAAGAGGTGGTACAAACGGCTCAAAGCGAACTCCATCAACTCTTGGCAACAATTCTCCACACTATATCTACAGCAGTTTAAGCAAAGAGACAGTTCGTAATGTCGCTAAGCTACTTGAGCAACATTCACGAAGAACGAGACAAATCGCTAACCTCATATTTAACGAGGTTCCAAAATGAGAAAGTAAAGGTCGCTGATGCCCCTGAAGAATCCATTCGGACTCTCCTGATCCCAGGGATTAGATCTAACATAGAGCTATGGAAAGAGCTCCAGAGCGAAGACCATGTGAGCCTGGCCAAATTCTACCAGATAGCCACAAAATACCAACGAGTAGAGGGCTTGTTAGCTGTACTAGCTAGGATCTCAATGCGGGGGGCCACCAACAGGAGACAAGATCGCCCTTTGGATAAGCGTGACGGCCAAGACCGTAGTGATAGGGATCGCAGCATATTCCCAAAGAAACAGAGAGTAGATAACCGCGAAGACAGGCAACTTTTCCCTCGGCATGCAGAGTATACCCCCTTTACTCAAGACATCACCCACATCTATAAGGTATCCTGAGAGGCGAAAAGACTGCCCACTCTGGAAAGAACAAGGGGTGCTCCAGGAAGAAGAGATTAGCAAAAATATTACTGGTATCACAGGGATGTCGGACACAATACGAATGACTGCCGGGCTCTGAAGGACGCCATCGAGGACCTAATAAGAAAAGGTCATTTGAAAAAATTTGTTAAGGCAGAACCAGCTCAAGAGAATCCTAGCGAGCAAAGTAACCAAGTCCCAGGCTAGATACAGACCCCAACTCAACAGGCTCCGCCAAACCTCAATGAGGTCTTCGTGAATATGATCTACGGAGGATCAGATATAGCGGAAAGCTCGACGTGAGCCCACGAGTAATATGCTTGAGAGGCCAAAATGAACTCGGTTCCTCGAATAATGAGTTGTTAACGAAAGCCGCCAAGGCGGCCTAAACAGGAAAGCGAGGTAGTGGGGTTCACAGTCAACGAGTGCGAAACATCCCCTCGTCATAATCATGATGCGATTGTAATCGCAACCAGGATTAACAATGTAAAAGTATTAAGGGTTATGGCCGACAATAGGAGCGTGACAAACATTATTTTCTTGGGAGCCTTCCGAGGAATGAGATTCACATAAAAGAACCTGCGAGTGTGCCTTTCGTCGCTCTACGGGTTCACCAGAGATAGTCTGGTTCCCAAAGATACTATCAACTTTCCCGTAACTTTGGGGCCCGAACTGAAGGTCAAAATTGTGATAGCCGAATTCTTGGTGATGGACTACTCGACCACATATAACGTCATCCTTGGAAGGCCAATCCTGAATGATTTAAGCATGGTCATGTCGGTGCACTGCCAAGTAATGAGATTTTTGACTCCCGGGGGATTCGCGACAATCAGGAGCTACACCAAAGAATCACGGGAATGTTATAATAGTGTTATAAACACCGCACAGAAATAGCTGCACCCAAAGACCATGATCATCGTAGAATCCAAGCCAAACCCCGAACTGCTAGAAGACACCATAGATCCTTGTAGCCACAAAGAGGAGTCCACTGCGGGACCAATCGATGAGCTGATAGGAGTAAGTGTTAGTGAGGTGGATTAAACTCGCATACTAAAGATCGGCAGCAGCTTGAGCAAAGTGATAGCCAATAATCTGGTCGAGTTCCTGAAGAAGAATATCGATGTATTTGCGTCGATGCACCAAATATGGTTGGGATCAACCCCAAGGTGATATGCCACAGGTTAAACCTTGACCCAGAGGCTCTGTAACGCCCCATTTGAGGTACGTAGTTAAATTGTGTTGTATTGCCTGAATGTTTATTGATTTGTTCTCATTTGAGCTTGCATGTTGTTATTTTTAGTTGGTTGACCCTTAGTTGGATTGATGAGTTGGTTTGGTTAAGTGTTTGCCCTGATTTTGGCTGAGACTTGGTGAATGTTTGAATTTCAATCTTCACGTTGGCTTTGTAAGTGCGGTGTCGGTTCTGTAATTCTTCGCCGGGGCGACGGAAAGTTCTTCGCCGCGACGACAGGCCAATTGAAAAGTTTAATGAAGTTTTTAGATCTTTTTTCATATGGGCAAAATGACCATTCTACCCCTAATTAGCAGGAAAAGTGGGGAGTGAATTGTAAAGAAATTTTCTGGAGAATAGTTTAATTGGGGTTGCATTTGCAAAGAATTAAAAGGGCAAAGGTGGAATTCCTAAAAAAGAGTAAGGGTAAAATGGCAAAGAGTGGAGAAAATATGAGATATTAAGGGTTTAGCTCTAGAGAACTCTTTCATTCATTCTTCTCCACCGCCTCTTCCATCCTTCATTTCTCTCAAGCTTTCATTCAATTTTCCAAGGATTTTTGGAGGGTTTTTGACTAGAAGTTGATATAAGTTGATCCTAAGCACTTAAAGGTCAGAATCCTTACTCTAGATGTGAATTTTATTGGCGTAAGAGTAGGATCCTTACTAAGTTTGTGTTGAAGGTTTAAGAGAAAGCATCAAGCCATTAAGAGTAGAGAGCTTAAGTGGACTCTACTTGATTATAAGGTAAGTAAATCCACCTAAGTTGTGATTTGCATGATTGAATAATGTGTAGAGATTTATATATGATTAATGTTTGAATTTTTTATGTTTGAAATGAGTTAATGGATTTATGAATGAGTTTAATGTTGATTTATGGAGAAATTTCCACCATGAGAAGGGTGGATTGTGTTGATAAATTTTGGTAGAAGTATGGATAGAATTAGAAGAATTTGAGAGGAATATTTGAAGTGTGTTTTCTTTGCAGGATGTGTGTTAATTTGAAGGAGTTGAACTCCAATTTTGGATGGTTAAGAAAGAAGTAGAACTATAAGTAGAGTAGGGTTTATGTATACACACATATTGTTTGATGAAATGCCTAACAGAAGCATGATTAGAAGAAGAGAACCTTACTTTATGCAACATAGCATATTTGCATTTCATGAAGGCATATAAGAAAGATTCTAGGCATGAGCCATCCATATGCGTATGTTTATATGTGTAATCATCAAAGAAAGAAATATGAGTAATGAGAAAGAAACATTCTAAGAATAGAGATAAAGAAAAGAATAAATTCTCTTAGAATAAAGAGAAAGAAAGAATTAGCACTAGAGAATAAAATGAATAAAAAGTGCTAAAGAAGAGAAAAGATAATAGGTTGTGCGATGGGGAGCCTGTGAGTGTAGAAATTTCCCGCATGTAAACCGCTGTGAGAGAGCGGTCTCCGCCTTGAGAAAGCGGAATGAGAATGAGAAAAAGAATTTGTATAGCCGTGAGAATACATGCGGATGAAAGCTATACATGAGAGAGAGTACACTTACATGGTCAAGGGTTCCAAATCCATGCATCGACCAAGACCGATCGGCAAAGAATAAGAATAATAAGAATAAGAATGAATAAGAATAGGAATGAGAAAGAAAAGAAAAGAAAGAAAATGCATTGCATTGTATTAGTGCATATGCATCTCATCCGTACATGTTATCATGATATCTCTCATGGCTGATGAGAATAGAAAGAAAGAAAAGAACAGTAAAAGCAGAGAAAGAACAAGAGAGATTGAATAAGAGAAAGTGACACGAGTAAGGAAAGAATTGAAAAGTGATACACGGGGATAGCGGAGTAGAGGATTTACTTACTGAGCATTTTTGTGCTCATCCCGTTGTTTTTCTATGTTTTGCAGGACATAGGTGAGGACATGGTCGGATGGACGTCGGTAAGCGAGGAGACTTGATGACATTGTCCACTATTTTGAGAGTCTTTTTGTACTAATGATACTGTACTATGTAAAGAATGTATATATTAAGAAAAGAAAATTTTTGGGCCCAACTATTTTGATAAGTATACTTGTGTTTTCATTAATATATTATATGAATATGATAGTAGAAAGAAGTCGTTACAGGCTCGGCCCATAAGATAAAAAAGAAGGGTCATGGATGTAGAGCGCTCTCAAACGCTCAAAGATGAAGTCGACAAACTCCTAGAAATCAACTTCATTAGGGAAGTCAGGTACCCAGACAGGCTCGCTAACCTAGTCTTAGTCAAAAAGCTGAATGGCAAGTGGCGAACTTGCATCAACTTCACGGATCTAAACAAAGCTTGTCCGAAAGACAGCTTTTCGCTACCACGGTTCAACTAGCTTGTAGATGCGATGGCGGGAAACGCATTACTTAACTTTATGGATGCGTACTCAGGATATAACCAGATCCTAATGTACCAGCCTGACAAAGAGCATACTTCTTTTATTACTGACCGTGAAATTTATTGTTACAACGTTATGCTATTTGGCCTCAAGAACGCTGGCGCAACCTACTAGCGCTTAGTGAACAAGATGTTCGCCAATCAAATCGACCATTCCATGGAAGTATACATTGACAACATGCTCGTCAAATTAAAAGTCGTCGAAAGTCATTGAGCACTTGGGGGAAATGTTTGACATCCTCAGAAAGTATCAAATGAAGATCAATCCATTAAAATGTACTTTCGGAGTGAGCTCCAGGAAATTCCTAGGCTTCCTTGTAAACCAATGGGGAATAGAAGCGAACTCGGAGAAGATTCAGGCCTTACTCGACATGAAAAGCCCAACTGGCATTAAACAGGTATAAAGTCTGACTGGACATATGGTCGCGCTCAATAGGTTCGTTTCTCGAGCCACGAACAGGTGCTTTCTATTTTTTGAGACCTTGAAATGGAAGAAAGGTTTCAAGTGGACAACGGACTATGAAAGAGCCTTCCAGGAGCTGAAGAAACACCTCGAACAGCCCCTATGTTGTCAAAGCCCACCCATGGCGAGTCGCTACTACTGTATTTGTTAGTGTCCAAATCTACTGTCAGTGCGGCCTTGGTAAGTAAAGAGGGAGGAATACAATGACCAGTGTACTATGTGAGCAGAGACTGCTCGACGAGGAGACAAGGTACCTAGAGTTGGAAAAGCTCGCCTATGCCCTTGTTGTTGCCGCCAGGAAGCTGCAGCCCTATTTCCAGGCACACTCCATCCATGTGCTGACAAACTTCTCTTTGAAGAAAATAATGTAGAAGCCGTAGGCATCAGGTAGACTAATCTAGTGGACAATGGAGATGAGTCAACACGACATCAAGTACATCCCGAGGATGTCGATCAAAGGTCAAGTCGTGGCAGATTTTATATCTAAGTACTCTTATCAGCTAGACGCCGAGTCAAGCCCGCCAGAGGTAGATACCTCGGGAGAGATCAAGCAACAAAAACCAAAGAGTGACGACTTATGGCTATGGACTCTGTATATAGATGACTTCTCGAATGAGAATGGAGCAAGAATGGACCTTTTGCTCGAAAGTCCGGAGGGAGATCCAATCAGAGCCGCAGTAAGTTTCGGGTTCAACACCTCCAATAACGAAACTGAATATGAGGCATTGCTCGTAGGTCTTCATCTCACCAAGGAAATAGGGGCAAGGACCATCAAAATCTATAGTGATTCATAACTCGTGGTCCATCAAGTTACCGGGGAATACCAGACAAAGAAAGACAGGATGACATCCTACTTCCAGCAAGTGGAGACTGAGCTTAGACAATTTAGATATTTTACCATCCATCAGATCCCAGGGGAGAGAAACTCACAGGCAAATGCACTAGCTCGTCTGGCCTCTGTAATGAACAATGAGAAAGCCAATTCAATCTCGGTTAAATTTCTCCCAAACCCAAGCATATTCACTTCACAAGATCCGGTGTTAGCCACAAGTCAAAGGTATAGCTGGATGGATGTAGTCATCGCCTACTTAAAGGGCGACACACTGCCAGAGGATAGAACCAAAGTTAGAACACTCCGCACAAAAGCAGCTAGGTACACGTTCGTCAACGATAGACTATACAAGCGAGAAGCGACGTTTCAATGTACCATTGCTGCGATGCATTGACCACGAAGATGCAAATTATGTTCTAAGAGAGATACATGAGGGTATTTGTGAAAACTACACAGGGGGTAGATCTCTTGCTTACAAGGTGCTCCGACAGGGATACTATTGGCCAACAGTCTATGATGATGTGGTAGACTACGTCCACAGATGTGATAGATGTTAGTGAATGACCTAGTTACGTAGCAGAAAACAAAAACATAAACTACATGGATCGTTCCTTAGAACCGAGATCTGGGTACAAAAATCACAGTTTATACAAAATAATCAAATCTGCAGAAAAAAAATCAGTTCAAGGTTTAAGAAACATATGCACGTTTGGAGGCTCCTCCAAATTTGTCAATGAACGTTTTTGCTACCAACCCAAGTGTAGGATCGAACCCACATAGTCCACACGAAGACAATCGCAAAGAACTAAGGAGGGATTTGCTAGATCCTCCTTAGCCTTAAGAACAAAAAAAGAAAATCAAAGAAAACTTTGATTCTTTGCAAAAGCAAAACTGGCGTGAGAGTGAGAGAGTTTTGGGGTTGTGTATTCTCCTTTTCAATGAAAGAATGAATGAATGAAAAGTCTCTAACATTTTTCAACTAAAACCTTTTCTTTTATAGTGAAATTTCAATTGCCCTATTCCCCTAGGGAATAGGCTTGGGCTCCAACCCAAACACCTCATGTTACCAAATGCTCCCAATTAGATATTTATTTTATTTCATCATTATCTTCAATTAATATATATATTTAATATATATATATATATATATATTAACATTTAACAATAATGATAATTTATTTAAATATATGCAAACACATATTTAAATGTAATTTCACTTATTTAATTTTTTTAACAAATTAAATAAAAGGCTACGACCTCAACAAATTTAATTGCACTGTGAAATTACCAAAATATCCTTTCGCCCAAAAAGACGAAAACGCCCTTCTAACTTCCTAGCTCTTAAATTATCTTCTATATGTGTGACCCATAGGCTCCTCATCATACTGGTAGTGTATAGTATCGCGATTAACACCAATTAATCGTCTCACTAATACACAAACCAAGATTGACCGCTAGCAAGGCATCATGGCTACCCGATAGATTCGGATTCAGCAAAGTAACTACCTATCAATGATACGGTTACCGTACAATTCGATCATTTCATCATCCGTTATCTCGACGAGACGAAGGCATAGAAATAGTGTCAACCTTCGGTTACTCTCGATATTATATATTCAGTTTCTGAACCAATGACCTGTATTATAAACTGGATAGAGCAACAACTCAATCCCACTGTGGCCACAGTTTTAGTGTCATTGTCATATACTGAATTGCGCCATGAGATAACTTCTCCTGTACCTGGGAGTGATGAATCCTCTGTCAATCCACCATAGTCTTCATACACTCCTTGATGCAGCCAATCACCACTGTATTGACAGCTCTGAATAGAACTGCGTTAGGCTAGTGTCAAACTGCACCAATCGGTGCACAAGGCTCTCCGGTGATCTCAAGTCTAAGGATCACATACACCACCATTCGTTAGAGGATTTGTTCCATAGACACTGGGGTTACCATCCATATGGAATCCTCTGGTGGGTCAGTCCAGTGAACTTGCTGCGGTATATCCGCCTACAGCAAGCACCCATGTGTTGCACCAGGTTGTCACCAAACAACCTTGACAAGTGACATCAGTCACTACCTTTCGACAGGGTCGTTCAACACTATGATAGCCTTACCGTATTATCTGTGCCTTTACTTCAGAATAATACTAGGGCTACGGACGTTTCTAGAATGGCCACCATATGTGCTCATAGGGTTGTTACTATCAAGATTTGAAACACTTGATACCTTCGTCATGGTTCTACTATTCTAAGGACATATATCAATACATATTGCAATAATAATGATTTACGCGATATAGAATAAAATGTCTTTTATTGATTAATGAACATTATTACAAAGAGTCAATTCTACAATAATCAATAATTGATTGGCTCTAGGGCATCTATTCTAATAATAAATGCTAGAGATTTGCAAATATTCTGCGAGGTCCCCCGCAAGAATTGACCATTCTGATAAGCCCTTGGCCATTCGTGATCAGGGGCATCGACCTTATTGGCCCCATTGCCTTAGGGAAAATAGGGCGTTAAGTTCGCAGTTGTTACCATAGATTACTTTACCAAGTGGGCAGAAGCTGAGCCATTGGCGACGATAACGTCAAACAGGCTGAAAGATTTTGCCTATAAAAGCATCATTTGTTGGTTTGGAATTCCCCACACAATAATAATCGAAAATGGGAAGTAGTTCGACAACGAAGATTTCAAGACCTTCTACAAGCGGCTCGATATCAAAAAGAGTTTCACAGCCGTCTACCGACCTCAAGCCAATAGACAAGTAGAGGTCATGAACAAAGTAATCAAGCACACCATAAAGAAGAAGCTCAACGACCTTAAAGGGAGGTGGTTTGACAAGCTGCCGGAAGCTCTATGGTTTTATAGAACGACTGCTAAGAGCTCGACGGGCGAGACCTCATTTTTTTTTATCGTATGGATGTGAAGCAATGGTCCCAGTCGAAGTACAAATCAGTTCGTTCTGAAAAGAAATCTTTGACGAAGAAGCCAACGAAGACCTACTCTGCCTAGGGTTAGACCTGATCAAAGAGCATTGGGCCAAGTCTTAGTTAAGGCTCGCCTCTTATCAACAGCAGCCAAGTAGAATTTCAACACCAAAGTCAGAAACATAGACTTTGAAGTGGGCAATCTGATTCTCAGGAAGGTCATCTAGGATACCCAAAACCCGAACTTGGGGGCACTTGGACCCAGGTCACACCAGGATCTTTCCACCTGGAATGCCTCAATAGCGAAGCAATAATGCAAGCTTGGAACGCCGAGCACTTGCGAAGGTATTACTAATAAGCAGCTCAAGTTCTATTTATTTCTATGAACTACATTTGTTGTAAGGTTGTTTACGGCCGAAACACTTGATCAATAAAAGAGGTATTATTTAGTACTTACTTTGTTCATAATTTACATTTTCTAGTTCGTTAGCAATTAACTAACGATCAATAAATCGTGACCTAAGCGATGAAATTCCAAAAGAAAACTTAGAGTCAAAAGTCAAGGAAAGGCAACTTACCTTGAAAAAGCCATACCAAAATCCAACTCTTTGAGGATAAAACATCCTAAATCGACAAAGTTAAACTTGAGTTTTGAAATCAAGAAAAAAACACGTCGAAGGAAATCGGCTCTAAGCCGGCAACCAAAGAACTCGAAAGGGACAGTAAAGTCTAAAATCGAAGTTTATCGTCGCATCAGATTTCCTGACATAAATCAGGATTGAAAATCCCAGGTCGACGAAGTTAAACTTGGAAAAATCCAAAAAAAAGTACGTCGGAAAAAATCGGCTTTAAGCTGACGACGAAAGCCCGAAAAGGATGACGAGTCTGAAACCAATGTCAAACATCGCATAAAGATTTTTCGCAAAAAATTCGAAAAACTCCTAAAGAAGCGAACTACGCATGACTTGGAGCAAAATTTGGATCCCAAAGTCCGATTAGGACGAATTAAATGACTCCACAAAAATGAAACAATCATTGCTCGAAAGAGAAACGTTGAAAAATGTTCTTTCATTAACTAAAAGTTTAATTACATTCAGGCAATAAAAAAAAAAACAAATAAACAAAAAGACTAAGATTCTTTAGGCTGATGGGGGACTAGAGCGTTCATCTTCAACCTCGTTTTTGGGAACCTCGCTCGGGAAGACTGTATGGTCAGAGGAACGGGTCTTCGACCTCTAGCTTGGGCCCAGCCTCCTCGACCTCTTCCTGGCCCTCGCCGTCATCCCTGAAGTCATCCGAGTACACATAGGTCATCCCTTGAGCCTCGACCTGCATTCTTTCAACCTCTTTTTGATAAGCTCGCGGAAGGAAAGAAAAGTTGATCGATAGATGAGCCTCCTATAATTTCTGTACAAGAAAGACCGACGTCTCCCAAGATCAGGTAGTGATGGCCTCGTTCAACTCCTTAATCCTAAGCCTGAGTTGCTTGGCCTCAGCTTCGGCATTTTGCCAACCTACCATTTCTTAGGTAAGGTCGAGCGAAGTCTGCTTGAAATTGGCCTCCCAGCTCGCTGCTACTTTCTGGGCCAAGGAAAGCTCAGAGTTTAGCTTGTTGTTGGCTCCTCGCTGTTGAACCAAACTCTGGTCAGCCTTCGCTGCCTCAGCTTTAGCCTTACCCCGAGCAACCTCGCTCACATTGAGTTTGTCAAGGAACTCATTTTCCTTGACCCTAAAGGCCGTAACTTCCTCCTTAAGGCGTTCAAGCTCGACTTGCCTAGCCTCCCTCTCTTTCTCCACAACCTCGGCCCTAGCCAAAGCATCATTCTTTACTGTCTCCACCAACATCCATCCCTTATGAGTTCCCTCCAAGGTTTGGCCACATTTTTCATATAGGAGTCGGCTCGCCATGCCAACCTAAAAACAAAAAGGTGAGAAGCGAGTAAGAAACAAAAATAGCATTCAAAAAAGGGAAGCACGCTACCAGTACCTTAGCCGCGTAGTGCAGGTTAAGGCTAATATCTGGGAGGGAGTCGAGTCATTAACAGTCGTGAATGTTTGCGAGGTGACACAATCCCTGGCCACCGCGGCCCCAACACCGATATGGTTAAGGAGTTGGTCGATCAGAGCATCAACAACAGCCTCAGTCGCTTTGCCCGTCTCCCCATCCTTTGGCTTGGACGAGCCAGGTATACTCCCCCATGGAGTAGTTGTTACACTTGCAAGGGCGGGCTTTTTCTTGGCCAAGCTTTTGGCTGCGCTTTTCTAAAGGCTGCCAGCCTGTGTGGTGACCTCTTTGCTCGAGCGCCTATGATGCTCAGTCACTTTCTTATTCCTTAAGCCATCTTGCTACTCAGGTGCTTTACCTTTTCTCGAGCCTTCAGTTGGCTCGAACGTCTTCTTTGCTAGCCCCTTAGGGGGCCTCGGTGGCACTCTTCTCACCAACCGCCTTAGAGGCAGTCGCAGATTTCTTCGCACTTAGGCCCTCCACAAGCTCGCTCCAACGCATTTTGTGTCGGCAGCATCCACGGGCTGTTTTGTCACCGGAGCAGCTGGTGCCTTCTGGGCAACCGTCAAGGTTGCCATTTTCTTCTTAAGGCTTTTCGGCCCACATTTCTACAAGGACAAAGGGAAACGAGTTAATGATCAATTTGCGCAGGAAATCAAATGCGAGCAAGCAACAATATACCTTTTTTTTCCAAAAACACTAAAAATCTGGCCTCGTCCTTACAAAAGTCATACGCCTTTAGGTGAGGAAGCATAAGAAGCTCGTGGACAATGCGTAAATTGTTAGGAAGATAGCTGAAACGATGCATCCTTTGCAAGCTCACCGCGGGGAGATAATTCTACTCAACGTTAACTGCAATAGAAAGTAATTCGGTTAGATAATAAAGCAAAGCTCGAAACTTGTCCTCACATACACTAGCGACCAAGGCCTTACTCGCTTCCAGAGCAAAGACACCGCTCGTCCCGGCTTCATAGAAGAAGAATTGGGAATCCCAATGTGGGACCTTCTTCAGGACATCGACCAACATGTTGAAACATACTTTCCTCGCCTTGGAAAGGTAGTACATCTGGTCTTGCCCCTTTTTGAGCCTGTACAAGTGGACAAACTCTTCGATGGACGGCTCGCCTAGCTCAGCAATCATGTTCACGATGTATACCCCAATAATGATTAAGTAAGAGTTGGCCATCAATTGGAGAGGAGCGATGTCGAATCACCTCAACACTTTGTCGATGAAAGGGTGTGGGGGAATGGATACCCCACACTTGAGGAAAGTTTCAAAAATTGCCACCCATCCAGCTGGAGGATTCTTTCAAGAATGTTCTCCCGGGACCATTAGGTTGAGCTGCGGCACGTAGGTCGCCCTTATGTGTTTAAGATCCCCGAGGGTGATCAAGGATTATGGCTCTTTTCGTAGCCTGTGAGCTAGAGATGACAGGGAATGAGCCAGTTGGATTGAAGCATGATCGAACTAGCCCACAGCGTCGCGATCTAAGCTTCTGGTGACAAACTCTTCAGATATCTCGGGGGACGCATCCCCTGGTGCTGCCGAGCCAACCAGTGAATCGAACATTCGATCTATTGTACTACTACTAGACGAGGACATGGTTGTAACTCGACTTTGGGTATTTGAAAAAAGAAGCGAACATGTGTTAGAGCTTGACCAACTCGGCGACCATTCCACATTTGCTTCTATCTCAGGCACCCGAAATAGCTCGCACAACACAATGAAATCACGCGACCTACTCAGGACATTGGCAGCCACCGCGATCTTTAAAACCTGAGACTGCTAGAAATACACCCGAAAAGCCTTACTAAAACCTTAAAACATCCAATGTGGCCACTACAGCAGCCACCCCTTAGCACAAAAGTCAGAAAAATGAGCAAGGAAGAGAAAGAAGTCTTATCAGAATAAAAAAGAGCGCTAATAACTCGTAAGAAAGACCATTGTGACGATGTAAGAGCAATGGCAAAGAAAAGCAAGAGGGTGGAAGAACTTTCAGAATGGCTGTTCTGACGATATTCGCCACCTTTTATAGTGATTTTTGCATGGAAGAGTTCAATCTCGACCATTGACTTACAACTGATCTTAGCCTTTCATTCATTGAGCAATCTTAGCTTTTAAACGTGGCCACGTGTCGACCATCCATGAGGTGCAACAAACCATTAGATTGATTACAATGATAACCGTCGTCGCACTACGCCTCAACTTCACCCGTGAACAGTTGTTATCGCCCACGCGCGATGAAACGTAGCTGACAAAAGCTGTCGCATTTAATGCGACACAACCACGCAAAAATTACATTTATGCCCTAACTTTTTGTATTCTGAGTTTTGATAGGTGGCACATGTAATAATGTCCAACTATGATGAACGTCGACCAGACGTAAGGTCGATTGTGGAAGCCTGATCGAGCATGCACTCAGAGACTCATTGTTGAAGTCGAGCTTGGCATAAAATCAAGTGATAAGTCTTCGAAACCCGAGACGAGCATCGAACACTAGGGGGCAGGTGTTATGTGGTTTCTCTGCCAAGCTCGGGTCAACATGAGGATGTAGCTCGATGCAGAATGATCTCGACAATTATGATTGATCGACCCAACATAAGCTCATCGAGCTGTAGCTCGACCCAGCACAAGCTAGTCGTGGACAATCTGAGGAATTAATCAATCAATCTCCAGATTACTTCAGATCCCAAATATAGCGGGAATGCCTGGATCAACGGTTGTCGTTGCACGATCATAGCGCCCAATCGCAAGGATATTAGAATTATGATTCAAACCATTTGTAATCCCCTTAATTTGGGTCTTCCTTTATGTAAATCTTGTATATAAACCCCTTAAAACGATGAGGAGGGGGATACGAATTTTGGATAAAAACTAAATTGTTATCTCTCACAACATATACAAAAAACACAGTGGACGTAGGTTGTTAACCTTGCCGAACCACTTTAAAAGTTCTCTTTGTCATTTACTTTATGGCGTTATCATTCACTCATCGCTGATTACTCGTAATCACGCACACATCCGTTCTGATCCCGACAAGGTCGATCAGATCCCACTAGTTGGTGTAGAATTCTGTATCAACAAGGGTGTTTTATAAACCCCTTAAAAATACATCATACTGGTTATGGGGGGTTTTGGAGCCAGTCAAAACTAGTACATAAAAAATCTGGCAAGTAATGGTTTTAGAACACTTCAAAACTAGTGGAAAAAAAAAAACTCCCAACAGACCCAAGTGTGAATAACTTTAGAAAAAAAATGTTTGTTGAGATTAAAAACACTTGAAAAGTATTAAAAAAACAATTAATAATATAAATAAATAAATAAATGATCTTAATATGTAGGAGTGAGCATGAAAATAGGTTTTACCTAGAACTGGTGAATACTTGAGCCCTATTCCGGGTAGGATCTGGAACCGCCCCTTACAGAGTAGGTTCTGATTCTGAAAAATAGGAATCGAGACCCCTCGGTTCTAGTTCTGGTTACAGTTTTGGTTCCTTCATTTCAGGAACCAAAATCGGAACCTGGAACCGAAATCGGAACCTGGAACCGAAATCGAAACCTGGAACCGAAATCGAAACCTGGAATAGGGTACCCTGCTAGGAACCAATAATAGGGTACCCTGCTAGGAACCAATAATAGGGTACCCTGCAAGGAATCAGTAACAGGGTACCTGTCAAGGAACCGGGGTTTATACAAACTAGTATACAACATTGGGGGGTTTTAACAAATTTTACCCCTAAACTAAACCTAAAAATGAAATCCCCAAATCAATTTTAATTTTTCATAGACTATATATCGAACATTTTGGATTTTAGATATGAAGAAGCTTTGAATAATTTTAATATATAGTCTTACACAATATATTAAAATTATTTGAAATATTGAAATTAATTAATAAGGAAAAAGTTATATTGTTATAGAATATTTAAACAAATGGGGGTGTATTTGTAAATTTTATAGATTTTTTTGTCATTTTGTAAAGTTACAGGGACCAATGCAATTATCCAAGGTACCTAGAACTGGAACCAGAACTTGTTTCACAGGTTTTGATTCCAGCAATTAAGGAACCAGAACCGGTCGGTTCTAGTTTCGGTTCCTAATTTCAAGAACCGACCAGTTCTGGTTTCCTCAAAAATCTTAGGGTACCTAGACCCGATCACCCCTATTAATATGTATTCTCCAAAGAAATATAATTAAAACCCCTTCATGTATCTTTACACATGTATTTATAAAATGGCAATAAAAATAAATAAGAAAGGATTTATTAATTTCACGTAACACTATTATTTTGCAAAAATGTCCTAGATTTTTTTTTTTTTTTTTTTTTTTTTGTTTTGAGCAGGAGTATCCATGCCCTTAGGGCTTTGAAGTTAAGGATCCGATGAACCCTCTGATCAACCTAATTAGCATACGAAGGAAACCAAAATCAAAACCTTTGCTGTTCTAGATCTTGTTACTCCTATTTTGTGATCCGTTTATGTCTTCTTCTGCTTGCATAAGAGAAAAGAGTATTTTTTTTTTAATTTATTTAGGGTACTTTTACATATTTATTTTGGGTAAAGGGAAAAATATTATAACCTAGGTCCTTGGTGAATTTTTGTCAATCTTGATTAGTTTTGAGGAGTGTTAGATTTCTTCACTATATATGAAAAGTAACCTTTCTATAATTCTATTCAATAATATGTAATACTGATTGTGAAATCAGTTAAAAAAGGCCAACATAAATTTTCTCAACGGCAACTACTTTATCAAAAACAATATAAATATATTTCCCATCCAAAAATGAATACTCAACGAGCATAATCTATGCAATAACACATTTGCATTTGCAGAAAGCAAGGCAATATATTTAAGCCAAAATCAAGTCAATTTCATAAGTAAAAAGATTACTAGCCATCCCCTAAATATAACCCACATCTTCAAAATCAGGTCTTTAATACGAAAACTTGTAGAAAATATGAAGTTGCAGAACTCAAAAACATTGCCATTTCCACTAGATACTAAAACAAATCTTCAACGGTTGGCCTTAGCAACTCTCTCGATTTCATCTTTCTTTTTGATAGCATAGCTGGAAATACAAGGGCATACAATCAGTTTTAACGCACCACAAAATATTTGACATACAGAAAAGAAAAACTAGTAATCTAGGCCTTGATTACCTGTTAGATGAACCCTTTGCAGCATTAATAAGTTCATCAGCAAGGCACTCTGCAATTGTCTTGATGTTCCTGAAAGCTGATTCACGAGCACCAGTAGTAAGAAGATAGATGGCCTGGTTTACACGTCTCAATGGAGA
Source organism: Pistacia vera (assembly GCF_008641045.1). Taxonomy (NCBI): domain Eukaryota; kingdom Viridiplantae; phylum Streptophyta; class Magnoliopsida; order Sapindales; family Anacardiaceae; genus Pistacia; species Pistacia vera. The sequence continues at coordinate 511,431 of NW_022195521.1, read as the reverse complement.
AATATCAACGGCCTGACGTCTAACAACACCAGCTGATCCAATTCTGGTAGCATCTTCACGGGGACCACTGTAGTAATAGATACAGAAGAAAAGAACATTAGATCAGTATAGTGGCAAGGACAAGCATCTAAAAGGGCAAACTGAGAAATTCACAAACACCCAATTATCCATACAAGAAATGCAATTCAGATAAACTACAAAACTGTAAACCCAACTTCCATACCTGTTGATGACAGCATCAACAATAACTTGGATTGGGTTCTGGTCAGTCAACAGGTGAATAATTTCCATGGCGTGCTTCACAATCCTAACAGCCATCAATTTCTTACCATTGTTTCTTCCGTGCATCATGAGAGAGTTTGTAAGCCTCTCCACGATTGGGCACTGGGCCTTCCTGAAACGCTTCACAGAGTACCTACCAGCAGTGTGTGGCACATAGGTGGCATGCTTGGCAGCTTGGACTCCAATGTAATCATTCAATGAAATGTCAACAACCTACATGGAAATATGAAACGGATACATTAATGAAAACCAATTGCTAGTTATAAAATCATACAGTCCAACTTACAACGAAAAGCCTGTAAATTCAAAAGTTGGTTCACATGTTAAGCAAGCAATTTCTTCACATTAATCCAACATGGTATCTGAATACAATGACTTCATTGCTAAACTATTATTGATAGAAGACCCAAAAGGATGCTGTCAATCTAACAAATTAAAAAACCTTGAATACTATAATGTCATAGTCATCCAGATATATCTAAATTCGACAACTAATCTTTACATTTACTCATAAAGCCAAGAAATTCATTAGCACATCGGTAATAATCAACATAATCTCGTGATTATTCTTAAAACATGAAGCTTCAAACAAACATTTGTTTATTTTCACAACTTTCATTTAACCTCTTTCACAGTCCTTCATACGTATTTGGTCAAAAACAAATCTTTCAATCAACAAGATCTAAGATGAGGCCAATAAGACTATTCAATCGAATAAAGTTCTTAAAAACATCACAAAAACAGATCGACAAAACCTACAATTCGAAATCACATTCCTCTTCACAACAAAACCTCGTGAAACCAAAACAGATCGACAAAACATCACAAAACAAAGCAAAACAAATTCTCTACAAATCGTAAATGAGAAGAGATTAATTTTGAAACCTGAACGTCGTCGAAGGTCCAGCGGTTGAAGAGCTTCACATCGTACTGAGCCTGATTTGAGTCCAGAGACGGTTGCACCGGTGCCACAGCGGTTGCTGCCATCTTACCTGTAAAAAAACGACACAAAACTCAGTCCAATGAGAGAGAAAGTGACGGAGATTTATATAGAGAAGGAGAGAAAGTGACAGAGAGGGAAAGACCTGTAGTCAGAGAGCTCCCGGGACGGAGTAAGAGGTAGAGAGAATTAGGATTTTTGAAGGTGCGGCTGCTCACAATGAAGCTCTCACGGGCGAGTGAAAAATGAAGGACTTAGGGTTTCGCCTTTTAAGAATCACTAGGGTTTGGGTATGATCGGGTGTGCTCGGGTACATGCGGACTATTTAGTGCTTTATTCATTGGTCGACCTGAGGATTTTACATAAACCTAGTTATATCAGGCATTGCCTTAATAAATGTTATTATAATTAATATTTTTCACTTAATAATTTTCAATAGTTTAATTTAACATATGGAACTTATAAATAGGAAATTATTTGTGATTACTATAATCAAGAGATTTTTCTATTTTAATTAAAATTAAGGAGATTATTTTTTATATACCCTAACTTTTATGTCAATTTTTACAAATGTTACAAATGATATTACAAATTACGTGATAATTTATTTTTTAAATAATATATACTATTAATATGAAATTATTTTATAAGAACATAATTGGGAGATTAACTAATAGCTGATTTGCACTTAAGATGTGTTTACTAGATTAAAAACAAAAAAGAATTAAAACAAAATTTTAAGGGAAAAATTAATAGAATTAAAAAAATTAAAAAAAAAAAAAAAAAAAGAAAAAATAAATAAAAAAAACAAATAAAACAAAAAAATAAAAAAAAAAACAAATAAATAGGTTTCACCTCAGGTCAATTATTAAAACCATGTCTAATAATTAATAGATGAGTTTATAGTAAGATTTAGCAATTTTTAGCTCAAAGTAAAACTATAAAAATCTTCATGTAATCATGTGACCATTTCGGAGTGTGAATAATTTAAAAAACAAAAAAAGGCTTTTTGAGATTAAAATTTATAAACACTCGAAAAATATTAAAAAAACAATTAATAATTTTAAAAAATAAATAAATGATCTTAATGTGTATTCTCCAAAGAAATATAATTAAAACCCCTTCATGTATCTGTATATGTATTTATAAAATGACAATAAAAATAAAAATAAATTAGAAGAGATTTCTTAATTTCACGTAACACTATTATTTTGCAAAATTGTCCTAGATGTCCATTTTTGTTTTTTTTTTTTTTTTTTTTCTTCCAGTGAGCAGAGTGGCCATGCCCTTGGGGCTTTGAAGTTAAAAACTTGATAACCGTTCTATTGATCACCCCAATTAGCAAGCTGTTCTAGATCTTGTTACTATTATTTTGTGATCCTTTTATGTCTTCTTCTACTTGCATAAGAGTATTATTTTTTTTTTTTTAATTTATTGTAACTTGTTTATTAATTTATTTAAGGTGCTTTTACATATTTATTTTGGGTAAAGGAAAAAACATTATAACCTAGGTCTTTGGTGGAATTTTGTCAATTTTGACAAGTTAACCTTTCTATTCAATAATATTACACTCATTGTGAAATCATTTAAATAAGGCCTACATAAATTTTCTCAACGGCAACTATTTTATCAAGAACAATATAAATATATTTCCCATCCAATAATGAATACTCAACAAGCATAATCTATGCAATAACAAATTTGCATTTGCAGAAAGCAAGGCAATATATTTAAGCCAAAATCAAGTCAATTTCATAAGATTACTAGTCGTCCAATAAATATAACCCACATCTTCAAAATCAGGTCTTTAATACGAAAACTTGTAGAAAATATTAAGTTGCAGAACTCAAAAACATTGCCATTTCCACTAGATACTAAAACAACAGTCACAACCCTAGTCGTCGCCAAAAATCTGTAAGAAAGATAGTATGACCAGAGTTGGACAGATGACCGAATCAACGCAACCTCCTAGCTTCTCTCTCGGACTCGAGCAGAGTGAGGATATCACCTTCTCTCACGGGTCCCTTCACGTTCCTCATGATGAACCGATTCTGATCATCCAAAAATTTGACTCTAACCTGAGTCACCTGCCCTCTTGAACCTGTACGTCCCATGACTTTCACCACCACAGCATGCTTAATTGCAGAATCCATTCTGGATACAAAAATGACAACAGTTTAGCAAAACAAAATCATTTAAAATCACCGCACAAAACACAACAAGTCAAACCAAAAAGTCATAAGCACAACTAAGATTAACAAACTAAACTACTTCCTACAATTCGGTAACCTAAACTCCTATTTCCGTATTTCTGTCGCCAAATTTGCAATCCACACAAAAGGAACTGCATCAAACTAATATCAGAAACCTAGAAATAATTTGACTATTCTAAGCACCTGATAGGCTCCCGTCAGATTAATAAGCAAAGCCAATTATAGTAAACACAAGTTTCTTGCATCTAGAAGATTCTACGGACAGGCCGCCAGCCCGAAATGTCTAGTTCTCTAAGCGAGTAGTCCAGAAGATCAGACTATAAAAAAAGGAGTCCCTTTCTCGACATATTCTTCAGAATAAGCTTTAAATCTCAAATTTCATTCCCTGCTTGTTTTTTTTTTTTTTTTTCCTTTCAGTGACATTTCTGGGCAGCCAAACAAATCATTCGCACATACAGATAACGTTTATATAAGTTTAATATTAGTAAATTTAATTACCAACACCAAAGCAATGTTTTCCTCCACAAAGAGAGACTAAAAACAAGAATATCAGCAGCCTATTTCTCCATGCATTCTTTTCAAAAAGCTTTAAATCTTAAAATTCATTCATTATTTTCTCAGCAGCCAAACAAACATTCACATATACAACTAAGTGCGTTTATAAGTCTAATACTAGTAAATTTAATTATCTTCAAACAGGCAAAATTCTCTCACGAACAGAAATTATAAACAAGGTTCTCAGCAGCCAAACAGATCTTAGACAATTAAATCACAGCAACATACAGTCTATATAACATATAAATTTAATTAAAATTAAAACAGGCAAATAAACGAGAAAATATGATAAACGACGCGTAAATCATGTTAAAACAGGCTCAAAACGACGGTGAACAAAAGCTATAGTGTGATGGAAAGAGAACAGCAGAGAAGGAACCCAAGGGGAGGGAAGCGAACCTGAGAGAAGAGGTGAGTAGACAGAAAGGCTGTAGAAGCGGCTGCTAATTCTTGTGCAGTTCTTCTTCCAATGGGGGAGAAAAACCCTAGATTGATGGCATTTTATATAGGCGGAGGAAGCTTAAATGACGGTTTTGCCCAGATGGTTGATTTGTTGGGTTTGGGTGTTTTGGTCAATTGAAAGAAGTTTTCATATAAGAAGCAGTTTAGATGTGGTGTGATTGTACTCATAGTTGATGGAAGTGTACGCTTTCAATATGGCTTTTTTAACCGTCGGATTATCTTACTTTTTCTTCTTTTAAGTTGAATGTTGACCCCATTCTTTTGGGCCTTTTGTTCTGGTCCGTTAACATTGTTGGGCAGATTTCTGTTTTTTGTTTTACAGAATTAAAAGGATCAAGATATCGATCCACCGTTGCAAACATAATTAAAACTATTAACATTTTTTTAGTACAAATTATTAAAAATACTTTAAAAAAAAATTAAAGTCCATTTATATATAATGTACCATTATGATTACAAGGGGTTAATTAAACGGTTAAGTCTATGATTTGCTCTTATAAGTTATGGTCATTACGTTTTCTAGAAATAGTAGGATTTGATGGCTTGGTTTTAAAATTTAAATACTTATAACCAGGGATGTTTCAGCCAGCTTGCGTGTTTCAACCAGAAGTTAGCGATCGAATAAAATATCAAATGGTCACCCTTATTACTAACCGAAGAAATTAAATTCAAAACCTTTTGAATGTATTATCTACTTTCAAATTATAGAGTTTGACGGTCCACTAATTTTGATCTCAATTAGTGAAAGCAAATATGAATTGGCAAGATTTTTCAATTATTAAAAACATTTATTTTTCTAAAAATATTGGATTTAAAGAAAAAATCGATATATATGTGATAGAAAAATGTTATGCTTACAACTAAGTCATACAATTAGATAAAAAACAAAAGACAGAGTAGTCATTTTACATGAATTTTATGCAATTTTTGTTTGATTGTATGACTCAATTGTAAGAGATATGTAATAAGTATCTTTATGTAGATGTATAATAATGTTTTGCTTATAACTGAGTCATACAATCAGGTAAAAATTACATATATGTAAAATGACTATTTTATCCTTTATTTTTTGTCTAGTTGTAATGTTATATAATTTAGTTGTATAATTCAGTTGTTAACATAACATTACTCGTAGATGTATACTGAATTCAAACACAAGGGAGTCATGTTAATTTTTTTAAACTAGAGGGGTGCTTTAGTAAAACAACTTAAACATAAAAAATCCAAAATTTTCTAACCACACGGTCCACACCGCTCTCTCCCTCCCTTCTCTTCCTCCCTCTGTCCACTTCATGGAGCTCTCACTCTCACACTCATCTTCTTTAACAATTTCAGCGGTAACTGCTCCCTGCAATACTTATTCAATCCAAACTAAGATACCCGTTAAGCCCAAGTGCAAATCCTTTGAGTTGCTGCTGAAATGCTCCGAGAAAGGGCCTTCACTTGGGCTGTACAGTAGCAGAATTGGCTCTAAACATGCACCAAAACGATCCCAGAGGCGTAACTCCATCTGGGTATGTTTTTTTTTCTTCTTATTGATGAATCAAGCTCGTGTTTTGCTTGTTTATGACTTTATGTTTGAGTTTCGGTGGTTGAAAAGAATTTTTTTCTGGTTTTGTTCTTGTTTTTGGTGTGTTCATTAACTTGCCTAGAGTGTTGGATTAATTATATTTATAAGTATTTTTTTAAGTTAGAATTGTTAATGTGTTGAAGTTCAGCTCACTGAGAGATAATGGTTAATATAAATGAGAATGCTAATTTACTTAACTAGCTTCAGTGGGAACTCCGGATGAGTCAAAGTCTTAGATGGGACGGGCGCGTCATCCATGCACGAAAAGTCGACTAAATAATTGCCTTGGATTGTTGGATTAATTTTATTATAAGTATATGTTTGAGGTAGAATTGTTCACGTGTTGAAGTTCTACTTACTGAGACAAAATTGTTATTGTTATAAATGAGAGGTGGCTGATTACAATTTCATTTTGTGGTCACCGACTTACCCTGACATGTTATCAAGGGTTGGAATGGTGAAATCAACATGTTGTATTTGATTTTTATTCACCTTGGTCTCTGATATTCCTTGGTCTATCTATGGCATTAATGTGAAAGTGGATGCTGCTAGGCCTCATCTGATATTGGAGCAGCTGGATCTGATCCAGTGCTGAACAAAGTGTCAGCTTTCAAAGATGCATGCTGGAGATTTCTTAGGCCCCATACTATACGTGGAACTGCTTTAGGATCAGTGTAAGTACTCAAGTTACAAATGCACTAGCAGTATTGGTAAATTAATTTTGGTTGGATGTTGCAGGATTACCTTATTTTTATGTTGACAGTGCTTTGGTAGGGAGAGCATTGATTGAAAACTCAAACCTAATTAAATGGTCACTGCTGTTGAAGGCATTCTCTGGTCTCGTGGCTCTAATTTGTGGGAATGGTTTTATAGTTGGCATCAATCAGATCTACGATGTTGGCATTGACAAGTATGTGGTGAAATAATATGTAAAATTCTTTGATTACTTGTAAAACTTGCATGAAACGACTTAAATGTAGACTTAAAATCAAATCTGGGTTTCTGAGCTTTTGAACTGGACTGCTCATATCTTGTGGTTAGGACTCAGCACATTGGATTCAGACGATTAGTGGTTGATATCCATCATTTAGGTCAGATGATTTATATCCATTCAGTGAAGCTAATTCTTAAAACCAACAAGTTCTAGATAAAGGTTTTCTCAATAACATCCCATGGTCTGAACATATTACATGGCCTAAGGTCTTAACTCATGGTCTGTATTTGTTTTATAATTCACTGTTTTAAAATATCATGTGGTACAGTGGTGCATTGTTTAAGTATGTTAAGTCGTCAAAGTAAACTTTGAAGTTAAACTTCTTATAGAAGTATGAGTAGTTGAATCCAAGATTCTGTCTATTATGTATTTGATTATTTATGATAAATGTGTGCAGCAAAAATATTTGTTTTCTCTATGCAGAGTAAACAAACCTTACTTACCAATAGCTGCTGGGGATCTTTCAGTGCAATCTGCATGGTCATTGGTGATATTTTTTGCTGTGACTGGTCTCTTGATTGTTGGATTAAACTTTGGCCCATTCATCACTTCCTTATACTCTCTTGGCCTTTTTCTGGGAACCATCTATTCTGTTCCTCCACTTAGAATGAAGAGATTTCCTGTGGCTGCATTTCTTATAATTGCAACGGTATGGTTTATTTTCACCTTCCTCACCTCCAAATCTCAGAAATTAATTTTATGGTAGTTTGCCTTGTCCTCCACGACCAATTGCAATTTGATGACCCACCACTTGAATGTTATTAAGTTACTATTTTACCTAAACAGCAAGGTTGATATATAAGAGTCTGACAATAATACATAAGCTCTGACTCACCCTTTCACATGCAAGGAATGTAGATTTAACACAACCGCCATCACTAACGCAGCTTATGAACATTGAAATAATGCATTGGGGGATTCAAACACAAGGCCACTTGGTTAACTTAGCTCTCATACCATATTAAGTTAACACTTGATGTAAGAGCTTAAGTCTATACAAAAGGGTCCAGCACAGTATTAGAAACCTATCAAATGTTTTGGTTTTGATTTGCATTTCCTTTGGAATGCCAGGTTGCTTCTAAAATTGAAATCAGAATCATAATTTCTGAACTGATAATAATGAAGAAAATGGGTTTTTAGTTCACATTATGAAATGATAATATGTCTAGTACAAGCCTAGAAAAAAATCTCTTAAGTGTTATAAGGACAATATAACGCCATTAAAAGCTGTGATAGATAAACTAGATGAATTGAATGTTGTATTTGTCTGTGTCTCTGACCGTCTGAAAGTTAGTTTTATTTGATTAAAGAATAGTTGTCAAACAAAAAAGGTTATCATCTTATGCTACTATTATAAATATTAAGAATCACTTTAGTTTGTGTAAGAATTGTTTAGTGATCTGTATAATTTTATTGCTCTTTTACATTGATTGTTACTGCCACATGTGTCTCTAGAAAGTTAGTTTGTTAGACAAGAAACTAACAAAATATAACTTCTTCAGGTAAGGGGCTTTCTTCTTAATTTTGGTGTATATTACGCCACAAGAGCTGCCCTTGGACTCTCATTTGAATGGAAGTAAGTTATCATTCATTACATATTGGTTCATAATTGATTGAATTAATGGTCATTGTTAACATTTGGCTCAATTAGGGTGTCATAGGCATTGTTTTAAAACCCGGACCAAATGGCAACCCGTTTTGCTACTTGGGTCACAGGTCAGCCGGTCCAACCGGTTGGATCGATGACGGCAGCTAGGGCTGTGCAAATCCGGATATCCGATCCGAATAGGGCATTTTTTGATCCGATCCGAATTTTTGGATTAAGCTATTTGTTGATCCGAATTCGATCTGAATTATGTGGATATCCGGTTATCCTGATATCCGATTATTCAGATCGGATAATCGGATATCCGAATTTTATCCGAATTTTAAGATTTCCTTATTAAAATTTAAAACCAAATAATTCAATCCTTCATTTCATTGGGCGTTCAATGAACTACAAACATAAGCAGTTAGAATGTGTCACATTTCATAAGAACAACATCAAAGTGAACAATAATAATAATAATCTAAGATGCAAACAGTTTCAATGAACTATAAACTACTACAAAGTACAAACATAAGCACTATTGCACTAAGCAGCACTGCAATCAGAAATGCTCCTGTGGCATTTACATCAAAAAGACAGCAAGAGAAAAACAAGGGGACTTTTCAAGTAAATGCTAGATTGACCATCAAGTCTTGTCCCTTGCCAGTTGCCACCCCACGTAGAAAGACCAAGGTGAAGGTGCTCCAATTCATCACTGCACAAAAGGAAAAATATTATGTCAAACAATGAAAAATAACAACAATAATTATTGCAAAGAGAAATCTTAGATGATACACCACCCTCCTCTGCCCACATCAACACAACAATTCAATTTCAGTAATTCACGACATTTTTCTCTTCAATACAACACTCTAAGCTACACATTTCCCTTGACTATATTTCAGTAGTGTAATAATTCAGGGTCAATAGCAATCACTGTAGTACAGTTTGAAAATAAGGTATGAATTAGTCTTCCAAGTTTGTTGAAATTCCCATTTAACAAAAGAATTAAACAAATATCAAATATGGGTTACGAATGGAACTAAAATTCTTGGAAATTAGAAGTTACCCTTAACTTGGTCTCTAATCAAACATTATATAGAACCAACACATAAAAAAAAAAGAAATTAGAAGTTACGCTTTCATGCTTTCACCTTTGTTTCCGAAAGAATCTTCTTCCTTTAGCCGACCCACACCCCACTCTTGAATCCGGTGATCAGAAATTGTCACCAGGAGGGCTTGTGGTGAGAGGAAGGAAATGATTGAAGGGTCGGGTTTCTATTCAATCTAAGAGTCAATTATCACAGATGCTCTACCAAACAAGGATTTGTCTGTGCGTATTCGAGCGAGAGAGACCGAGAGAGTCAGAGAGTTGAGCGAGAGAGACAGAGTGAGATTGAGATGAGATCTGGTGATTCACTGATTCTGGTCTGAGAGAGTGAAAGGCTTAAGGCTGTGCGTGTTTCAGGCTTTGAGCAAGAGAGACAGTGAGAGATTGAGACGACAGACGCGATATGGTCTGAAAGAGTGAAACTGTGACTCTGTGAGAGACTAAGAGACTGTGCGACTGACGATGACGACTGTGAGAGACTGAGAGGCTGTGCGACTGACGATGACGACTGTGAGAGACTGAGAGGCTGTGCGACTGACGATGACGACTGTGAGAGACTGAGAGGCTGTGCGACTGACGATGACAACTATGCGTGAGCGAGAGTGCGAGACTGCGTGTTCGTGTTCGATTCGAGCGAGAGAGATACTGAGTGTTTACTGTTTAGGGTTCGTGTTAGAGTCTGAGACAGAGAGTCAGAGTAGTGACTAGTGAGACTATTGTATTTTTCGTTGGAGACTTGGAGAGTTGGAGTATAGACACTTAGACAGACTGTTAGAGTGTTAGTGTCTTAGTGACTTAGTGTTAGCACTGTTAGGGACTTAGGGTGAATTTAATTTTGAAAACTTAAAACGACGTAGTTTAGCAAAATCCGGATCGGATACGGATATCCGGTTTTTTAATAATCCCGATCCGGTATCTGATCCGAATATTCGGATTTTGCTAAATTCCGATCCGTATCCGATCCGAATGTCCGGATATCCGAATTTTCCGGAGCGGAGCGGAGCGGATTAGGATCGGATATCGGATTTTTTTGCACAGCCCTAACGTCAGCGACAATTTTATTTTTTAAAAATTACATATTAATCCTTCAAATTTTAATATATTATAAAAATTCCCCTAAAAAAGTTCAAATTAGTCCCTAAAATTTTTATTTAGTTAAAAAATGCCCCAGAGAATTACCAATTAATCCCTAAACTTTTGACATATCTCTAAAACATCACTATAAAATTACAATTTAACCCTTATAGTTTTGAAATATTACAAAAATCCCCCTAAGACCTGAACCGGACCGCAGAAGCTGTCGGGTCCCGGTCCGGTCCGGTTTTTAAAACAGAGGTCATAGGTACCTGCTAGCATGCTGATTTTTCATAGTGACTATGATGGAAAAATAATCAACCAAACTTAAAATAATTAGTGCGGTACCCCCATAATTCCACTCCATCCACTTAAGCTGGTAGCCTGAGCCATTATTTAGAGTTTGACTTTGTTTACCTTGAAACCTTTCTGATCCCCACAAATTGATGCCACTGGCTAGGGGTCTTAGAGTATATCCTTCCATTTACATGAACAGGCTATATTTAACTTTTTATTGTGGAATATGTCTATACTTGTTCGAACTGTTAACAAGAATTGTAATTTTTTCTCTTCAATTTCTACCTGCAGTGCACCTGTGGCTTTTATTACAACATTTGTGACATTGTTCGCATTGGTCATTGCTGTTACAAAAGATCTTCCAGATGTAGAGGGAGATCGCAAGTGAGTTGCAGGCCTAATTATGTCAATGTATTTGATTTTATTCTACTTTTGAAGCTAGCTGATATCTTGTTTATGTTTACCTTCCTGTGTTTTATGCATTAGATTCCCCTTGAATGCTTAAAGCACCAACTTTGAATGATATATGAGATTCCAGTTTATAGCAATTTATCTTGATATTCCCTCAATAAGCCTTCAAATTCCTAATTTTGTTATCCATCTCTTGAATGTTTTGAACTAACCCTGTCCCCATTTTTTTTAGATTTGAGACACTTCTTATTTTTTCATAGTTGTTTACAGATTTCAAATATCAACTTTAGCAACAAAGCTTGGAGTTAGAAACATTGCATTCCTTGGTTCTGGACTTCTGCTGGTAAATTATATTGCTGCTATATTGGCAGCAATTTACACTCCTCAGGTGAAAGTTCTGCTCCTTTGAAGTTAGTCTTATTAAGTTATAAATGGTTTATGCATTGTTGGTACTTGATTTTAAGCTCATTTCCGTAACTCATGGAATCATTTGAATGTTTATAGTTCTCAACATTGATCTTTTTTGTATACATAGTTTCTGCAAATTTTGTGTTGATCTTATGCAAATCTTATGGAATCAGCAGAGTGTTAAGTGTATTTCCAGACATTTTTTCTTCTATGGAGATTAGTTCTATAACTAAGTATACTTTTACTTGTTTTCAGGCTTTCAGGCGTAACTTAATGATACCTGCACATTTAATCTTGGCATCATGCTTGATTTTCCAGGTGTGTCTCTAATTAACACCATGATCAGGTCTATATTTTATTTCTTTTGAAAGTCTTGCACAGATTACTCTCCATTTGATTCGCCTTTTTTTTTTTTGGGAGGGGAGGGGTAGAGGATGTATGTTAGGATAAATTCTTTTTCCTTGATATGCTTCTTGTTTTGTGTTTGTCAGTGTTTAAACAATAGTTGCTCGACATGGTTTTCTATACTATTTAACAGACGTTATTTTATTCATATCCTAGAACTTTTCCCTTTCTTTCAGTTAGATTATGGCAAGTTAGATTTGTATTTAGATTCTGATAAAACCCCAGGATTAACAAACAACAAGCAACCAATAAATCAGACAATGCACCAATTCTCAAGTGTTTTCACAAGACAGATTTGGATGGATTTAATCAGATTGATATTAAGAACTGAAAATGGTAAATAACAGAGCAATATTCCAGGAAATGAAATGAAAGAAAATAACAGCAGATAAGACCCAGCAGTTCGAGGAGCTAGGGACCTCCTTGATTCACACTTTACAAATCCTGACTTTTCAACCAAAGGCTCTCCCTTTTATACATGAATCAGCTAACAACTTCTATTCCCTTCTAACTAATTGGTTCACACGTCACATGCCTCCAGCTTCTCTCCACTCAAGCAGGTTTCTTCAATTCTGTTAGCCTCTCTCCACTAACGCATGCTTCTCCAATTCCAACCAAATCTGTTAGTGGCTTTTTACCCTTGTGCCCTCTGTGCTGGTAAACCTTCTTGATGGGTGGTCTATCAATACCCCTACCTTGAAGAGTCACTTTGTCCTCAAGGTGAAACTGAGGAAATTGAAGAGTGATGGTATCGGCCAACTCCCAGGTTGCTTCAAATGGGGCTAAATCCTTCCACTTAATAAGGACTTCCTGAGAGCCATTCACTAGTGTGCGGACGGCCAAGACAGATTCTGATTGAACCTGCAGCTCCATATCCTCCGTGAGGCAGGGTGGTAGAGGTTGGATAGGAACCGAGCTGTGCAGATTGCTCTTGAGCTGAGATACGTGAAAAACAGGATGAATTTTGGCTGTTGAAGGCAGCTCCAGTTTATATGCAACCTGTCCAATTTTTTCCAAAATGGGAAATGGTCCATAAAAACGAGGACTTAACTTTTCATTGAGTTTAGAAGTCAGGGACTTGAAGCGGCAAGGCTGAAGCTTCAAAAACACCTGGTCTCCTGGCTGAAAGTTAACATCCCGATGATGGGCATCTGCCTGTGATTTCATATGGTTCTGGGCATTGCTCAGGTTATTTTTCAGCTTGTCCAATATGGCGTTACGATCAGCCATCTGCTGATTGACTTCTTCAACCAGTGATGGGTAGTCGGTGAAGCGGAGAAGAGTGGGCGGATCGCGGCCGTAGAGTGCTTTGAAAGGTGTCATCTTGGCTGCACTATGAAAAGTAGAATTATACCAAAATTCGGCCGATGCTACCCACCGTGGCCATTGTTTAGGCTGGTTGTTGCAAAAACAACGAAGATAGGCTTCTAAACAACGGTTAACTACCTCCGTTTGGTCGTCGATTTGAGGATGGTACGCAGAATTGAATTTCAGCTTGGTACCTGCGGCCTTAAACAATTCTTGCCAAAATTGATTGACAAACACTCGGTCTCTGTCGGATACAATTGAGTTTGGAAACCCATGCAGTCGGACAACTTCCGAAACAAACAGATCAGCCACTTCCTTGGCCCGTATATGGGTGACATAAGGGAAGGAAGTGACCATACTTAGTTAATCGATCCACCACTACCAATATCTTGTCATATCCTTTGGCTTTGGGCAGCCCCCCAATAAAATCCATACTAATGTCTTCGAATACCTGGGTGGGAGTGGGTAAAGGTTGAAGAAGACCGGCAGGCTTAAGAGCTGAATGTTTATTCAGTTGACAGGTGGAACACTGTTGAACAAAAGTCTGAACATCTCTTTTAATACCCTCCCAAAAAACCAAATTCGTCACTTGTTTGTAAGTTCTAAAAAATCCAGAATGGCCGCCAATCAGACTGTTGTGGAATTCCTCCAACAACCGCGGAATAAATTTAGAAGATTTGGGAACCACCAACCTGTTTTTGTAGAGCAGACAGCCGCAGCATAGACTGTAATTTGGGTGACTCTGGGGATCGAAAAGCAAATCTTGGATGACAGTTCGAAGCTTCACATCTTGTTGTGCTTCAGCCGCCAGATCATCGAATTCTGAGAAGGTAACTATCGAGACAATAGTGAATTCCATGTCTTCTCTGCGGGAGAGGGCATCAGCCACGTGGTTTGAACTACCTGGTTGATACGCTATCTCAAACGTGTAACCGAGAATCTTAGAAATCCATTTTTGCTATTCAGGTGTTTTCACCCTCTGATCGGTCAAGAACTACAAACTGGGCTGGTCTGTTTTGGTAGTAAACTTTTGTCCGCTGAGGTAGTGACTCCATTTTTGAACTGCGAACACTATGGCCATTAACTCTCTTTCATATACTGATTTCTGCTTTGACTGATGGGAAAATGCTTTGTTGATGAATGCTATGGGACGTTGGTTCTGAAGTAAGACAGCTCCCAATCCTTGGCCCGATGCGTCAGTGTGGACTTCAAAAGAAATACTGAAATCAGGTACAGCCAGCACAGGAACGGATGACATGGTTTTTTTCAGGTTATCAAAGGCTTGTTGGGCTTGTTCATTCCACCCGAAGGCGTCTCTCTAAAGTAGTTTAGTCAATGGCTGAGCTATCGACCCATAATCTTTCACGAATCTACGGTAATACCATGTTAATCCCAAGAATCCCCGCAACCCTTTGATAGTCTGTGGAACAGGCCAAGATAGCATTGATTCCACTTTGGTTGGGTCTACCTCCACCCCATTCACAGAAATCAAATGTCCCAAATATTCTAACTTCAATTGACCAAATATACATTTTTTTCGGTTGACAACCGTCTCGTTGTCGGCCAAGATTTGGAAGGTGTATCGCAAGTGAGTGAGGTGGGCTTCTAGGTCGGGGTTGTAGACTAGGATGTCGTCAAAAAATACCAGTACAAACTTCCTTAAAATTGGTCTGAAAATGGTGTTCATCAGGGCCTGGAAAGTGGAGAGGGCGTTAGTCAACCAAACGGCATGACTAGGAATTCATAATGCCCCTCATGAGTTCGGAAAGTTGTTTTCGGCACATTCTCGGGCCTAAGTCTGATTTGATGATATCCGGATTTCAAATCCAGCTTAGAAAAACTGTCGCTCCAGCCAACTCATCAATTGAAGGTATGGGAAATTTGTTGGGTATGGTTATGTTGTTAAGGGTGTAGTAGTCAACACAAAATCGCTAGCTTCCATCTTTCTTTTTAACCAACAGCACCGGGCTTGCAAAAGGACTAGTATTCGGTTGGATTATTCCGGACACTAGCATTTCACCCTCCAGCCTTTCTATCTCATTCTTTTGAGTGTAGAAATATTTGTAGGGGTGTAGATTAGGGGGTTTGGAGGATTGTTGGAGGGTTATGGCATGGTCAGTTGGTCTCCTCGGTGGAAGACAAGGGTGTTGGTCAAACAGTTGGTGGAATTCTTTAAGTAATGCAGCAACTTTCGGCTCCATGGGTTCACTTTGCTCTTCAACTTTCCTCTCAATAGAACAAAACTTTACTACATACCCTGCACCCTCATTCTGTACTGTCTTGAGCATGGCTTTTAGAGAGACTACAGTCTTAACTAACGAAGGATCACTCGCAACACAATTCTCTTCCCGTTACTATCGAACGCCATGGTTAAATTTTTCCAGTTAGAGCACACATCTCCCAACGTGCTCAACCAAGATATCCCTAACACCACATCAGCTCCACCTAAATCGAAGGGGAAAAAATCCTGTGTCAACTCCACCTCCTGGATCCTCATACTCACATTTCTGCAAATTCCTTCTCCCCTGACGGTAAAACCATTTCCTACCATTACTGTGAATTGTTTCCCCTTCTCCAAGTTCAAGCCTAGCTTCCGTACGAACTCCTTTGAGATGAAGTTGTGGGATGCCCCACTATCAACCAACACAATCACTGTCTCATCTCCAATCATTCCCTGGATCTTCAAAGTTTTATCCATCGTCATACCCACAATCGAGTTCATATACAAAGCCAATGGATTACCTGTTGGGTTAGCGTCATTGTCGTTGTCAGAGCTAGGTTCTTCCTTTTCCGGCGAGTCTTCATCGGTTACTAAAAGGATCTGTAGCAATCTCGCCTTCCAACGGTGCGTGGGACTGTATTTTTCGTCATATTTGAAGCACAGTCCCTGTTCCCTCTTGCTCTGAATCTCGACGTCAGTCAATTGTTGGAAGCCTTCGCCGCAAAATCCCTGCATGGGTGTGTTAGCTGGCCTTTGTCGTTCATTTCCTTTGCTTGAACTCAGATCTGGAATGCGTGAAAAGGTGTTGGGAGACCATGCATTTGTGCGCCAGTTTTCTGGGTTGGGTGTGACCCGTTTGTATGGCTCCATTTTAGGTGGTTGGGTCTTAAAGGATTTGGGCCTATGTTTTTCCAAAACCCAATTTTTGTCCTCAACTCTGTGGACCTGCTCAATAAGTGAAAAGAGTGTATTTGGTTGGGCCAAACGCAGTTCAGCCCGAATTTCTTCTTTGAGTCCATTTAAAAAAATTCCCATTGGCAAATCTTCTCCTACCTCACGCAAGGGAGTTGAATGTTTTTCAAAATTTTCTCTGAATTCTGTTACTGTTCCAGTTTGTTTTAAGGCTACTAGTGCCTCATATGCTGATCCTTTGAAAGATGGACGAAATCTCGCAACCACGGCAGTTTTAAAAGCTTCCCATGAACTGATTGGTGCCTTTGATTCGACCCACTGATACCAATTCAGTGCCCGTCCCTCCATGCAAACCGCAACTGCCTCTACTTTTTCTTTCTCTGTGTAACGATTGACTGAGAAATAGCGATCCGCTCTGAAAGTCCATCCGTAGGGATCTTCTCCATTAAATATTGGTAATTCTGATTTTTTTCCCTTCTTTTCCTCCTTAAGGATCTCGGTTTCCTTACTCTGACTCATTCCACCATTGTCGTTACTATTGGAGTTTTCCCCTAGCTTTGACTTGCCCCGATCTCTACTATTTTGTGCTTCCTTCTCCTCTTTCAGTCTCATCCATTCCCTCACTTCCAGGATATACCCTTTGATGCTACCTAACTCCTCCTTGATCCCTCCCAACTCCTTCTCCATGTTACCCATTTCTCTTTCTAATCCCTCAACCTTTTGCTCTATTCTCGATTTAGGCATTACCCACACCAAGCTCTGATACCAGTTGATAAAACCCCAGGATTAACAAACAACAAGCAACCAATAAATTAGACAATGCACCAATTCTCAAGTGTTCTTACAAGACAGATTTGGGTGGATTTAATCAGATTGATATTAAGAGCTGAAAATGGTAAATAACAGAGCAATATTCCAGGAAATGAAATGAAAGAAAATAACAGCAGATAAGTCCCAGCAGTTCGAGGAGCTGGGGACCTCCCTGATTCACACTTTAAAACTTTTATTCCCTTCTAGCTAATTGGTTCACACGTCACATGCCTCTAGCTTCTCTCCACTCAAGCAGGTTTCTTCAATTCTGTTAGCCTCTCTCCACTAACGCATGCTTCTCCAATTCCAACCAAATCTGTTAGTGGCTTTGTACCTTTGTGCCCTCTGTGCTGGTAAACCTTCTTGATGGGTGGTCTATCACATTCACATGACAAATCTGTGTGTTCATATATTTATTAGAGTTTAAATGCGATTGTTCAACNCACAGAGGGCACAAGGGTAAAAAGCCACTAACAGATTTGGTTGGAATTGGAGAAGCATGCGTTAGTGGAGAGAGACTAACAGAATTGAAGAAACCTGCTTGAGTGGAGAGAAGCTGGAGGCATGTGACGTGTGAACCAATTAGTTAGAAGGGAATAAAGTTGTTAGCTAATTCATGTATAAAAGGGAGAGCCTTTGGTTGAAAAGTCAGGATTTTGTAAAGTGTGAATCAGGGAGCTCACTAGCTCCTCGAACTGCTGGGATTTATCTGCTGTTATTTTCTTTCATTTCATTACCTGGAATATTGCTATGTTATTTACCTTTTTTAGTTCTTAATATCAATCTGATTAAATCTATCCAAATCTGTCTTGTGAAAACACTTGAGAATTGGTGCATTGTCTGAATTATTGGTTGCTTGTTGTTTGTTAATCCTGGGGTTTTATCAACTGGTATTAGAGCTTGGTGTGGGTAATGCCTAAATCGAGAATGGAGCAGAAGGTTGAGGGATTAGAAAAAGAAATGGGTAACATGGAGAAGGAGCTAGGAGGGATGAAAGAGGAGTTAGGTAGCATCAAAGGGTATCTCCTAGAAATGAGGGAATGGGTGAGACTGAAAGAGAAGAAGAAAGCACAAAATAGTAGAGATAGGGGCAAGCCAAAGCTGGGGGAAAACTCCAACAGTAACGACAATGGTGGAATGGGTCAGACTAAGGAAACCGAGAGCCTTAAAGAGGAAAAGAAGGGAAAAAAATTAGAATTACCAATATTTAATGGAGAAGATCGCTACGGATGGACTTGCAAAGCGGATCGCTATTTCTCAGTCAATCATTACACAGAGGGAGAAAAAGTAGAGGCAGTTGCGGTTTACATGGAGGGATGGGCACTGAATTGGTATCAGTGGGTCGAATCAAGGGCACCAATCAGTTCATGGGAAGCTTTTAAAACTGCCGTGGTTGCGAGATTTCGTCCATCTTTCAAAGGATCAGAATATGAGGCACTAGTAGCCTTAAAACAAACTGGAACAGTAACAGAATTCAGAGAAAATTTTGAAGAACATTCAGCTCCCTTGCGTGAGGTAGGAGAAGATTTGCTAATGGGAATTTTTTTAAATGGACTCAAAGAAGAAATTCGGGCTGAACTGCATTTGGCCCAACCAAATACACTCTTTTCACTTATTGAGCAGGCCCACAGAATTGAGGAAAAAAATTGGGTTTTAGAAAAACATAGGTCCAAACCCTTTAAGACCCAACCACCTAAAATGGAGCCATACCAGCAGGTCACACCCAACCCAGAAAACTGGCGCACAAATGCGTGGTCTCCCAACACCTTTTCACGCTTTCCAAATCTGATTTCAAGCAAAGGAAATGAAGGACAAAGGCCAGTTGACACACCCATGTACGGATTTCGCGATGAAAGCTTCTGGCGATTAACTGACGCCAAGATTCAGAGCAAGAGGGAGCAAGGACTGTGCTTCAAATGTGATGAAAAATACAGTCCCACGCACTGTTGTAGGGCGAGATTGCTGCAGATCCTTTTAGTAACCAATGAAGAGTCACTGGAAAAGGAAGAACCCAGCTTTGACAACGACGATGATGCCAACCTAACAGGTAATCCATTGGCTTTGTCTATGAACTTGATTGTGGGTATGACGATGGATAAAACTTTGAAGATTCGAGGAATGATTAGAGATGAGATAGTGATTGTGTTGGTTGATAGTGGGGCATCCCACAATTTCATCTCAAATGAGTTGGTACGGAAGCTAGGCTTGAACTTGGAGAAGGGGAAACAATTCAGAATAATGGTAGGAAATGGTTTTACCATCAAGGGAGAAGGAATTTGCAGAAATGTGAGTATGAGGATCTAGGAGGTGGAGTTGACACAGGATTTTTTCCCCTTTGATTTAGGTGGAGCTGATGTGGTGTTAGGGATATCTTGGTTGAGCACGCTGGGAGATGTGTGCTCTAACTGGAAAAATTAAACCATGGCATTCAATAATAACGGGAAGAGGATTGTGTTGCAAGGTGATCCCTCGTTAGTTATGACTGTAGTCTCTCTAAAAGCCATGCTCAAGACACTACAGAGTGAGGGTGTAGGGTATGTAGTAGAGTTTTGTTCAATTGAGAGGAAAGTCGAAGAGCAGAGTGAACCCATGGAGCCGGAAGTTGCTGCATTACTTAAAGAATTCCACCAACTGTTTGACCAACACCCATGTCTTCCACCAAGGAGACTAACTGACCATGCCATAACCCTCCAACAATCCTCCAAACGCCCTAATCTACGCCATTACAAATATTCCTACACTCAAAAGAATGAGATAGAAAGGCTGGTGGGTGAAATGCTGGTGTCCGGAATAATCCAACTGAGTACTAGTCCGTTTGTAAGCCTGGTGTTGTTGGTTAAAAAGAAATATGGAAGCTGGCGATTTTGTGTTGACTACCATGCCCTTAACAACATAACCATACCTGACAAATTTCCCATACCTTTAATTGATGAGTTGTTAGATGAGTTGGCTGGAGCGACAATTTTTTCTAAGCTGGATTTGAAATCCGGATATCATCATATTAGAGTTACGCCCGAGGATGTGCTGAAAACAGCTTTCTGAACTCACGAGGGGCATCACGAATTCCTGGTCATGCCGTTTGGGTTGACTAACACCCCCTACACTTTCCAGGCCTTGATGAACACCATTTTTAGACCAGTTTTAAGGAAGTTTGTACTAGTATTTTTTGACGACATCCTAGTCTACAACCCCGACCTAGAAGCCCACCTCACTCACTTGCGACACACCTTCCAAATCTTGATCGACAACGAGATGGCTGTCAACAGAAAACAATGTATATTTGGTCAGTTGAAGTTAGAATATTTGGGACATTTGAGTTCTGCGAATGGGGTGGAAGCAGACCCAACCAAAGTTGAATCAATGCTATCTTGGCCTGTTCCACAGACTCACAAAGGGTTGCGGGGATTCTTGGGATTAACAGGGTATTACCATAAATTCGTGAAAGATTATGGGTCGATAGCTCAACCATTGACTAAGCTATTTTAGAAAGACGCCTTCGAGTGGAATTAGGGTTGTAAACGAGCTGAGCCGAGCCGAGCTTTTGGCTTATTGAGCTCGGCTCGTTTACAACAGTATCGAGCTTGAGCTCGAGCCTGACGAGCCTCAGAATTGAGACTCGAGCTCTAGCTCAATCGAGTTCGAGTCGAGCTTGAGCCAGCTCCGAGCCTGATCCCTAAATTTTAAAAAATGACAAAACACCCCCCAAAATTTTTAATCCCTAAAACCAGTAAACCACACCTCCCAGTCGCTGTAATCCCCAAAATTTTATCGATCTCCACATTCTCCACCACGGTTTGTCGGCAGCACCAACACACCTCCCAATCGCCGTCAACTCTTCGTTGTGATTCACGACTTTTCTCGGATTTAACACAATCACAACACACCATGACTGAAGAAGAGTGGGTAAACGTCACCATGTTCGACGACTCCTTCATCGTTGAGATGCTACTTCGTCTCCATCAAGCCGAACCACCGTCGACGGGTAGGAAGTTCTTGCCGTCGCTTCAGCTCGAGTGGAGCGTGCGTCAACATCGCTCCAAGCAGCTCCCGAGAAAAAAAGGATGACACCACGCGTGCCAGCCTTACCACGTCGCTTTCTTGGAGTGGCACCACCTCTGTCAACGGTGGCGCTGCTGACACCTTCGAGGATTGCTTTGTTTGCGATTTGGGATTTAGGGCAAATGGGATTGGGATGAAATTGATTTGGGATTTTGGTGTATCGTGTTTAAGAATTCGCACTTTGGGGCAGGGGGGAACTGTCATTTTTTTAAACTTTTTTTTACTGGAAAATATTAGTTTAATACCTAACGTTTAAAAAATCACCAAAGCACCCTGTGTAAGTGTACAGTGCTTACTCGAGCCGGACCAGGCTCGCGAGCCCACGAGCCGAGCTTCATTGTGTTCGAACTCGACTCGGTTTAACGAACTGAGTTCGAGTCTAGTCGAGCCTATCGAGCTGAGCTCTAAACGAGCTTTTACCGAGCTGAGTTGGCTTGGCTCATTTACAGCCCTAGGTGGAATGAACAGGCCCAACAAGCCTTTGATAACCTGAAAAATCCCATGTCATCCATTCCTGTGCTGGCTATACCTGATTTCAGTCTCCCTTTTGAAGTCCACACCGACGCATCGGGCCAAGGATTGGGAGCTGTCTTACTTCAGAACCAGCGTCCCATAGCATTCATCAGCAAGGCATTTTCCATCAGTCAAAGCAAAAACCAGTATATGAAAGAGAATTAATGGCTATAGTGTTCGCAGTTCAAAAATGGAGTCACTACCTCAGCGAACAAAAGTTTACTATCAAAACGGACTAGCGCAGTTTGTAGTTCTTGACCGATCAGAGGGTGAAAACACCTGAACAGCAAAAATGGCTTTCTAAGCTTCTCGGGTACTCGTTTGAGATCGTGTATCAACTAGGTAGTTCAAACCACGTGGCTGATGCCCTCTCTCGCAGAGAAGACATGGAATTCACTGCTGTCTCGGTAGTTACCTTCTCAGAATTCGTTGATCTGGCGGCTGAAGCACAGCAAGATGCTAAGCTTCGAACTGTCATCCAAGATTTGCTTTTCAATCCCCAGAGTCACCCAAATTACAGTCTACGTCGCAGCTGTCTGCTCTACAAAAATAGGTTGGTGGTTCCTAAATCTTCTAAATTTATTTCGTGGTTGTTAGAGGAATTCCACAATAGTCCTGCCAATGGCCATTTTGGATTTTTTAGAACTTACAAACGAGTGATGAATCTGGTTTTTTGGGAGGGAATTAAAAGAGATGTTCAGACTTTTGTTCAACAATGCTCCACCTGTCAACTGAATAAACATTCAACTCTTAAGCCTACGGGTCTTCTCCAACCTTTACCCATTCCCACCCAGGTATTCGAAGACATTAGTATGGATTTTATCAGGGGGCTGTCCAAAGCCAAAGGATACGACACGATATTGGTAGTGGTGGATCGATTAACTAAGTATGGTCACTTCCTCCCCTTATGTCACTCATATACGACCAAGGAAGTGGCGCAACCCAGAAAACTGGCGCACAAATGCGTGGTCTCCCAACACCTTTTCACGCTTTCCAGATCTGATTTCAAGCAAAGGAAATGAAGGACAAAGGCCAATTGACACAACCCATGTAGGAATTTCGCGATGAAAGCTTCCGGCGATTAACTGACGCTGAGATTCAGAGCAAGAGGGAGCGAGGACTGTGCTTCAAATGTGACGAAAAATACAGTCCCACACACTATTGTAGGGCGAGATTGCTGCAGATCCTTTTAGTAACCAATGAAGACTCACTGGAAAAGGAAGAACCCAGCTCTGACAACGACGATGATGCCAACCCAACAGGTAATCCATTGGCTTTGTCTGTGAAATTGATTGTGGGTATGACGATGGATAAAACTTTGAAGATTCGAGGAACGATTAGAGATGAGAAAATGATTGTGTTGGTTGATAGTGGGGCATCCCACAATTTCATCTCAAATGAGTTGGTACGGAAGCTAGGCTTGAACTTGGAGAAGGGGAAACAATTCAAAGTAATGGTAGGAAATGGTTTTACCATCAAGGGAGAAGGAATTTGCAGAAATGTGAGTATGAGGATCCAGGAGGTGGAGTTGACACAGGATTTTTTCCCTTTTGATTTAGGTGGAGCTGATGTGGTGTTAGGGATATCTTGGTTGAGCACGTTGGGAGATGTGTGCTCTAATTGGAAAAATTTAACGATGGCGTTCGATAATAACGGGAAGAGGATTGTGTTGCAAGGTGATCCTTCGTTAGTTATGACTGTAGTCTCTCTAAAAGCCATGCTCAAGACACTACAGAGTGAGCGTGCAGGGTATGTAGTAGAGTTTTGTTCAATTGAGAGGAAAGTCGAAGAGCAGAGTGAACCCATGGAGCCAGAAGTTGCTGCATTACTTAAAGAATTCCACCAACTGTTTGACCAACACCCATGTCTTCCACCAAGGAGACCAACTGACCATGCCATAACCCTCCAACAATCCTCCAAATCCCCTAATCTACGCCATTACAAATATTCCTACACTCAAAAGAATGAGATAGAAAGGCTGGTGGGTGAAATGCTGGTGTCCGGAATAATCCAACTGAGTACTAGTCCGTTTGTAAGCCTGGTGTTGTTGGTTAAAAAGAAATATGGAAGCTGGCGATTTTGTGTTGACTACCATGCCCTTAACAACATAACCATACCTGACAAATTTCCCATACCTTTAATTGATGAGTTGTTAGATGAGTTGGCTGGAGCAACAATTTTTTCTAAGCTGGATTTGAAATCCGGATATCATCATATTAGAGTTACGCCCGAGGATGTGCTGAAAACAGCTTTCTGAACTCACGAGGGGCATCACGAATTCCTGGTCATGCCGTTTGGGTTGACTAACACCCCCTTCACTTTCCAGGCCTTGATGAACACCATTTTTAGACCAGTTTTAAGGAAGTTTGTACTAGTATTTTTTGACGACATCCTAGTCTACAACCCCGACCTAGAAGCCCACCTCACTCACTTGCGACACACCTTCCAAATCTTGATCGACAACGAGCTGGCTGTCAACTGAAAACAATGTATATTTGGTCAGTTGAAGTTAGAATATTTGGGACATTTGAGTTCTGCGAATGGGGTGGAAGCAGACCCAACCAAAGTTGAATCAATGCTTTCTTGGCCTGTTCCACATACTATCAAAGGGTTGCAGGGATTCTTGGGATTAACAGGGTATTACCATAAATTCGTGAAAGATTAAGGGGCGATAGCTCAATCATTGACTAAACTATTTTAGAAAGACGCCTTCGAGTGGAATTAGGGCTGTAAACGAGCCGAGCCGAGCCGAGCTTTTGGCTTATCGAGCTCGACTCGTTTACAACAGTATCGAGCTTGAGCTCGAGCCTGATGAGCCTCAGAATTGAGACTCGAGCTCTAGCTCGGTCGAGTTCGAGTCGAACTTGAGCCGGCTTGCGGCCTGATCCCTAAATTTTAAAAAATGACAAAACACCCCCTGATTTTTAAAATTTTAAAAAATGACAAAACACCCCCCAGATTTTTTAATCCCTAAAACCAGTAAACCACACCTCCCAGTCGCTGTAATCCCCAAAATTTTATCGATCTCCACATTCTCCACCACAGTTTGTTGGCAGCACCAACACACCTCCCAGTCGCCGTCAACTCTTCGTTGTGATTCACGACTTTTCTCGGATTTAACACAATCACAACACACCATGACTGAAGAAGAGTGGGTAAACGTCGCCATGTTCGATGATTCCCTCATCGTCGAGATGCTACTTCGTCTCCATCAAGCCGAACCATCGCCGACGGGTAGGAAGTTAGTGCCGTCGCTTCAGCTCGAGTGGAGCGTGCGTTAACATCTCTCCAAGCAGCTCCCGAGAAAAAAGGATGACACCACACGTGCCAGCCCTACCGCGCCGCTTTCTTGGAGTGGCACCACCTCTATCAACGGTGGCGCTGCTGACGCCTTCGAGGATTGCTTTGTTTGCGATTTGGGATTTAGGGCAAGTGGGATTGGGATGAAATTGATTTGGGATTTTGGTGTATCGTGTTTAAGAATTCGCACTTTGGGGCGGGGGGGAACTTTCATTTTTTTAAACTTTTTTTTACTGGAAAATATCAGTTTAATACCTAACGTTTAAAAAATCACCAAAGCACCCTGTGTAAGTGTACAGTGCTTACTCGAGCCGGACCAGGCTCGCGAGCCCACGAGCCGAGCTTCACTGTGTTCGAACTCGACTCGGTTAACGAAACGAGTTCGAGTCGAGTCGAGTCGAGCCTTATCGAGCCGAGCTCTAAACGAGCTTTTACTCAGCTGAGCCGGCTCGGCTCGTTTACAGCCCTAGGTGGAATGAACAGGCCCAACAAGCCTTTGATAACCTGAAAAATCCCATGTCATCCATTCCTGTGCTGGCTATACCTGATTTCAGTCTCCCTTTTGAAGTCCACACCGACGCATCGGGCCAAGGATTGGGAGCTGTCTTACTTCAGAACCAGCGTCCCATAGCATTCATCAGCAAGAAATTTTCCCATCAGTCAAAGCAAAAACCAGTATATGAAAGAGAGTTAATGGCTATAGTGTTCGCAGTTCAAAAATGGAGTCACTACCTCAGCGGACAAAAGTTTACTATCAAAACGGACCAGCGCAGTTTGCAGTTCTTGACTGATCAGAGGGTGAAAGCACCTGAACAGCAAAAATGGCTTTCTAAGCTTCTCGGGTACTCGTTTGAGATTGTGTATCAACCAGGTAGTTCAAACCACGTGGCTGATGCCCTCTCCTGCAGAGAAGACATGGAATTCACTGCTGTCTCGGTAGTTACCTTCTCAGAATTCATTGATCTGGCAGCTGAAGCACAGCAAGATGCGAAGCTTCGAATTGTCATCCAAGATTTGCTTTTCGATCCCCAGAGTCACCCAAATTACAGTCTACGTCGCGGCTGTCTGCTCTACAAAAATAGGTTGGTGGTTCCTAGATCTTCTAAATTTATTTCGTGGTTGTTAGAGGAATTCCACAACAATCCTGCCAATGGCCATTCTGGATTTTTTAGAACTTACAAACGAGTGACGAATCTGGTTTTTTGGGAAGGAATTAAAAGAGATGTTCAGACTTTTGTTCAACAATGCTCCACCTGTCAACTGAATAAACATTCAACTCTTAAGCCTACAGGTCTTCTCCAACCTTTACCCATTCCCACCCAAGTATTCGAAGACATTAGTATGGATTTTATCGGGGGGCTGTCCAAAGCCAAAGGATACGACACGATATTGGTAGTGGTGGATCGATTAACTAAGTATGGTCACTTCCTCCCCTTATGTCACTCATATACGACCAAGGAAGTGGCTGATCTGTTTGTTTCGGAGGTTGTCCACCTGCATGGGTTTCCAAACTCAATTGTATCCGACAGAGATCGAGTGTTTGTTAGTCAATTTTGGCAAGAATTGTTTAAGGCCGCAGGTACCAAGCTGAAATTCAGTTCCGCGTACCATCCTCGAACTGACGGCCAAACGAACCATTGTTTAAAAGCCTATCTCTGTTGTTTTTGCAGCAACCAGCCTAAACAATGGCCACAATGGGTAGCATGGGCTGAATTTTGGTATAATTCTACTTTTCATAGTGCAGCCAAGATGACACCTTTCAGAGCACTATACGGCCACAACCCGCCCATTCTTCTCCGCTTCACTGACTACCCTTCACTGGTTGAAGAAGTCAACAGCAGATGGCTGATCGTAACGCCATCTTGGACATGCTGAAAAATAACCTGAGTAATGCCCAGAACCATATGAAATCACAGGCAGATGCCCATCGTCCGAATGTTAACTTTCAACCAGGAGACCAGGTGTTTTTGAAGCTTCAGCCTTATCGCTTTACGTCCTTGACTTCTAAACTCAATGAAAAGTTGAGTCCTCGTTTTTATGGACCATTTCCCATTTTGGAAAAAATTGGATAGGTTGCATATAAGCTGGAGCTACCTTCAACAGCCAAAATTCCCCGTTTTTCACATATCTAAGCTTAAGTGCAGTCTACACAGCTTGGTTCCTATCCAAACTCTACCACCTGGCCTGACGGAGGACATGGAGCTACAGGTTCAGCCAGAATCTATCCTGGCCATCCGCACACTAGTGAATGGCTCTCAGGAAGTCTTTATTAAGTGGAAGGATTTACCCCCATTTGAAATAACCTGGGAGTTGGCCGAGACCATCACTCTTCAATTTCCTCACTTTCACCTTGAGGACAAGGTGGCTCTTCCGGGGGGGGGGGTATTGATAGACCACCCATCAAGAAGGTTCACCAGCACAGAGGGTACAGGGTAAAAAGCCATTAACAATTTGGTTGGAATTGGAGAAGCATGCTTATGGAGAGAGACTAACACATTGAAGAAACCTGCTTGAGTGGAGAGAAGCTGGAGGCATGTGATGTAAAACCCTCTCCAGTCAAGTACCTCTGAATATCCCTCAATGAGAATCCCGGGGATACATGTTTGGAGACGAGTTGTTATTAGAAAAAGTCAACCTATGTAAGGATAATAATATAATATCTGAAACATGCATATAAAATATCATGCAGGATCCAAACATATAATTTCAAAACTTAGGAATTTATCCGTAAAATACACAATCGAAACATATTTATAGGGTGGAATATTCCAAAAGGTGTTTCACAAATTTATCATTTACATTATTTACATCAAGTAAAAACACCGAGATGACATAAATCATCTCCCCTCACGTGTAGCCCCACTGTCTCTAGATCCTTTGCTTCTAGTCTACCTTTAAAGCAATCAACAATAAAAGGGTGAGCCCTAATCACTCAGAGGAATGATCCATTTCATTCTAAATATGCTATTTGACCTTTATTTAAACATATTTTAATACATCACTTATCTTTTACATCTAGGATACTTCCCCATATATATATTTTTTTTCCTTTCTATTTCATATGTCTTTCATCATTTTATCCCTAGATGCATACACGTACAAATAAGATGTAAACATAGTACACGCCATTACTGTCATGATATAACATCTAGTATCTCATCTAACATGAGTAAATCACTCATGATATAAATAACATCATAACTCGTGTAGTGCAACTAAATGCATATGAAGCATTTAATGTGTAGCCGATCGAACTTTCTTACATCTTAAGCACTTCATATCATCTAGTCTCAAATTATCTAGAGCTCATATCATCGAGAGCTGCTTACGCGTTATTTGACATCTAAAGCATATTTCATCTTTCCTCAATCGGTAAGACGAGATATGCTTACGCGTTTCCCATCATGTTTATATACATCTCAACCTTATGCACGTAAATACATATTTTGGTGAGCTTAATACTATTAATTCATCTATGGACCATCCATCCATTTACATTACCTCTTGCTCACATTATCATCTTAAAATGTATTACATTGCATCTTCATGCCATTTCATAACATTAATCATGCTTGACATCATGACCATGTATATCTTTCAAAGATCTCTAACTAATGGGTAAACCTTAATACATGGCATAGTTACTATAATACATTAATAATCAATTCATAATCATAAGAATTGATCTGTAAATTTAAACTTTAATAACCAGTTTCTACTTAGGCCATTTTCAATCCATTTCTCAAACTACAGCTCGGGCATAACATAAAAGTTATAGGTCTTTGTCTTAGCTTTCTAATGCTTCAAGAATCTCTCATTTCAAATTTTATAACTCAGTTATGGTCGAAATTGAAGCAGTTTAACATAACCCCTAAGCTTACAAAATCCGAATTTTTCATTAACTATGCCACACTCAATTCCTATTCAATTAACCATAGGTCAACTTATGGATCAAATAAACCCCCCTTAATATTCTTTAACATCTTAAGGAAGTGTAAAATCTCATTTCCATAATCAAGCCATTATTGCTATAACATTGTAAGCTAATGCAAACAACACATCAACACTTCTAATAGCAACCATTCAACACCATGTGGCCTCCAATACTACAATTTTTGCCACAATCAGTATCCACACTTCATTTTCTTCAATCAAACATCACAACTCATAAAACATAAAGAGCAATAACTTCATGTATAATGAATTCAAGGCAATAAGTAGAATAAATGAGTTCAACTACACTTGCCATCAACTAATTCTATGCCTTAAAGCCTTAATTTAAGGTTTCATAAAAATCTACAAACCCTAGCATAAACCCTAAAGTCATGGGAGGTTCTTCCTTACCTTTTTAAAGACTTCCTCCAACAAATCCTTTGCCTTTGACTTCTTTTACACCTTAATCCTACATATATAACATTATACCTCAACATCTACTTCAAATCTTCAAATCACATCAAAACTAAAGTTTTTAATCCTTACCTTAAACCCTTCAAATTGAAGATCCAAGGCTCCTATCTTGTTCTCCTTGAAAAATTATGCAAAACTCCTTGAAAACCTAGAGAAAGAAAGCTTGTTTCATGGAAGATTTGAGAGAAAATGGAAGAAATGTTGAAGAAAGGCTCTCTCCTTTGGCTTGAACGAATTTCATCTCATTTATAGGAAAATATTTCATTTATTTTCCAAAATTATGCAATTGGCCCAATTATTTTAATTGTATAACTCATAAGTCCTTAATTCTTCATATAAGGGCATTTTGGTCATTTCACACTAGACATAATTATTACTTATTTAATGCCATTAAATGCAATGAAGCCTACTCATCCTTGACTTTTTCAATGCTTATCCATAGGCAAAATGACCATGTCACCCCTAATGCCGTTCTATGGATAATTGATTCATACCGTTCCAAATGAATCGACTATTTTGCCTTTAGTTATGTTTTATGCTTTTTAACATAAAATTAACATCTAAATGACTATTTTGAGTTAGGAACATACCTTTGACATCTTGGGTATTACATGTGACGTGTGAACGAATTAGCTAGAAGGGAATAAAAGTTGTTAGTTGATTCATGTATAAAAGGGAGAGCCTTTGGTTGAAAAGTCAAGATTTTGTAAAGTGTGAATCAGGGAGGTCCCCAGCTCCTCGAACTGCTGGGATTTATCTGCTGTTGTTTTCTTTCATTTCATTACCTGGAGTATTGCTCTGTTATTTACCATTTTCAGTTCTTAATATCAATCTGATTAAATCCATCCAAATCTGTCTTGTGAAAACACTTGAGAATTGGTTGCTTGTTGTTTGTTAATCCTAGGGTTTTATCACATTCAAACTTCCAGTCAAAAAAACATTGTTTACATCAAGCTATTTGACATCCGAATGATTCATCACAACTAAGCTTAAAATCACTCTTACTGCAGAAGCCTTTACAATAGGACTAAAGGCCTCAGTAAAATCAACTCCAACAGTTTGATGGCACCCTTTCGCTACACACATGGCCTTGTTTTTACCAATGGTGCCATCATGTTTGTGTTTTATTCTAAATACCCACTTACATCCTATAGGATTTATGCCTGTTGTTCTTGGAAAACCAATTTCCAAGTCTTGTTCTGGAAAATAGCCTCATACTCTTCCTCTATGGCTATTTTCCACTTAGCAATCTGTAATGCTTCAGTCACAAAAGTAGGAAGCTCACATGGGGACTATGTAGATGTAATGATGTATAGTTTTGGCGTAAAGATGCCAGATTTGGTTCTGGTGGTCATGAGATGTGTGGGAAATAATTTTGGTGGTGAGTGCTCAGATAAATCAGCTAGTGAAGGAGAATAATGCAGATGTTAGGAAGGTGGAGAAGAATTATGCTATTGAGGAGAGTTAATATGTATAGGATAATTAATCAAAGAAAGGGAATTGTGCCAATGAGAGGTTGTTGATAAAGGTGAGGAAATACGTATAGGAGAGGTATTTATGCAATAAATCATGCTCTTGAGGAACTTGAAGAGTAGAAACTGCAGATAAAGTAGAAGACTAGACATAAGATGCAGTAGAAGTAAATGGAACAAAGTGCTTGAAATTAAAGAACTGAGTAAGACGGTTATCAATTAAGAAATTCAGTAGAATAGGGAAATTCATTTTAATTAAAGGCTGTATTAATGGCAATGTATATTTTACTAGATAGATGAAGGACACAAATAACCCTTATGCTTCAAACTATAACCAACGAAAAGACATTTAGCAGTCTGGGCTTGTTGAGGCTTTCTTTGTATGTAGTTATGCGAGATAGTAAAGACCGGAACAACCCAGTTCCATTACAGGCCTGTTCTTCAGCGTTATCGAGGGTTTGTGCAGCTACACGAACTTATATACCTGGAGAAAATTTCTAAGTGTGTTCGATAATTTTGGCTAGTCACAGTTTTCTCCTTGGCTTCCTTCATCGTATCTTGCTGGGTCCAGTACATATGCCAAATAGGACTAGTGAGTAGTTCTACTTAAATGGGGTTTCAAAGTCTGAATTCAAAGCAGTCATAGTATTATGAAGTTGACGCTGCCATAGAAAAATACTACTTGGTGGAGCTTGGAGTGGAGAATCACTGCTCGAGAACAAGGGAACGACGGAAGTGAGTTTGGTTCTCCGGCTGGACGCGACACTTCAGAAATTGATTCAATGAGGTCTATTGGCAAACTGTCATGAGGAGAGACTATGTCAACCAAGAGACAGCAACAAGACTTCTTTATCAGCTCCTAAACCTTTAGCATAGAATAATAATAAGCTAAGGGGGCGTGATGAGCTGGTTAACAAATCAAAATCTTTAATCTTTAAACTATACCAACATATATTTCTAACTATATCAATACATCTTGATTGGATCTTCCTTGTTATAAGCCATAAAATACACTCAAAGCACGTGATGATTGGTTACCAAATCAAAATCCTTATTTCGTTGATATTTCAATGTTCTTATTTCATAACCAACACGTGATGAGTATTAAGGAATAACATTTTATTATAACATTTCATCAATTCAATATACATATTGCAATAGTATTCTTACATGGTATCAGAGCAATAACTTCCGCACGTGTCCCTAAACTTTGAAAATTTATAGGGTTTCATCTTTTTCTTCTAACAATCGCCACCCCTTAACTTTGCAATCTTACAAAGTCACCCCTGTGAGCATCTGGCAACGACACAGCCTAACGCCGCTCACCATGACTCTTCGGCTTTCATTAGCTCTGACGACGATTCATCTTCCTGACATCGATCTGCCTCATCTTGTCACGCTTCAACCATCAGCCGATTATCACCATGATGTTTAATCTTCTCCGACATCTCTTCGCATTCTCAGTCATGACAATTCGTCTTCTCTGGCGTCTCCTTGCATTATTGGTCGCAACCATTCACTCTTTCGGCTAATCTTAGCCTAAGTTGTTACTTCTTTTCCTCCTGATCCTGACACTCCTCGATTGCGAACTGACCTGTTTTGCTGCCAACCTGTTTCCCGGATTGCAAGCAGCCCTATTTTTCGATCAGTTCGTTATCCCCAATAGATCAATCCTTTGTCCAGCTGAGTGCCGATTAGTCCTTTACCCAACCAATATTTTTGTCCGACGAGATTTTCCCTTAACACCCATACTTTGTGAAGTGACAGCCGCCACCTTCAAACTTTGAGAAGTGAACTGCCACCCCCAAACTTTGAGAAGAGACACCCGTACCCCTACGATCTCCAATGGCTGTTTTGACTTCACCTATTGTTGCTATGACCCCCCAGTCACTGATTCTAATGTCCTCCTCCCCACCCAAACGACGTCATCAGTTATCCAGATGTTGATTCGGCCTGCCGTCCTCATCTCTCTCCATGGGCGGCTTTTTTTTCTAGTCGTCGGGCTTCTCCTCACCCACGATGCCAGTCTAGCTTCCCCAAAGCCTCTCCTCAGTTGCCACTTGTTTCGTCTCAGATGATGCTTCCTTTTACGATCATTTCTCTTCCCTCACCACCACTGATGTCGCTACCATCTTTGCCCACCTCTGTTAACATCGACCGCTACTTCTCTTCCCTCATGGTGTGTGACATGCATTGCGCTTGGAAGTCTTAGTTCCTTGAAGTCCTTGCCATTCATTGAAAGAACCATGAAGAGGTGGCGGAAAATGTTGATTGGAAGCATGTAAACAAGACATGCATGTACAGATATGGATTAATAGGATTCAAAAACCGTAAATAAAGCATAAAAAACATTATACTTTCTCCTAATGCTTAGGTTTGATGAAGCCAAGATTCAAAAATATGAATCCTACACACTTTAACACCACCTTGAGAAAATGAGAGAGTGGCCAAACCTAAGAGAGAGAGCTTGTTTTTCTTTTGAGTGAACAAAATGAACACTTGACCTAAAATGCAACCACTTGCATTTATATATACATGGGTTATTTTGTAATTACTGGTTTTTCACTTGCATGCCCCAATAAAATCTTATTCTAAAAGGACCCCAAGCATTTATTAATTTTCCATTTGAATAATCAATATTATTCAAGGCCCCATGTAAACTAAACTAATTTACATTAACAACCCATAAGTTTACCCTTTTGCCGTTTAACTATTAAAATATTATTTTAGTTCATCTCATTTATCTTAACGCTTTAAGACATAATAATTAAATACAATTAATTATTGCTTGACCATTTTAACCTTTAAAATGTCACAAATAATTTTCTATGTAACTATTACCACAGAAATCCTGTCATTACCCTCGGAAGGTGCTAGCCCTCTTCGGATAATCATTTTTCTCTCTTATCCTTCTCTAACTTCTCAAAGCTATTGGCCATGTAGGTCCACCGTGGATTAGCCATGAGCTAGTTCTGGATGAATCTGAAAACCTATCCGGAGGCCCAACAACTATGGTAAGCATCTAGCAATGTGCCATAGTCCCTAAACCACGATGAAGAAATACTTCATCAAACCCTTTTCAGATCATATGTACCATGCAGGTAAAGTCCCTCCATTGATATATCCTGATCGAGTACGGATTCATGCAACGTCAAAATCCTAAACTCGATGTTCTACCAAATCGTCGATCAATATATCCGGAACTTGTCATCACGAACTTGCTTTCGTATGACTAATAATAGACTCTGGCCATAGATTCTGATTTTTGACATTTATCGACATTCGTCCAGGAACTCGAATCCGAATGGAGTCAGCGGTACTCCTGATCCTATATTTCCGAGTCAATGGATCCCTTCTTGACCATCGTTCATTTCCACATATGAATAACACATGACCAAATAGGCTTTATCATAGGAAACATGACTAGTCTTGTACTTATGCACCGTATGAACCATACGCATCCGTATCAGATCTGACCATAATGTCTCAAGTCAAAGGACTACATCGTGCACTGATATAACCAAACGATAAATCATTAACTACATGCTTTTCCAAGTGATTTGTTGTTATTCGGTCACGTTCAAAAAATAGTTCACCAACCGTTAATCCATACTAATGCTCCAGTAATATGACTATCATCATCATCCGTACTTATATCAACTCATGATATCTTTCGGAAGCATCCAGTATGCCTACTATGCAATATAGTTGCCCAAATTATATTGCTCGTAGGGAACCTTTTGATAAATTCATTTACCGATTAAATGAATCACCTGGATAATTCATATACATACTTTATTTTAAATGCATGACTGAATAAAGGAAGCAATTTATATATATGAATTGAAGAATTCTTTCTTCTATTATTTATGATATATTGATACAAGACAAAATGCTCTGAAACCGACAAGACGAATGGTTTCTAGGGCATACACTAACATTCAAGACCTGTAGTCCCCTATTGCAAGTGATGCGCATCGTCTTGCACCATTTTCTTCTTGACGGTACTTCTAACCTAGCTCACTCTCATTAGTTGAGGGCTGATCGCTTGGTCTTGACTTGGATCAAGTCCACTGTCTCACCTTCCATTGTCCAATGCTTGTTATTATCGTGCACCATTGCTACTGAAGCATGGGCCCTTCTTGACCGATGATTGAACACTCTCTCCAGAATTCATCTTCGGTCTACTTGTGCCAGGTTGTGTACTCTTCGAAAGACTACCGATCAGATGACGGTTGATTATCTCATTGAAGCCAAGTACGTTTCTGACTCGTTTGTCATAACTGGCTCTTCGATTCCATATTCCAACTTGGTTGAGTATGTTGTGGATGGATTGGGTCTTGAGTGCCAGGGATTCATCACCTCTCTGCATCTTTGGACCTCTACCACATTTGATGACTTGCATGATCTCCCGGTTCAAGAAGAACGCCTTCAACAAGAGCACTCGAGTTTATCCACTCAAGCTATGGCTACGGTTGTTGCTCACAACTTGTCACAATCATCTGGGTCATCTGGCTTTTCTTCCAATAGGCGCAACTCACAATCTTGCAATCATGGTAATCGCGGGCGTGACCGTAGTGCTCAGTCCTCTCCTCGATAACCACCCCCACCCTCGTTTCAGCCTACTTTGTTGTCCACTCTAACAGGTGTTCTTTCTCAAGGTACTTGTCAAATTTGCGACAAACATGGGTACTTCGCTCGTGTTTGTCCTCAACACATAAATTTTTCCTACTCTACGGATATTGTTGCCATGCTCTTTACTACTATGTCAGTGTGTGATCCCTTTGACTTCAATTGGGTTCTTGATTTTGGAGCCACACACTACATGACACCTAATGTCTCTACTCTGTCCTCTCCTTAGCCTCATAATGGTATGTCTTCCGTTGTTGTTGGGAATGGTCAGTCTCTATCCATTACTCATAAGGGTTTAGTGTGTCTATGAGAGTCCCTTGGTTCTCGAGTTGTTTTATTTGATTTTTGTGTGTTTCGTCAGTATTTAAGAATTTGTTATCTATTAATAAATTTACTTTAGATATTGATTCCATTTGGTTTCTTGACTCGTTTGGTTTTGTGGTTAAGGCAAAACGAAAGAGTCAGATTCTTCTCTTTGGTTGCAATAGTAATGGGCTCCATCCATTAACGTTTCCAGTTATCGTCGCTCTTTCCTCTATTTGTGTTGTCTAATGTTTGGCATTGTCGTCTTGGACACCCTTCCTTTAATTTGCCGTGCTTAAGATTGTGCTTGCCTCCATGTCCAATCCTATCTGTGGTTTGCAAGGCCTCTCTGTTGTGTGCCCTCTTGGCAAAGGCTATCATTTTCCCTTTACCAAAAGAACATACACCGCTCAGGCTCTCCTCGAGTTTCTTCATCTTGATATTTGGGGTCCTACTCCTATCCCATCATTGTCCACCTTTAAATATTACTTATCCATTGTAGACGACTTCAATCGGTTTACTTGGTTATTTCCTATGTTTAAAAAATTTGCTGTTATTGTGATTTTTGTTAAATTTAAATTAATGGTAGAAAAATTACTTTTGTGTCCTATTAAAATTGTGCGTTCTAATGGTGATGGTGATTTTGATAATAAATTATTTCGTTCTCTTCTTAAGTCCCACGGTATTACACATTAATTGTCATGCCCTTATACCCCCGCCCAAAAACGTGTTGTTGAGCGGAAACACCATGACATAGTGGAAAAATGGCTCTACATTTTATTACAAGGTAACATGCTACCATCCTTTTGGGTGGAGGCATTTTTTACTATTGTTTTTTTTATTAATAAGTTACCCACACCATTGTTGAATAATTGTTGTCCCTTGGAAGTCCTTTTTTGGCATCCTCCTGACCATGGCTTCTTACAAACTTTGGTTGTGCATGTTATTCACTATTCACTCTGATCACTACACACAAACTAGCCCCATGCTCTGCTCTCTGCATTTTCCTAGGGTATGACTTGTTGCATTGCTGGTATCGTTGCCTCCATATACCCATTGGTCGTGTTTACATTTCTCGCCATGTGGTGTTTCATGAGATAACATTTCCTTGTTATGCTACTGCTACCACTTCATTGCCACAACCTTTGGACTTTCGACCTTTGCCTATTCCATCCATGGCTGTCCAAGTCTCCGATGTTCTTGACTTTGGCCTTGATTCACAATTTGCTCCAGTCATTGATACACCGCCACCCTCGGTCAATGTAGATCCCTCCATCGATTCCCTTTAGTCATCTCCCTGCCCGAGCATTGTTTCTTCAACCAGTTTGGTTTTGTCCTCCCCGAGCTCTCTGTCTTAATTAGACTCCACTAGTCTCCCTCAATCACTATTAGCTAGTTCTTTATCCCCTTCCTCTGGGGATTCAACATCCTCCCTTTTGACATCCACGAATTCTGTGCCTGACAGATCTATGACACCACCTCCACCTCTTCGTCAAAGGTACCATAACATCAATGCTATCATGGCCTCATCACTTCATGTGCTTCCATGCACTCTTACTGCTGAGACTTTGGATCCTATGCTACATGAACCTTCACCCTTCAAGCAAGCACAACCTGTCCCTCATTAACGTCAGGCAATGTGTGAAGAGTATGATGCGCTTCTACGGATTATTACTTTGGTTCTCTTGGTTTCTTCTTGGCATGGGAGTTGTCTGGGAGCTTACTCTTCTATACCTATCTTCGCGTCGTTATGTGGTGGATTTACATAGATGCTTGAGCTTGACTCATGCGCTCCTTGTGCCACACACTTTGGATCCTCGAAATCGTCATTGTCCACCGATGATGGTCTGTTTCAGGATATCACTCTCTATCGCAGTATGGTTGGTGGTCTTCAATATCTCACTCTCACTCGGCCTGACATTGCTTTTGCTGTGAATCAAGTTACTCAAAGATGGTCTGCTCCCACTCATCGCTACCTTAAGGGTATTCTATTATGTGGTCTCACTTTTCATCGTGACCTTGGTCTTCATCTACTAGCCTATTCTAATGCTGATGGGCGATTGATGTCGCCACCTGTAGCTCTATCACTAGCGATTGTGTTTTTCTTGGTCGCAATTTGATTTCTTGGACTACCAAGAAGCAATCTACTATGTCTTGCTTTAGTGTTGAGTCCAAGTATTGTGGTCTTGCTCATGTTACTGTCAACATTTGTTGGTTTTGTTATCTGTTGCGTGAGCTGACATTCCTCTACACTCTTCTCCCCTACTCCTTTGCGACAATTAGTATGCCCTTCCTATGGCTACCAATTCTATCTTTCATGCTTGCACTCACCATATCGACGTCAATCTTTCACTTCATTTGTGAGTTGGTTGCCCGTGGGGCTCTTCGTCTTCGCCATGTTTCTACCAACTTTCAACTGGTGAACATTTTCACCAAGGGCCTATCTTGTGAGCGTTTTCAGTTGCTGTATTTCCAAGTGCATCTCCGTGATCTACCACTCCAATTGCGGGGGAGTATTAAGGAATAACATTTTATTGTAATGTTTCATCAATTCAATCTACACATTTCACTAGTATTCTTACAGTGAGAAGGTTAGCAAATCAAAATCCTCATTTGGTTGATAAACTCGAAGCACATGATAAGCTGGTTAGCAGATTCTTTAATCTTTAAACTATACCGACTCATATTTCTAATAGCAAGATACATCTTGATTGGATCTTCCTTGTTATAAGCCATATACACTCAAGGCACACGATGAGCTGGTTAGCAAATCGAAATACTCATTTGACTGATATTTTAATGTTCTTGTTTTAAAAGTCAGTGTTCATCTAATCATCTTGATTTCCTAACTCCCATTTTACTATAAGATAAGTTAAAGTTGATAGCAATAAAAAATGAAAAAGAAGATAAAAGCTGAAATAGCAACTTGTGCTGACATGTTCCCTGAACCGAATGGATACGTTATAATTAAATATATATATTGCTTCACAATTTCTGTTCAGACATCTAAACTTCTGCCTATAAAATAAAGCCATCTAAGCCATTGCATCATCACCTTTTCTGAAGGAAAGCTCATAAATCAGAGAGATGATATCCAACAGTCCACTCTTGATCAAATTCTTCACAATACAATGTCTGATGGTTCTTTGTGTCTCACAGGGTTTTGATTTTTTCTACTTCATACAACAGGTAAACGAAATTGTTTCAAAAGAGATATAACTGGTATACCTATATATATATATATATATATATATATATCTTATCTGAAGATATTCTAATTCATTTATCCTTCTGATTCAGTGGCCAGGATCATATTGTGATACCAAGCAAAGTTGTTGCTATCCAAAAACAGAAAAACCGGCAACAAATTTCACCATTCATGTGCTTCGGCCAAACGACCTCTTGAACTCCGAGCCATCGTACTGCAAATCAAAAAATCCTTACAAAGAATCCAAGGTATTGGGATCCTCAGATAAAATCAATAATATTACAACCACATATATTGCAATGGAATGTTATAGAAAATGCATCAATTAATGGTGTTCACACCTATTTTATAAGTATATTAATTAAATTACTTGGCTGATCTGCAAAAGATCTCAGACCTCATCAAAAGATTGAAAATTAGTTGGCCAACGCTGGCATGCCCGGGTGGTAGTGGCTCAAAGTTATGGTCTAATGAATGGAAAAAATATGGAACATGCTCAGAGTCGGTCCTTGACCAGCACGCCTACTTCAAAGCAGCTCTCGACCTCAAGGACAAGAAAGATCTTTTGAAAGTTCTCAAGAAATCAGGTAACCTTTTATTTCTAAATTTTTCGGCTGCTTAGTCTCATCCGAGAGTCTAATCTATATCATTCCCTTACTAGTTCACCTGAGGACAATATATATATGGTATTGCAGGAATAAAACCAAATGGAAAAGTGTACGGCTTATCCAGCATTCTAGAGAGTATTAGAGGAGTAGTTGGATATGAACCTGGAGTTAAATGCAATGTGAATGCATAAGGTATAAGGCAACTTTACCAGATTTATTTGTGCACAGATCCTTCTGGGAAAAAGTTTATTGATTGTCCAGGGCTACCTACTGGAGGCTGTCCAGCCAACATCCAATTCCCTTCCTTCTAGAGATTGATATTAATATGGTCCAAGACTGGAATAACAAGATTTTAGTTTCATTATCTATCAAGGCTTGTAGCAAATTCAAGGATACATGAAATATGTCCGCACAAAAAATAAGATTAAAAAAAAAAAATCCCTTGGCAATGATCAGAAAGAGAGAAAATGCAGCATTAATGCACCGACACTGCATCTTTTTTAATTATTGATGCGTGATTTTTACACCAATTAAATGCACATGTGCAATGTTGAGTTAGCTTAGAAGACACACGTGAATGCAAGAAAAAGAGAGTAAATGCAATGAGAAAAGCGTTTTTAAGTGGTTCGGATGCTAAGGAAGCAAGTCCTACGTCCACTGTTATATTATTAATGATAGGGGTCAGGTCGCGTGAGCTGACTGACCTTCAAGTGATAGTACAAGAAAGAGACAGTTTTTGTATTACAGAGAGAATAGCCAATCAAGAGTAAAAACGAGCGAATCCCCTGAATGAGAGAGGAACTCTCAATTTATAGTGGGATGCATTGAGATAATGATTATTGGATCTATGAGTTGGCGGGATTATCCATGCAAATCCTTCTTTATGTCACATTGCCCACCTTCTAGAGTGATTTGCAAGATTTATTGTAGGGATTGGACACGTGGGATCACCACAGCTTCTGGCTGGTCTAGCGCACACCCACTCTTCTGACAGAAGCAGGCTGCGGGTGTACCCATGTTCTGACTTCTGCACGCTGACTGGGCCTTACGTCAGCCCTATATTTTTCAGGCATAACAGAAGTCCCCTAGTTTTTAAGGTTTGAGGATCGGACCTTGGAAACTATAAGTCATGCCGCGATTGGATGCTTGTGGGAAATTCTGGTGATTCCGACCTATTTGAAAATAGGTCGGCATAGCACTCTGCGCGAACACGACCTCGCCTGGCCATTGCTTGCTAAGGATGAGAGACCTGACTTCGTCAGGCGTTGCCTGTTGTGCTTTTGGTATAGATGCATTTAATGAAGCAGTCTCTGCTCTGGCAGACGTGTCATGCGCGTGGTAAGTTCCAACCAGGCACATTAAATGCATTGTGTGCTGACACGATACCCTTTATCAGAACATTAAATGTGTGACATGCTGAAACGATGCCCCTTATCTGAGCATTAAATGCAGATTGGGGCGCAATTAATGCTGAGAAAGAAAGAGTGCCGTCGCTTGAGTTTTTCAACGGAAAAGATGAAGATTTGATTTTCTTCAATTGTGAAGCTCACTCTTCCTCCCTGATCTGTGACACGTGGCCGTGATCAACGGTAAGAAATTTTTACCGCCCAAACATTGTTTTGATTCCGAGAAAAACAAATGTCGTTTTACGTGCTATAAAAACTCATATCTTTCTCAGGCAATGTCACCACACTTGTCTTTTTCACAGAGAGCAAGAGATTTTCGCAAGTTTGGAGTCTTTGCCTTCCAAACCAGTGTTTTTTCGATATTCGAAGCAGAAGCCATTTTCGTACTCCCAGAGGTAAGAATCTTTCTCTGCTTTTATTTTCTATTCCCGTGGTTGGTAAATGGCATTAGTCTTCCGGTAGCTAATCGAAGACGAGTCGCCCATGTTGGGTTCAAGCCATGAATGGCGACTCGAATCATGCTGTTAGGGTTTTCTCTAGGTTTTAGGGAGTTTGCTTCCTTCCACGTCATCGTACGAAGTAGCGTACGATGGCTAAATAACTCCCCTGCTTGTCGCTTTTGCAGACCAGTAGAATGGACCCCTCAACGACCACATCCGAGAAAGGAACCAGTTCGTCCTCGTAGGGTGCTCCAAGTGCCACTCCTGAGGTCTACTTGGTACTTACCGGGGAAGAGCTCGAGAAAGTGATAAAACAATATGGTATCGACGTGAAAGTTTTT
Source organism: Pistacia vera (assembly GCF_008641045.1). Taxonomy (NCBI): domain Eukaryota; kingdom Viridiplantae; phylum Streptophyta; class Magnoliopsida; order Sapindales; family Anacardiaceae; genus Pistacia; species Pistacia vera. Next base: position 469,181 of record NW_022195521.1, on the reverse strand, counting down.
CGCGATGTGGCCCATTCATCGAGATACCCATCAAGTGGGTTGGCCGCGATCTCCGAAGGGATCATCAAGGGTGGGGGATTGATCCCCTTTCACCCTTTTGTCAGGTTGGTCTTGGATCACTTCGGGATAGCGCCGATGCAGCTCACTCCAAACGCATATGTTATTGTTGTTGCCATGTACATCGCATGTCACGAGAACGGGCTAGGCGAGCTAACCGCGACGGAGCTCAGCTGCTCGTATTACTTGAAAAAGAGCAAGGACAAGGATTCGTATTACTTGTTCTTATCCAGGCGACCTTCTATTGCTGAGGGGATACACAGCTACCCTAGCAACGCGAGGGCCTACGAAACGAAGTTTTTCTTCTTTCGTTACGATGGCCATTACCGCCTTCAGGACCCAAGTAGACTCTTTTCCCTTGGTGAGTTCATTAAATTTGAAGTGCGCTTTCTTTCTAACGACCTGTTTCCTGTTTTTTTTTTTTTTTTTTTTTTTTTGGCAGTTAACAAGACAACCGACTTAGGGCTGCTCTTCGATCCGGATAGGATCGTATCTTTCGGCTTACTACGCGAGGAAGCTCATGACGACCGCGAATTTGCGGAAATACGGTTTCTTCAACGCGAACGCTTCTTTAGAGCCTCCACCGAGTAAGTCTTGTTAACTGACTCTTTTCTGGTCGTAAACTGATACACTTTTGCTAACGATGCTTGCGTATAGCGACCATGCCTCCGAAGGAGTTAGAGCAGCCACGACGAAGGCAAATCAACTTTCTTCGGTCAAGGAAAGCCAAGGCGACCAATGTGGCTCCTGCCAATCCCCCGGCTAAAGGTGTCACATCGGGTGCCCCGGTGCAACCTGCTGGAATTCAGCAACAACCTTTGGAGGATGCACCAATCCGAACCGCGAAGCCTTTCCAGCCATCGGCTGTTCGCCCGAGGCTAAAGATAACGGCTCAGCGACCAAAGAAGAGAAAGCAAATTCAGGTCGAGGAGTCTGAGACCAAATCCAAGAGCGATCAACCTGGGAGGTCGCAACCAGATGTCGGGAGGAGGTCGGGCAAGGAACCAGCAGGCAACACGACCCCTGCGGAAGGCGCGAAGAAGCAAACCCCAGTGCTAGACTCGCTGGGGAACCTGCCGGAGTACCTGCAGTCGATAGTCTACACTTTGCTGGAGTGCGGACTCTCGGAAACATTCGAGCATTTAAGCAAGGTAAACGAACTGTCCTCGTCGAGGACTTCCTTTTGTTTCTTTTAATAAACTAATTTGCTATTTTTTCTTGTTCGCAGGCCCTGCTTTCCATGCAAATGATCCTGGAGAAGGTTTGGCTAGGAGCTACAATGGGGGAGGTCGCACTGAAGGAAGAGAACGCAACGCTCAAGCAAAGCCTGGAAGCCGCCGAAATAGAAATAAACCTGTCCTCTGAGTCGGTGAACCGATACCTAAACGAAAGAGATGCGGCTCTTCGCACAGTGGACTTCCAAAAAGTAGAGCTCGAGAAGCATAGGGAGGAAATAAAGGAGCTTCAAAGGACCATTGCCAAACTCTCCAAGGAGGTCGGAGAGAAGGACCAAGAGCTAAAAGTGACCTCTCTGCAGGCCTTGCGAGCAGTACAAGAGAGGGATGCCTCCGAGAAGCAAAGGCAAGCTCTCGAGGCCGAACTTCAGATAAGTCAGGGGAAAGTTGCTTCCCTGACCAAAGAGATGCAGAATCAGGCAGCAGAGATCGAGGAGAAGGCTGTCGAATGGGCAATCGAGTCCATCTATGCCTTGTGGCCGAAAAACCCACATATTGATATGTTTGACCTCCCGGAGGATTGGCAGGAAACTCTCAGGTCCATGGCATGGGAGGATGATGCGGCGGCGACCGCCCAAAAATTTGATCGGACAGAGGGTTCGGGACATGCCTCAGAGAAGCCCCCAGCTGACCAACCCTAGGACGATGAGGTCAGTCCTCGAGGAGTCAGATTAGGGCTAATAGTCTTATCATTTTGCCTGTTGTACTCTTCGCATTAATGAAATACATTTTGCTTTTACAATTTCTGTTTGCTTTATTACACGTGAGTTTACATTCTGATTGCTTACAGTATTGGAAGAAGTCTATGCGAACATGATAACACATTTATATGAACAAGATTGCATGCGAAGGCTATTACAAGCGAACAGAATGATACTTTACAAGGAAATAATTTAAAAGGATAAAAAATTAAATGACAAGAAAAACTGAGTTTGGAATTACTGATAGTAAAGTCGAAGATGCTCAGCATTCCAAGCTCGGGGTACTTTGGAACCATTCAGCCTTTTGAGGTGATAAGTCCCCGATCTTATCACTTTGTCGATGCGGTACGGACCTTCCGAGTTCGGTCCTAACACTCCCGTACTTGGTTCGTTAGTACCAAGGAGAACTTCCTTTAATACAAGATCGCAGACCTAGAAGTCTCTTTGTCTGACCTTCGAATCAAAGAATCTCTTTACGCATTGCTGGTAGGCTGCTATTCTTAGCGATGCCTTGCTGCGATGTTCTTCAACGAGGTCCAGACTTGCTCTCATAAGCGCTTCGTTGTCGGCCTCATTGTACAAGTCCCTCCGAAGTGAACCGGTCCCTACCTCCACATGGATCATCGCTTCGCATCCGTATGCTAGCAAAAAAAGGGTTTCTGAGGTAGAGGTTCATGGAGTTGTCCTGTACGCCCATAGGACTTCGAGGAGGTCGTTAGCCCAATTCCCTTTGGCTTTGCCAAGTTTGGCTTTTAGAGTGTGCTTGATGGTTTTGTTGACAGCTTCAACTTGACCATTTGCTTGCGGTCTTGCGACTGAGGCGAACTTTTTATGAATGCCCAGCTCGTCGCAAAACTGCTTGAACTCCTCGTTGTCGAACTACTTTCCGTTATCCGAGATAAGGGTATGAGGAATTCCATAGCGGCACATAATATTCTTGAAAAAAAAGTCTTTGAGCTTTCTAGTCGTGATCGCGGCTAGCGGCTTGGCTTCCACCCATTTGGTGAAGTAATCTACTGAGACCACGGCATAATTGACTCCCTTTTTACTGACTGGCATGGGACCGATGAGATCGATTCCCCACATAGAAAATGGCCAGGGGCTAGTCATTGTTATTAGCTCGTGAGAGGGAGCTCGCCGTATGTTCGCGAACCGCTGACACTTGTCACACCTCTTGACAAAGTTATAGGTGTCTTCTTGGATTCGGGGCCAATAGTACCTTTGACGAACAACCTTGTTCGCAAGAGATCGTGCGGCGTTGTGATTATCGCAGATCCCTTCATGTATTTCCCTCATGATGTAATCTGCTTCGTCGCTGGTTACACATCGGAGGAGAAGGGCGCTAAACCCTCGCCTGTACAGCTAGTCCCCGATGAGGGTAAAACGAGCAGATCTTGTTCACAGAACCCTTGCCTTGACCTTGTCATCAGGTAAGGTCCTGTCCTTGAGGTACTGAATAATAGGAGTCATCCAGGAATCTGATTCTGTTACATTCACGGCCTGTTCAATTGGGCTGATACTAGGGGCCTTGATGAATAGAACAGGAATGCTATCAGGTGCTTTTGAGTCCAACGATGAGGCTATCTTTTCCAATGCGTCTGCCACAGAGTTGTTATCTCTAAGAATTTGGGTGATCGCAAAGTGCTTGAACAGCTCGAGTGCGGCCTTAACTTCTTTCAAAAAGCGGATCATGTTTTCTTCCTTGGCTTGGTACTCTCCTAAGATCTGGTTAACGACCAGCATGGAGTCGCTATGGATGCTAATCATGGTTGCGCCCATTTCTCTAGCTAACCGCAATCCAGCGAGCAGAGCTTCATACTCGGTCTTATTGTTGGTTGCCTTAAATCTGAACTAGAGAATGTCGTGAACGCGAGCCCCTTCGGGACTCAAAAGGAGAAGACCTGCACCAGCCCTCTTTCTGTTCGATAATCTATCGACATAGAGGCTTCAAGTCGATAGATTCTGAGCAGTTTCTTGGATGGCTTTGCTGGGCTGTTGTTTTGACTCACTTGGAAGATAGGAAAATTCTGAGATGAAGTCAGTAACAACCTGCCCTTTGATAGCCGATCTTGGCTTGTACTTCAGATCGAACTGACTTAATTCTATGGCCCATTTAAGTAGTTTACCCGATGCCTCTGGCTTCTGGAGGACCTGCTTCAGCGGGTAATTAGTCATTACATGGATTGTACGGGCTTGGAAGTAAGGTCGCGGTTTTCTGGAAGCAATCAGTAGGGCATAGACTAATCATTCCATTTCTGGATACCGCATCTCGGCATCCAACAGATGCTTGCTCACGTAATACACTGGCCATTAGACTTTTTTCTCTTCCCGAACTAAGGCTGCACTGACCGCGAACTGAGAGATGGACAGGTACAGGAGGAAGATCTCTTGCGAGAGAGGCTTGGACAGGAGAGGTGGCTTCTCGAGGTGTTCTTTTATACTTTAGAATGCCTGTTCACACTCGGGAGTCCACTCAAACTTTTTATTGGCCTTCAGGACATTGAAGAATGGCAAACAATGATCTGTTAACCTCGATATGAAACGACTAGGCGCCGCTATTCGCCCATTCAGGCTCATGACCTATTTTTTGCTGTTCGAGCTTTCCATATCGAGGAGAGCTTGGATTTTCTCGGGGTTGATCTCTATTCCCCGCTGGTTAACCATGTATCCTAGGAATTTTTCCGAGGATACTCCAAACGAACACTTGAGAGGATTCAGCTTCATTCGGTATAGTCGGAGGATATCAAACATCTCAGCGAGATACGCTATGTGATCTGAAGCGACATGGGACTTGACCAACATGTCGTCTACGTAGACCTCCATTAACTTGCCAATTTGTTCGGAGAACATTCGGTTAACCAATCGCCGGTAGGTAGCGCCAGTGTTCTTGAGGCCAAAGGGTATAACTCTATAGCAGTACAGTCCCCGATCTGTAATAAAGGATGTATGCTCTTCGTCCGGCGAGTACATCAAAATTTGATTATATCCCGAGTACACATCCATAAAACTTAGTAGCTCGTGCCCCGAGGTGGCGTCTACGAGCTAGTCTATTCTGGATAGGGGGAAGCTGTCTTTTGGACAAGCTTTGTTCAGGTCGCTGAAGTCGACACAGGTTCGCCACTTCCCATTAGGCTTCTTTACCAGAACCGGGTTGGCAACCCAGGTCGGGTAGAGTGCTTCTCGGATGGATCCGTTTCGGAGAAGGTTATCCACCTCTAGCTTTAAGGCGGCATACCGCTCCGATCCATCGCTCTTCTTTTTTGGCGAACTAGCTTAGCTTCGCTATTGATGTTCAACGCATGGCAGATGATATCCGGGCTGATCCCGACCATATCTGAGTGCGACTAGGCGAACATATCGATATTTTCTTTTAGGAAGCTGATCAGCTCGAAGGCGAGCTGGGGGTTGAGGTTGCTCCCAATCCTTAAGACTCGGCTCGGCTCTTTCTGGTCGACCGATACCTTGGATAAATCCTCAACTGGCCTACTAGAAGGGCTTTCCTGAATTCGAGGATCCATGTTATCCTTAGCTGGACCAGGCTGTGGCTCGATCTGACTGATCGCCATAGCCTGTCGGGGAATGCCACGCGAAATACCATTCCCTTTGCACGTTATCTGCACTGCTTTTATGTAACAGTCGCGAGATACGCGCTGCGATCCGCTAACTTCCCCTATCCCCGTTGGGGTAGGGAACTTCATCTTCAGATGGTATATCGAAATGACTGCCTTGAAGCTTTTTAGTAGAAGTCGCCCCAGGATTCCATTGAAGGCAGATGGGCAATCCACGACCAGGAATTCAGTAACCTTTATCACTTCGTCATAGTCACCCAGCGTGACTGGAAGTTGGATCGTTCCTTTGGGGATCAGGTGGTCCCCTGTAAAACCATAAAGAGGGATCAAGGCGGGCTTCAGGTCGACCTCGTCCAAGTTCATTCTTTCAAAAGCACTCTAGAATAGGATGTTCACAGCACTTTCGTTGTCCACTAGCATCCTACAAACGTTACGGTGCCTTATGAGGGGAGTGATCACAAGTGCATCGTCGTGGGGATGATGCAGATAGGCTGCATCCTTCTCAGAGAAGGTACTTGACTCCTTCTTGCGAACCTTTTGTGGTCGTTACGATGTGTTCATCACACTGATTGGGTCGTGATGAGCTGCACGAGCATATCTTTCCTGGGCACCTCGCATGTTCCCCGCGAGGTGCGGCCCCCCAAAAATCAGGTTGACACTGCAATATCCTGTGCGATCACGACACTTCTTTCCATGCTCCCCTTGACTTTTCTCTTGTGCGGGAGCGGAGTCGTCAATATACTCCTTGAAATGCCCCTTCTTGATAAGCTCTTCGATTGCTTGCTTGAGAGCTCGGCACTCATCGGTGTGATGCCTGCTATCCCGATGAAAGCGACAGTACTTTTTATTGTTTCTAGCTGTCGTCGGAGTTTTCATGGGTTCAGGCTCTCCGAGCGGGCTGGCTTCTTCTGATTTATCAAGAATAGCCGATATGGATGCATTCAGAGGCGTATATTGGTCTCTGTCGCGATCGTGACGAGGGACAGGAGCATAGGACTTTTTGGGCTCGAGGCGAGGTTTCTTTCCTTTTTGCTGATCGTTAGTGGCCCTTCTGCGATCAGCTCTTCTACTTTCCCCCTGACCAAACGTACTGCCTGAAGCGTCAGGGTCGCGACGGCAAAGCGCCGCCAATGAATTTTCTATCTGGAGGTACTTCTCCGCAAGTTTATAGAATTTTGTGAGGGAAACATCGTCCTCAGCCTGTAGTTCTTTCCACAGGTCGGTTTGTGGACGAACTCCTGCTATGATGAGAGTCCGAACAGACTATTCGGGAGTATGAGTCACTTTGTTGAGTTCTTTGTGGAAACGGTCGATGTAAGACTGGAGGGATTCATCCCTTTCTTGCCTTATATTGCTGAGGTAGCTCAAAGGCATCGAGAACTTTCGGTTCGCTTGAAAATGTCTTAGGAACGTCGCGCTCAGTTAAGGCCACGAACTGATCGATCCTGCTGGGAGCGACCTAAACCACCGTTTGGCATGAGAGGTTAAAGTCACTGCCAAACAACGGCATTTTGCCAAATCTGAGACCTGGTGAAGCTCCATCAAGTTATTGAATTCATATAAATGATCCTGTGGATCAAAATTTCCATCGAACGCCTGCATGTCGGGCATCTTGAATCCTGGTGGGAGTGGAGCGGCTAGCACTTGAGGAGAGAAGAGGGACGCAGATGCGACCTGCCCTTGCTTATTTTGCTGAGCTCTTAGTCGGTCTAGAGCTCGCTACAGCTCCTCAATTTGTGGCAATGGAGCCACTTGGGGATTGCTTTCACCCATGCGAGTTTGAACCTCGCGATTACAGTTGAGGAGAGTCCGGAGGTCGGGTTCCTCTTCACCTCGGCCGGTGGTTCCGACTACTCTCGACACACGCTGGCTAGAGGCGTGTGATGGTGATGAACAGTGCGGGGTATTTTCATGACCTTCGCGGTGGTAAGAACCGCCCCACGAAGTGTGGGAAGCTCTCGCACGATGACGATCTAGATCATTTTACTGGCGGTGATAAGAATCGCCCCGCCCAACACTTTTATGGGGGTGTACTTGCGACGTAGCATGGGACAGCTCGGGCTGCATCCTTTCACAGAGTCTTAACGAGACCGGTATTCTACTTGGGATGCAGTCAATGTTTGCTGGCCCTTTGGAGCCTGTAGGCCCATTTTTTGCCACTTGCTTTCCCTTTCGTCGATGCGCTGCAATGCTCGCGGCACGGGCTATTTCCCGTTGCCGCACTTTTGCACGACCTGCAAGCGTTTTTGGCGGTTGCACCGCCCTAGCTGATCTGGATGGCACGCCTTGGTCCAAACGGTCTAACCTTCGATTGACCATCTGAAGAGTATTGTCGAACCTCTTCAGATAACTTCTAATGACAAGGTCCAGTTGTGAACTTGAAGGGATATCCCCTGCAGCATTTTACGGGACAGGAGGTATTTTGGAAGAGGTGTCCCCCTGGACTTGGGAGGTCCCCTCAACACCCTGGTTGGTTTACTCAGGTTCAGGTTGGCGGGCCATTTGCAGTTGTAGGACCGGTAAGTTAGAGATTCTCCTGATGAAAGATGAATACTAAATCAGGCCCTCTTTCTAGCGCCAAACTGTTGATGCATGATTTTTACACCAACTAAACGCACGTGTACAATGTTGAGCTGGCTCAGAAGACACACGTGAATGCAAGAAAAAGAGAGTAAATGCAATGAGAAAAGCGTTTTTAAGTGATTTGGATGCTAAGGAAGCAAGTCATAAGTCCACTGTTATATTATTAATGATAAGGGTCAGGTCGCGTGAGCTGACTGACCTTCAAGTGATAGTACAAGAAAGAGACAGCTTTTGTATTACAGAGAGAATAGCCAATCAAGAGTAAAAATGAGCGAATCTCCTGAATGAGAGAGGAACTCTCAATTTATAGTGGGATGCATTGAGCTAATGATTATTAGATCTATGAGTTAGTGGGATTATCCGTGCAAATCCTTCTTTATGTTACATTGCCCACCTTCTAGAGTGATTTGCACGATTTACAGCAGGGATTGGACACGTGGGATCACCACAGCTTTTGACTGGTCTGGCACGCACCCACTCTTCTGACAGAAGCAGGCTGTAGGTGTACCCATGTTCTGACAGAAGCAGGCTGTAGGTGTACCCATGTTCTGACTTCTGCATGCTGACTGGGCCTTACGTCAGCCCTATATTTTTCAGGCATAACATTAATCAATAATGTTATAGAAGAGATGCATTTTTCATTAGACTGAGGGCCGTGCTTTCACTATTATAGTTTGAACATATTCATTGCACCGCTTACCAAACTGTAATTGGGTTCTGTTAGTACATTTATAAAAGAATATTGGTTCTATTAATTAATCTGTAAAAAGTTTATAATTGATTTAGTTGAACTTAAATGAACTTATTATATACAATTACTAGTACCTATTCAACTAATTCAAAATTTAATAATAATAATAATAAAATACGCCTCCTAAAACATATATTTCAGAACATTCTAAGCTTACCAGCTGAATAACGCGAAGAGACTTGAAATCATCCTCTTCATCATCGTCCAAAAGAAGCGGTGTAAGCGTACACAAAGCCTTCAAAGACAAAGGCTGGCAGTGTCCACTCTTCACTTCTCTTAATGACTTCCTTAGTTAGTATAACTTTTTTATTAATGAAATGACTGCTTCCTGTGTGAAACTTTAGATTATCCCATTTTGTGGAAAATCCCCCATACATTTTGAGCTCCATATATGTCCGAATTCATGAGTTTTTCACAATAGTAGTTAGTATGTGATGCCATATTCATTTCAGCTAGCGTTTGGATTATTTCATGATATAAATTGAAGCTAAAAACTATGCACCACGAGAGAAATTAAACAGATTCTAAAATCAACTACAAGTCCATTCCGCATCTTAGATTATCATCTCTGATTTTTCAGATATTATATATATATGTGTGTGTGTATAACTATAAGGTTTCAGAAGTGTCTTTCTTAATATAATTACCCTACTCGCACTATGAACCATGGTTTCTTAATTGGGTAATTAGCTTGGTATTAAAAACAATAGGGTTTTGTGAACGAATCTTTTAGATTCATGAAAGTGAGAGTAAGAATTAAACATTTTATTGCAAACTGATGTAAGAGGTGCAGCTTTTTGATATGAATCTTGGAAGATAGTGAGACTAGGAAATATGCATAAGGTGAAAGGAAAGATTAAAGAAAAGGTATATGAATAAAGAAAAAAAACTTTGAAGACGAAGAAAGGAAGAAAGGAAGAAAAAAATTGTTGAATAAATAAAACATAAGGTGTGAGATGGATGGGCGTGCAGGTAAGAGTAAAAGGAGATAAAAAAGAAATATATATATTATATATTTATGTATAAAATAAAAAAGCAAAGTTTAGCTTGCCCATACTCTGATCTCACATTCTCCCATCAACTTTTCGACTGATGTGAACTTTTGTGAGGATGATTAAATTATTATAGGTATTCTTTGATGAATGACAGCTTAGTCAGACTGAAGCTATCTTATAAGGCTCTATCTTCCTCTCTCTCTCTCTCTATTAATCACAAACGAACAAAACATAAAGAGAAAGGGGTCTGTTTCTTCCTAGCTTTATTTATGGTCAGTGAGAGTTTTTCAGACGTAAAAGTCACTCTCCGTCTCTCCCCACTTTTATTATAACATACAAAACCATATTAACTCATCATTTACCCTTGTTATCAAGTTTCACTCTATCTATGATCCCTTTATATTAATTTACTACTCATCACCCACACCATCAGAGAGAGAAATTAATAGAAAATTTAGAAAGATAGCGCAAAAGATGGTAGTTACATGTATGTCACAGTTTTATGTGCGGAGGATGGCTACTGCATTCTAGGGTTAACGTCTTTTTGTTTCCCACTAACAGGGCATTTGGTTGGAGGTTATATAAGATTACTGAAATAATGTCATTTTATATTACTTGATTATCACATTTAGTTGTCAAGTAATATAAGGTTCTGGTAATCTTCTTATACCAATAGTAGTTACTATTGACAATATAGAAAGTAATCTAATTACCTCTATTTTCTTAGGTATTGTAAGATTATTTGGTAATCTTATTTTTGTTACAATTTTACCCTTCACTGTTAAATTTCTTCGACAATAATGCCCTTAATTTGAAATTAATTTACATAAACTTTACCATTACAATTTTACCCCTGAATAATTAAAGTTCTAGATGGTAGTGCCCCGGTTTCAAAAACAATTTACAAGCCACGCAAGAGGGCCACCACCACCACCACCATCGGCGGCCACCGTCGTCAGCCAATGTCATTGGAATGACTCACGAGTAGTCAAATCTGGCGGCCCGTGCACCAATATGGCATTTTCCAGCCATATTGATGGCCGTCGGTTTAGGATTTTTTGAGTTGGTCAACCGCCAATATTAAGCCCAATCTAGGCTGATTCCGGCATCACCGTCGGCCCCAACCACCACCATCTTACTCCTCTCGTTTTCCTCTTCTAATCCCACTAAACCCCATCATTGGAGCTGCCCACAATCGCCAACAAAACCCACTGTTTTTCCGCGATTTCCCCTTTTCTCGATGCTTTTTCGGTCGCTTTTTCTACCGAAAATCACCCCCACTTGCACCATCAACTCTGCTTCACCTCCTCTTCAAAACCTACCAAAACCCATCACCGAAGCTGCCCTCAATCGCTGGCCAAGCCCATTGTTTTTCTGCACGATTTCTCTTTTTCTTATTGCTTTTCAGTCGCTTTTTCTACCAGAAATCACCCCTACTTGCACCGATCGACTCCCTTTCACCTCCTCTTCAAAACCCCTCCAAGAACATCTCCGTTGCACTTCCTGATCGATGACAGGTAGTGGTTTAGGCGGCCAGCGGTGCCTTGGGTGGGGGTAGGCGTTTTTGTTAAAAATTAAACTTTTATGTGACTAGGGTGTTTTAGCAAAATCTCAAATGTAGGGGGTTAAAATAAATAATTCAAAAAATAGTAATATATTAGTATTTTAACAATTTAGAAATCTATATAACATACCCACCAATTTATTCCTCCCAACCAAGCTTATTAATATAACATATCCACCAATTTATTCCAACCAACCAAACACATTTTTCTAAACATTCCCAGTAATCTCCAAAGTAATCTATTTTTCCATTAATATAACATTCCTAATAATACAACATTCCCTGAACCAAACACATCCTCAAAGATATGATTTATAAATTAAATCCTATTTATATATTTTCATAATTCCCTCGGCCACCATTATGAGATTTTGTAATATTAGTTTCTTAAAACATGATAATAAACCCTAACCTTGATGCAATATTTAAGTTTTCTCATAGTTAGGGATGTAGCTAGAAACTCATTCTAGGGGGGTTCAAGACTAGGGTTGTATACAAGCCGAGCCGAGCCGAGCCGAACACTAAGGTGCTCAAAGCTTGGCTCATGAAAATTTAACGAGCTTGAGCTTGAGCTGGGTTCGACGAGCTCTGAAAAACAAGCTTGAAGCTCAAGTTCATTAAATATTTTGAGATCGAGTTCAGCTCGCGAACTGCTCATTTATGAGTCCTCAATCCAAAGCAATCCACCAACAATCCTTCAAAATAGCCTCAATCCAAAGCCAACCCAATAATCTTCACCAACCATCATCAGATCCAAAGCCAAACAGCCACAAATATATGACTCAAAATTCCATCGACTGTGAGAGATAGAAGAAAAGAGAAAAGGAGAGAAAAGAAAAGCAAAGAGGGAGAAGGAAATAGATGGAAGAGCGAAGGAGAAGTAAGAAGAAAGGTGAAGAAGAAGGAAAAAGGAGGAGAAGAAAGACGAAGGAGAAAAAAGATGAAAAGGGAAGGAGAAAGTGTTAGTGCTGGAGAAAGAAGATAGGGTTTAGGAAGTGGGATAATTTATATAGGATATAGTAAATTACATATAACCCCCTGATACTTAAAAAAATAGCACTTATATCCTTTCGAGCTATTATGAGCCTATCGAGCCGAGTAGTGGGTGGTTAGTAGCTCGGCTCGAGAGGGTACTCGAGTCGCTTGAGCTCAAGTTCAAGCTCGGCTCGACTTTTGTTGAGTCGAACCTGGCTCATTCGTGAGCGACTCGACTCGCTTACAGCCCTAGTCAAGACGTTAATTAAACTTTATAATGCAATTGTATATAAACTTATAATAAAAAAATATATTGGGTATAAGTTATATAAAAATATGAGTATTTATTTGTAATGATCTTTATAATTAATATATTTATGATTGTGTTTGACGAGATGAAATAAATTTATAATACTTTAACGAGTGTAAAACAAAACCAAAGAATTTTACTAATGAACAAGTTATTAAGCCAACACAAATAACAACACCTCCAAATTAAACTACAATAAAATTTCTACTAATAAAATATTCAAAGATTTATCAAGCTTTTATAGTAAAATATTATAACTTTTGTTGTAATTTCACTTTTATGTTTCGACCCCTTAAAATAATGCATCAAAATACATATTTTTTATATTTATCTTTTTTTCTTGACTTCAATATTTTGATTTGACTCATCTGTGGGTAATCTAGATGGTTAGAACAAATTGGGGATGGTGTGGATAGGCACACGGTCTCAGGTTCGATTCTCCATCTGAGCATCCGCAATTTAAGTGGAAAGTATTGAAACACAAAACAATTGACAGTAGTTTAATTTGACAAACAAATTTTAGAAACGATATTTATTTTATAAAATATATGAAAAGGTATACAAACTTTCTCTATTTTTTTCTTTGTATATATATATAATTCATTATATCATTTAATAAACGTATTGCTCATATTGATAATTTTTCAAAGTCAAGGAGGGTCAATTGACCCTCCTTGACCCCTCCCTCCGCCCCTGGCTGGCACGAATCATCAATAACGCCAACCAATTCTAAATTTTTCAGACCAATTCAATATCGTCTTTGCCATCAGAAATCCAAAAACCAGCATCGACGCGGTCGGAGGAATTGGTTGCGATAGTTGGCTGAAGTTTGTCAGTGTTATCGAGGTTGGGTTGGCTCAAATATATGCAGTTAGTTATTCGAGCTTTTTGTTGGGCTCGGTATGGGGCTTGCTACTTCTACACTTAAGAGCAGGCCCATAAACTGAGGACTGGTTTGTTTATTATGCTTTAAATTTTAATATTTTAAAATTACAAGACACCCCCAATGTTTGGCAAATTGGCATCCTTATGGACCTCATCCATTAGTATAATAAATTTTGTAAAAATAATGGGAAAATTGGGCTCCTCATCCATTAGTATCACTTTTCCTCTTCTTTCTTATCACTTTTTCTTCCATTTTACAACGTAATTAATTAAATAACAATCCAACCAGTGACTGCACAAGGTGTGAACACAAGACCAAAATAAAGATCACCATTGAAGTGGAAGCTTTCAGTGCCAATTAATAAAGCAAGAGACACTAGGATTACTTTTTAATCAATACTTAAAAAGTTAAAAGTGCCATGATTTCTCAGAAGGTCCATCAAAGTGGCAAGCTTTCGGTGCCAATTAATAAAGAAATTTTATTAAAAATCCATCGTTTTGTTTAAACTTTTTTTATACTAAACCAAATCATAATTTAACGATATTTTCCCTGCATCACTGATTCAATTATCTTAACTAGTTTATTCTCGCTCTCTTCNATATATATAAAATTCATTATATCATTTAATAAACGTATTGCTCATATTGATAATTTTTCAAAGTCAAGGAGGGTCAATTGACCCTCCTTGACCCCTCCCTCCGCCCCTGGCTGGCACGAATCATCAATAACGCCAACCAATTCAAAATTTTTCAGACCAATTCAATATCGTCTTTGCCATCAGAAATCCAAAAACCAGCATCGACGCGGTCGGAGGAATTGGTTGCGATAGTTGGCTGAAGTTTGTCAGTGTTATCGAGGTTGGGTTGGCTCAAATATATGCAGTTAGTTATTCGAGCTTTTTGTTGGGCTCGGTATGGGGCTTGCTACTTCTACACTTAAGAGCAGGCCCATAAACTGAGGACTGGTTTGTTTATTATGCTTTAAATTTTAATATTTTAAAATTACAAGACACCCCCAATGTTTGGCAAATTGGCATCCTTATGGACCTCATCCATTAGTATAATAAATTTTGTAAAAATAATGGGAAAATTGGGCTCCTCATCCATTAGTATCACTTTTCCTCTTCTTTCTTATCACTTTTTCTTCCATTTTACAAGGTAATTAATTAAATAACAATCCAACCAGTGACTGCACAAGGTGTGAACACAAGACCAAAATAAAGATCACCATTGAAGTGGAAGCTTTCAGTGCCAATTAATAAAGCAAGAGACACTAGGATTACTTTTTAATCAATACTTAAAAAGTTAAAAGTGCCATGATTTCTCAGAAGGTCCATCAAAGTGGCAAGCTTTCGGTGCCAATTAATAAAGAAATTTTATTAAAAATCCATCGTTTTGTTTAAACTTTTTTTATACTAAACCAAATCATAATTTAACGATATTTTCCCTGCATCACTGATTCAATTATCTTAACTAGTTTATTCTCGCTCTCTTCGTTTCTTCTGAGAGAAAATGGCAAAATCAATTCTATTTAACATTGTTGCTGAATTTTTGACGAGGATAGGCTCTCATGTGGTTCGGGAAGTGTCCTCATTGTGGAATCTTGAAAGTGACTTAGAAAGCCTTGCAGGAACCTTAAGCACTATCCAAGCCATCCTCTTGGATGCTAAGAAAAAGGAGGCACAAGATTATCAGCTGCATGACTGGCTTGGGAAGCTTAAGGATGTTATCCTTGATACTAAGGATGTTTTAGAAGAATTTGAGTTTCAAGCTCCCATGAAGGTAGTGGTGAGACAAAAGAGGAGCACATTAAGAAAGGTAAGTCAATGCTTTTCAAGCTCTAATCCTGTTGGTTTTCGATATGAAATTAGTGAGAAAATCAAGCAGATTAAAAAAAGACTTGATCAAATCATAGGTGATAGGAGTAGATTTTCTCTTATTAAGAGTATTCTTGCTGAAGTTAGGCATGTAATTCCAAAGGAGAGGGAAACTGGTCCCTTACTGGGAGTTCCTTTTATTATTGGACGAGAGCATGATAAAGAAAAGATCATAAGCTTTTTAATACAACAAACCGACAATGATGTCTCTATCATTCCAATAGTTGGAATTGGGTTCGGGTAAAACCATTCTTACTAAAATGGTTTACAATGATGAAAGGGTAAGTTAGTTCTTTTCATTAAAGATGTGGACATGCATGTCATATGACTTCCGTGTCCCCAGATTAATGAAAGAAATTATTAATTCTGCAATAGATGAGGATTGTATTAGGTTAAAAGGAGATGAAATTCCTAAGCATTTGCAGGAAATTTTGACGAGTAAAAGGTTTTTGCTTGTCTTAGATGATGTCTGGAATAAGAGGCTAATGAAATGGTTGGAATTGAAAGACTTACTATTGAATGGTGTCAATGGAAGTAAAATTATTGTAAGCACACGAAGTAATAAAGTTGTAGAAATAATGAGCATTAGTCCTTTACATTTTATGCAAGGTCTTTCCAATGAGGAATCCTTGTCATTATTTAAGAAGTATGCATTCAAAGATGGAGAAGGGAAAGATTTTCAAAGGCTCATTAAAATTGGGGAGGACATTGTAGCAAAATATATAGGAGTTTCGTCAGCTATGAGATCTTTAGGGGGAGCTTACTTTATGCAAACACGGACGAAGGTGAGTGGTTGAAAATAAAAAGAAACGACATATGGCAGATGGATCAAGATAATGAAGACATCTTACCAATATTGAAATTGAGCTATAATCATTTGCCATCTCCCTTGAAGAGATGTTTTACTTATATTTGCTTGTTTCCAAAGGATTATCAATATTACATTGGTCACATAGCCCAATATTGGATGGCACTTGGACTTCTTAAAACCTCTGATAAAACTGAAGAGCTAGAAGATGTTGCTAATCAATATATGAAAGTTTTATGGTCAAGGGGTTTCTTAGAGGATTTCTTAGATTATGGTTTTTGTATTGCATTTAAAATGCATGATCTTGCAATATCAATGATAAAAGGTGAGTCCGCATTCATAAATTTCGGAAGCCAAAATGTTGATGCGAAATCTCACCATTTTTCACATGGGGACACAGAGTTATGTGGTCAAGAATTTCTACAACTCATAATTGATAACTCAAGGAGTGTTTGAAGCATTCTTTTTCCAACAGCACAAAAATACAGAGAGGCACATATTATTGGATCATTTATTAGAGAAGATATGTCTTAATTCAAGTATCTCAAACTACTACAGTTGCATTGTATACTTTTTGAAATGTTGCCAAATTCTATCAATACATTGAGACATTTGAGGTACCTTGATCTATCTTGGAATTCTTCATTGAAGAAGATCCATGAATCTATTTATGAGCTTTAAAACTTGCAAATGTTAAGTTTTGCTGGTTGTTTTAGGCTTAAGAAGTTGCCTAATAACAAAAGATTATCTGCCTTAGATACTTGGAAATAACCACACAAGAGAAGGTTCTTCCAAAAGAAGGAATTGGATGTTCAAGTTCCCTTCAATATTTGTCCTTAGTTAACTACAACAGTCTACGTTTGTGTAAAGGGATGCAAGGTCTAAAAAGCCCCTGAACATTGTTTCTAAAAGACATTCTTGTGATCACATTACCAGATACTATCAAATACTTGACAAAATTAGAGGCCTTAGTGATTTGGCTTTGCAACAAGATTAATTTGAAGATGGAATTGTAAGGAGAATATCATAAGCTAAGGATGACTCTTAAAAATTCATAATTGATGATTTAGAATCATTGGTGGATTTTCCCTAGCTTCTTCTTCAAGCATCTGCTAACACTTTGAAGTACATGCGGATTGAAAGTGCAGATACTTATCACTATCAGAGTGGTTTCAAAATCTCACATCACTTGAAAAACTTGTGATTACAAAATGCCCTAGGTTTTCATCTCTTCCAAAAGGGATAAAACACCTTACTTCCTCAAGGAATTAAAGATTACACGTTGTCTTGTTCTAATTGAAAGCTGCAGAAATAATAAGTTGAAGATTGCTCATGTTCGAGTGGTTGATCTTATTGAATAATACAAGTTTTCTGCATGTGTGTGTGTGTGTGTGTACGTGTGCGTGCGCGCGCATTTGGTTTATGGAATGTTGGATTATTAGGAATGTTAGATTACTGGAATCTTATATTATCTTAAAGATTACTAGGAATCTTTAGGAAAATATGTTTGATTAGTTGATGAGTATGTTATATTAATGTTTGGTTAGGGGGAATAAATTGGTGGGTGTGTTATTTAAATTACTAAATTGCCCTCTTTTTAAAATATTAATATAATATTACTTTTATTATTAATTTTTGAATAATTTTTTTAACCCCCAATATTTCAGATTTAGTTAAAACACCCCGCCTATATAAAACTTTAATTTATGACAAAATCACCTCCAACCCCTACTGCCGCCATCACAAACCACCGCCGAAAGTCATCAAAAGTCCCCGTGACCGCGAGGCTCCAATATGGCCGTTTCTAGCCATATTGATGGCAAAAAACGGTCAGATCTAGCCTGATATGGCAATTTTCAACCATCAATATGGTTAGAAATAGTCATAGCGAAGCCTCCCAGCGACTCTCGGTCATTTTTAGGGACTCCGACGACTTCCTGACAGCGGTCCGTGGTGGTTGGCCTGCTGTCGACAGTGGTCTGTAATTTGTTTTAAATATAAGGGCATTATTATCCAAAAACTTAATTAAACAAGGGTAAAATTGAAATATTATATTAATGTAAATTGATTTTAAAGTAGGGGTATTATTGTCCAAAATTTTTATTAATAAGGAATAAAATTGTAACAAAAATAAGATTATCTTAGTAATCTTACAATACCTAAGAAAATTGAGATAATCAAATTACCTCTAATATTACTAACAGTAATAACTATTGGTAATGTAAAATTACCGAAATCTTATATTATTTAACAACCAAACATGATAATCAAATAATATAAAATGACATAACCTCAATAATCTTATATTACTTCTAACCAAACGCCCCATATTATTTTACCATATAGTTAATGCCCGACTAAACTAACTTGTGCATAACAAGTTTAGTCCACCCGACTGCCATTGGAACAATGAAATAAAATAGTTGGAATGTCTTTGTGTTAGGAATAGGAGGTGACTTTGAAATTTTGAAATGGACTAATATGTAATTAAAGTACTATTATCAACAGGTAAGGTTTGCTTCACAAATTACTAATTTTCCTTTATTAATTAATTAAATTATATCGGTAATCTGTCAACTGATTTTAATCACCCAGTAGAAAAGTTTATCCAGAAATTGACTAAATTTAATTTTATATTTTTATTTCTTTTTTAAGAAACAGTTTTACTGATAGCTCCCGGACAACTTGGAGACGTTGTGTTCATTCAATTGTATTGGTTTCATGTATCTTGCAAATACTTTTTGGCGGTTCTAATATTTTATTTAAAATGTTACTTTCATTTGAAGTTACATTATAATTATAAGTATACACATTATTAAACCAAACATTGTTTTATTTTATAGATATAAACACCTAAGGTGGAGTAGGAAATGGATAAAATATTTGGTGGAAAGCTATTGAACCAATTGATGAGTTATTTCCTTTAAATTGTGGCAATCTCGCTACTGCTCATTCCATTCCAAAACTAAAAGTTTCCTTTTAAATAATGAAAACATCTCAGAAAGTAAAGAAAGAGTTAGATGGTTACTCAAATAATTAAATTTGTGTATAGTTATGGCATGCAAAGGGTACAATTTTTTTAACAAAAACACGACTATTTAACTACTTTGTACTTTGGAAATGGGTCAATTGGGTTTAATTTAGGCCCAAATATTTTGACATTTTCAAGATGTTGATTGATGCTTATGCCTCTTTATTCAAGAGAATTAGTTGAAAGGTTGAAATCATTGAATTTAAAATTAAATATTATTTGCTTAATAGTTTTTAAATAATTAAGTGCTTTTTAAATAATTATATATATTTTCCTTAATGCTCACCCTTCCTTGACTTCAATTCCAATTTCCAAATAATAAGTTATCACATTATCTCATCTTATTCTTATATAAATTGAATATTAGAAAACGCATAATTTAGAATATAGTATTATTTAAAAAATATCACATAATATCATTTTATGTTATAAACTATTGTTAAATCGGATTTCTTTCTAGTCTATAGTATAAAAAAAAAAAAAAAAAAAAAAAATTGCTATGAATACAGTTTTCATTATGAGAATTAAATATATTACACTAATTTATAACTTAATGTTGAAGATTCATGTACTCCACGTGAATGTATTTTTTTTAAATTAAAACGTGATTTACTTGCAAATTGTTGGGATTAGGTGAGATGACGAGAAAAATGATGGGTGCGTTTGGTTTATTATTTTGGATAAGATTTTGGGGGTAGTATTGGATAGTTGGATAGGGTTATAATTACGAGAATAGGATTTGCAGGATATGTGTTTGAAAAATTATTTTGACCTTGATATTTGTATTGAATATTTTCTTAATGTATTTTTTTATAAATGATTTATTAATATAATATTTTGTTGCACTTTGTTAAAATAATGTATTATTATATATATATAACTTATCAAATTACATTTTAATAATACTAAATATTTTATTAGTAATTTTGTCACCCGTAGATGTTAAAAAACAAAAACTCATATTAATTTCAAGTACTAATCCAACTGTTTAAAAAATCACATTAATACATATATGACAAAAGTACTAATTATCAGCCCTTACAATCATTATTACACGTATACTCCATTAACAACTACGACATGGTCCACTGTGCCACCCACAGTGCATTCTTTATGTTATCTCGTATAGTCGTCATGTTGTCTATAATACCTTGTTGCGGTTAACTCGGTCCTTCTCCATTTCGGCCATATTCTGCCCCATTTTGACGATCACAATTTATTTGCTCATTACCCGTACTATTATTGGTTTGTTCGAAGATACGGTTGTCCATATTGTACATTCTGATAAAATTATGAAGTACACAACATACCATAACAATCTCCTCTTGTTTGTCCAACGGGTAATTGTTCATTCCATTTAGAATACGGAACCGTCTTTTCAAAATACCAAAGGTTCTCTCAATAACATTGCGGAGTGAAGCATGTATGTAGTTAAACAACTCTTGTGGCCCCCTTCGGTTACGACGGTGATCAGAAATATGGTAAGCCACTCGTCTATGAGGGGCGAGGAACCCATCTCTATTTGGATAACCTGCATCAACCAAACAGTATTTCCCTGTAATAATATCAGACATTTTATTTGAATTACAGGGCCACAACAGTGGAGGTAATACGCTATAATACGTCAAGAAAATACTTATACCTGTTGGAGGATGTGGGAATCCAGAATTAGGATTATCAATAATTGAATTTAAAACTCTTGAATCATGCGCAGATCCTTCCCATCTAGTAACGACATAAGTGAACATCATGTTAAAGTTGCATACAGCCATTACATTCTGTGACATCGATCCTTTGCGATTCTGGTACCTATCGGCAAATTCACATGGAATCGAAGCGTATACATGTGTGCCATCCATGGCTCCAATACAGTCCTATCATGAAAATGGGGCATTTTACTAATATTAACCTACTAAACAAATTAATAACACAATGAACTTAACTATCTACTAATAGCAAACATAATGAACCAGTACCTTAAAGAAAGGGTAATATTTTCTGTTGGCTGATATTTCCCATGGAACATCATTGAAGTAAGATGGTCTGATAAACTCTGTCTTCAACTCACATATAGCGTCACAAATTGCGGTAACATGTCTAGAGATCGTCTCACCCGAATGTTGGAAATCCTCCATCATCGTTCTGATTATCTCGTTTTTTTCAACGATTGTTAGAAATATCATAACTTGTTCTTCCAAACTCGTCCTCCTAGTTGGTTGCAATTTGCCTTGATCGGACAAAAAATCACATAACAATGTAAAACAGTCTTTGTCCATGCGGCACTTGTCATAGATCCTGTCAGGATGACCGTTGAGTACTTCCAACATGTACTAATGACCAATTAATAAGGATGTATGTCGTGGTTCATGCCAACTTGCTTCTAACACGGCAACACCGCAGAGTGCAACGGCTATATCTGTTAGTATTTCTTCTTCGTCCCTCTCATCTGTAGCACGTCGTCTTCTTCCTGTACGGCTAGACGACGCCATTTAAACCTACACATTTGCAAAACATTTATCAACAATTAACAGTTGTTGTACTACTTAGCAAAATATAACAGTCAATATTTAATTGTAATGACAATCGAAAACAACGTTTACACATTACAATATCACATAAATAAGTTCATACAGTAGCATTATAAATTGTAATTGTAATGACAACTGCCCACTGACGCATACAAAATTGTTGCCATACAATTATGAAATATAGTGTCATCTACTAATTATTGGAAAATTTGTTATGAATCCAGTTAGCCTTTTCCTCTAGTGGGAGTTTCACAAATATCTCCCGCCACCCTGGATTTTCATATAAGTACGTGACAACTGGCAGATAAAACTGTGTCGGTACTTGCATAGCCATCATGATGTCAATACAATTGCTCATGGAGAAAGGATAAGATGGAGCACTGGTGTTCTCTTCTTCCCTCTCATCTACACTGCGATTGGAAGCCCTCGATCCCATTGTCCGCTTCTCCGCAAGCTCGTTCGTCAAGCTAAAACTGGCATCCGCAATTGAATGTCCTGGCCCCTTTCTGTGCCTCCTATTTCTCGCTCTTCCATGGCCAGATGTGTTTGGCCGTTTTTCCCCTGTCAAACGATCAGGATTAGGTTCAAAGTGGCTATCATCCATGGGAACTGCGTCGGGATTGGAATAACTGGAGGTCTCCACCAGTTGGGATGTAGATGTGTACGCATATCTTCCAGTAACAGTTTGCTTCTTAAATATTATTTCATAAAGCTCCTTGTGAGGAAGTCCCTTGTTGTAAAATTGTTGCGCCAGTGGGTTTTGCTGGTAAGTTAAAAGAATAATATATTAATATTTAGCAGTCTGAAAAAAATGCGTACATTTACAGTGGCGTTGAATAATAATAGTTAAAAAATATGAAAATTTACCTTGACATATTCTTGCCAAACCTCAACGGGACACGTTGGACTTTGTGACTCCTAATCCCACCCGAACCCCGTGTGTTGCAGCAATTTCTGCCATGCTTGATAAAGTTTTCGCAGGCCAAAGAACTTAGAGGTTAATTATGTCACATTGAGTCTCCTGCCAGCCAGTGATGATATGTCGCCCAACATTTCTTGGTAATCAGCTGTTTTTATTGTAGTACCGTGTGAAGTTTTGGCCTGCTCAGATAACAGGACCAGAAATTTGTGGGTCATCTCAGTGGACTAGGCCACAGAATCACCCATCTAAGGACAGTACGGTGAGGGACAACCAACATTGGGGCACTATACGAATCACCAATCACATTACAAAATATAATACTCACATGTTAACGTAATCAACTAAACACATATAAAATTATACCTCGTTCGATCCGACACTGCTTGAAGATGTCAATGCAGGGGAAGATACAAACAATGTCGACCAACAGGGTGTATGACGAACTCCAAGTCTAGAAAAACGTCAAAACTTTCGGCTCTGTTGTAAGTAATAATCAATCTTGCGACGTCGAGACAAATTATGCTGACATCTGTGCATATGAGCGTAATTTCTGATTACGATTAAAGAACGATGTCGAATCTACACAACAAATATATCAATTAGTGAAACCCGAATAAAATATTTGAGTCAACCAATTACAAAACGCATTATTGAAGTCCAAATTAAAAGGATTAATGAAAAGAAAAAAACAGTATTAACACAAATTATTTCCAATAAAAAAAATGAAAAAAATAGCATCTCAGTGACTTGAAAACAAATAGGTAACGGAAACTTACAAACTAGATTTGGATACTTCGCGGGTCTCTTTCCCTTCTCTGAGACAGATAAACATCAAACACAATTAAAGGGTGTGTGTACAGGAGATTAAAAACCTGTCAAACAAAACAAAAAACTTATTAAAACAATTCATCCGTATGCCAAACAAAACAAAAACACATTGACAAGGATTCATGCTTATTCCAAATAAAACAAAAACGAATAAAAAAAAAAAAAAAATTCCCATGCCAAACAAAACAAACAACCAATTACAATCATGCGTGTGCCAAATGCCAAATTAAACAAAAACTCATTCACATGCGTGTGCCAAATGCCAAATAAAACAAAAACCCATTCACATGCATGTGCCAAATGCCAAATAAAACAAAAACCCATTCAACAATCCATTAACGCAAAACAGCATCCTCTTATACACAGATCAAACAAAAACCCATTCACAATCCATTAACGCAAAACAACATCCCCTTCTACACAAATCAAACAAAAACCCATTCACAATCAATTCCTGCCAAACAAATAAAAAACGCAAAATAGCATCTAAGGTGGGTTTGATCCAGATGGGGGTGTGGGTTTGTGATAGATCGGGTCACGGTGGGTTGGGTTGTGAAAGATCAGGTCACGGTGGGTTGGTTTTGGATAGATCGGGTCACGGTGGGTTGGTTTGCGATAGATAGGGTGACGGTGGGTTGGGTTGCGAAAGATCGGGTCACGGTGGGTTTGTGTGTGACAGATTGGGTCATGGTGGGTTTGTGTGTGACAGATCGGGTCACGGTGGGTTTGTGTGTGACAGATTGGGTCATGGTGGGTTTGTGTGTGACAGATCGGGTCACGGTGGGTTTGTGTGTCATAGATCGGGTCACGGTGGGTTTGTTTGTGATAGATCTATTTTCGAGTTCACAGTTGGGGATCTGAGGTGGGTTCGCGGTGGGTTTGTGACAAAGGGATTTGCGGGTTCAGGGTGAGAAGTGAAGCACTGAAGCTGCCACTGGATACTAGAAAGTGAAATGGTGGTAATGCAAACTGGGAAGTGAAGCACTGAACTTGGTAATGGATTATCAGAAACTGAAATGGTGGTGATGGATACTGAGAAAGTGAAGCATTAAAAACAGTAATGCAAACTGAGAAGTGAAGCACGAAGCTAGTGTAGTATACTGAGAATGAGAAAGTGAAATGGTGAAGCAGTGAAGAAAATTGAAAAAGCAAACTGTAACGGTAAAAAAAAAATTTGTCAAGATTGAATTATCAGGACAGTGTTATGTAAATGATAAAACAAATGCTATCTGTAGAATCCAGTCCAAAATATGAATAAAAATACGTAGCCAAACGCACTCGATATTTTTTTGAATTCCAAGGGTCCTGAAATTAGGTATTTGTATGGGTCAAAACTCATATTGGGCCTGACGAGGTCTAATAACGAAATAAACATATTACAGCTCAATGTTTTAGCTTAATTTTGATTGGGACTATGTTTAAATCCACTTTCTGAATTGACCACTCTATGAATTGGTCTATTCCACTAGTTAAGCTAAATCGGGTTCTAGCCCATTAGCCCACAACAGTCCCAGAATAGGAATCAGAATCCTATTTACTTTCTACTTTAGTCAAGATTCAAAATCTTACTTGAAGTGGTAACCCTAATCCGATAAAGGCAAGTGATAACACTTCCTTCCTAATTGAGACTCATCTAGTAGGACTCAACATTCTACTAAGACTCCAACCTTTTTGGTTCACTATCTAAACAAAGGCCACACCTCTCATTATGGATTCAGAAATCACTCATAGTTTTAGTTCCTAAATTCTTGCTCCTAAGAATGATCGTTTTCCTCATCGTAAAGCTTAGTTTTGACTAACTTTACAACTTTTAGCCACCGCAAAACTGTGCTCCGCTCTCAGCTTTCACTAAAATACCTTCAACCGTGTTGACTTGAACGTCAAAGTGCCTACGCCAAACACCACTCCAATATCACCCAAGCCTTCAAGTTCGCTCTTTCTCCTTGTGCAAGTCCATCAAATTGTCAGTGGCTTGTTTCTCACAAGATCCATCCCTTTTGAATCAACTGTAGATTTTATCGTCTATAGTTTGGCACCCACCGTGTGGCCTTGACAATCTTTCGACTACCAATGACCTGTTTCATTCGCTCTCATTCCCTCAACTCAACCATTATGACTAGAAGTACTAAAACCTCTACGCTTGATGTCGTAACTCAAATTGCCGCTCTAACCATACTTGTGCATGAGAGCAATGACAAATACTAAATCCTAGAAGCTTAGAACACTGCCATCTACGCAAAGAACTAAGCCCTTCAAGATAAGGTAAATCAATTATATTCTCTCGATTGGGCTTTGAGTTAGCAACACACCTCTTCTTCTCACCTCCTCGTTCATCCCAAACAATTGTTCACCACCCCGAATCATGGGACCCTAACAAGCCAATCCAATCTCCTCTCGGCTTCAACCACTACCACACCCCTTGCCGAGACAACCAACACAAAGACCACTCAACCCATCACTCTCTCGGCCACCAAACTGCTCACCTAAATGACCTTGCCCCAACAATACCAACTAAACACACCCATCACCTTCCCGCAAACACAACCCTTGTATTCGGTAGCCAGTCCATCCCAGCAATTAATCCTGTTCGACTCGGCCATACACGTCAACCTGAACGTGTTCCTTCAACTACAAAACACAAACCTCTGCACCCTCGTGGCAACCCCCCTTGAGCAAGCCTTAACCAAATGGTTATCCAAGATGGAAGCCATGATCAAACGCATCCCTAAGATGCCCACACCCCTCAAGAAGTGTTAACCTCAAAGCTATGTTGACTTACTCTTCGTAGAAACCATAGCCCTCATAGAGTTGTCTCACAAATTCACTTTCCCAACATGAAGCTCTATGGTAGGACCACTGATCTGGATGACCACATAGCCTCCTACAAACAGAGGATGTTCGTCGCTGCTATTCCTTGTGATTTCTATGAAGCATGCATGTGTAAGAGTTTCAGCTCTAGCCTAGTGGGACTAGCCCTCCAATGGTACACCAACCTCCCCAAAAACTTCATCACATCCTTTACTCAACTCACGGACACCTTCGTTGAACAATTCGCAAATAGCAAAAAATTATAAAAGTTGTTTGGTGATCTCTTCTGAATCCACCAAAATTGGAATGAGCCACTCCAAGAGTATGTAAGACGCTTCAAACACATGTAAGACGCTTCAATAGCGAGAAAGTCTCTATCCCTTACTGCGACCAAGAGACTACAGTTGATGCCTTCAGGAAGTGACTCCTCCCTGATAGTGAGTTATACAAGGAACTCACTAATTACACCACCATGGAAAATGTGTTGGCCTGCACATAGGTAGAAATAAGGTGGGAAGAAGATGAAGTCCACAAAAGTAAGCATAACACCTTCTATGACAGATGCTACAATCCTCGCCCCGCTGAGCCATACCAAGTCAGGAGAGGTCTTATTCGTGACACTAGGCATCCACTTGAGAACCAGTCGGCTCAACCCATCGAAGGAGCACCTAACCCTGTTAATCGATACGAGATGCCTAATTATAATCTAAGTATCGAGTCGGTCAAGATAATGGCCATCATGAAAGATATAAGGAATGTCGTCAAATGGCCGACAAAGTTAAAACACATAAGGACCAAACGAGACACCACCAAATGGTGCGAATATCATGGGGACCAGAGCCATGTAACTGCAAATTGTATCGCTCTGTGACTCGAGGTCGTGGAACTACTAAAGAAGGGTCATCTCCAAGACCTCCTAACTGACAAAGTAAAGAGTACCCTTGCCGACAGTAACTGCCGAGTCACACCCCTACCAAAAGAAACAACCCCAAAAGAAATGTGTCATGTGATATCTAGTGGCTCAGAAGTAAGTAAGCTAAGTTATTCCTCTGCTAAGCGACACACTTGAGCCATAGTTAACCTTGAAGCTTGCTCATCCCAACCACCTCCACAAGTACCAACCGATCAGACCATCGAGTTTGTTGATAACAAAGCAATAACCCTTGTCAATCCCCACCATGACACATTTGTCATCACCCTCCAAATCGCTAACATCCTTGTCAAAAAAATCCTTGTGG
The DNA here is from genome assembly GCF_008641045.1 of Pistacia vera. Lineage (NCBI taxonomy): Eukaryota > Viridiplantae > Streptophyta > Magnoliopsida > Sapindales > Anacardiaceae > Pistacia > Pistacia vera. The sequence goes on along the minus strand of NW_022195521.1, from coordinate 441,516 downwards.
ATCTCGAGTCATCCATGCAACCCTCAATCGTTGGTGTAGAACTAACATCTTCGTCCATATGAATTTCTTCATGTTCATAGTCTGGAAGCTCTCCCAATTTCTTAAGATCTATAGGTTCCAAGTCGCGACTCATCGTGGAAGTGAACTTATCCATCATCATCGTGCTCATCCTTACATACACAAGCGTGTCTAACATTTCATGTGACAACCTATTCCCTTTTTTTTTTTTTTTTTTGAGCAGCTTCAAAGGCACTCCATTACTTTCACATGATGAAGTGCTACAAGGTTAACTCAAAATTCAAACGACATACTTCTTGAGCACATGAAGATCATCCTCGTTGTAATCCCACCATATTCTTGTAAATGACATAAAAAGATTCCTTAAATACAAAAAGAGAAGCAATGTACAAAAAAGATATACAATTTTTTTAAAAAACTTACGACAATGACTTGTTTGTAACATCGTTTTTACCATTGCAGTAGATAAGGAAGATGGCCTACTACAATACAACTGAACCTCTCTCATAAATGACTCATTTTCTTCTACTAGAAGCAGGTTTTCATGCATGAAATGATGTCATCTTTCATCTCCCTATACTCATTAAAATTTTCTGAGAAAAAATAAGATGGATTGAGAAAGACAACTGCAGCATGTATCCGATAAATGATGTTATTGACCTGGTGATTCTCAAACAATTCCCAAATACTCTTATACTTGCTTACCTCACTATTACATATTTCCTTGATTGCAACTTTTGCTCTCATCATTGCTTCATATAAGTAACCAGTAGTAGATCCATCACCATCAATCAAACGAATAACTCGAACCAATGGCTCAATAGTTTTTATAACCTCCCTTCCTCTAGTCCAAAAATCACTCTGAACAATTTCAATAACCCTTTTACCTGGTTCGGTCCTATAATAATTAAAACCCCTCCATTCAGATGAAGCAACAAGGAGTCAAAATTCATTCTCCAAATCCAACACAGATTGAAGCATTAAAAAGTTTGAAGCGAATCTTGTGGCACAAGGTTGTCTCAATTATCTATCTTCGGTGTACTCTTTCATTACTGCATGAAGAATTATGTACTATGTGATGAATATAACTATTAATTTTGCTTCATTTGTGGCAACTTTAACCCAATTAATGTCATCATATATTTTTTAGAAAAAGCTGAATTCCATGAGCAACACACCTCGTCTTATACATTTGAGGATACAATCCAATGAGCATGTCACCAATAGATGTGAAATTGCTACCATTATCAATTATGAATTGCACAACATGTTCTTGTCTAATTGATTTAATCACAGAAACAACAATTTCTTTCAGATAAATCCTATTTTTTATTTTTTAGGAAACATCTAATGATTTTATAAACACTGCACCTCTAGGTGAATATGCACAAGATTAATGAAAAATTGGTTGCCTTATATCAGTCTATATATCAGACTTATAGTGTAACCAGATCCAATATATCCCAGAATGCTTCACCATAACAACATACTTATCAATACCTTTTTTAGATTTGGAATTAACTTAGTTCGAAGAGTTGAGTAGATGGAAGCTTGTATGTTGCACCATATTTAGCCACTACCTTAATATTTTCCAAAAGCACCAGTTGAGACAATATAAAGCGATATTGCTCACCACAAAACACTTAGCAAGTAGTAAAAGAACCGGCTGAACTTTTAATTTTTTGTTCTTCCACTTCCAGACATAGCTAAGAAGGCATATGTTTGTGTCTCATGATTGACTTTTTACAAATCTCAACATCTTGCCAGTAATTCCGACATGTGCTTTAATTTTGTAAGCCCCACCACTAATACTTTTTGACGAATTTGAATTTCTATTTATTCCCCCGGAACTTCCTAACATGCCTCCAAATTTTATTTTTTTTCGTGCTATATGGGTTTGAGTCTACATTTAAAAGAGCCATAAAAGACATTATCAGTACAAAAGAAAATTACAATGATATACTAAAAAAAAATAACACAATCGCCAGTGCAGAATTGCAGATACACACAAGTTCACAACACACAATCATTTCATAAGCAAATCAAGCAAAAAAAGGTGGGGGGGGGGGGGGGGGGGGGGTGGTTGGTTGGTTGAAGCAATAATATTTAATACATAAGTGTAACTGTAAGTGTGTACCTTGAGGCTTGAAGTCTTAGACTTGAAGCTTGGAAAGAGAGTTAGAGGACGAGATTCAAACTGAAGGTTTACGGGCTGACGGTCGAGAATGAGGAACCGTGGCTGGAGACTGGAAGAGAGAAGAGATCAAGAGATGAACAGGAGAATTCATAGAACAACAGAAGCAGAAGACTCCAAGATGGCAAAAGGCTCGAGAGAAAAAAAAAAGATTTGACAAAGCCTTACCCTACTAAGTGAAGAAACGACATCGTATTCAAATTTTAAGTAACGAATTATTTTTGAAAATATAGCCAAATAATTTGCGAATAAACGTCTGAGCCTATAGTTCGCAAATATATGGATGTGCTAATAAAATATTACTACCATAGAACTCATCTACTAGTAGTTGCTCATACATGTGATCCGCCGGCATGGACAAGTCCACCCTCTCATACTCAGTCGTGCTCGAATTTATATGACTGTGGAATTTTATAGAAGTACTTGAGTTATGCGTGCTGTCACAAACATCATATGTGCTAGTCGCAAAAAATAAAAAGTGATAATAGGTATCGTTCCCATGAGGATAGTGTTACTAAGTACCTATTTCTCTAGTTTAAGTCCTGATTAAGCAACATAAATTGATTGATGGACATTAACAAACTAAATACAAATTAACAAAATATAAATGAATGATAATGAAATTAAAGCAAAACCCAACAACTTAACTAATTAAACAATGCTAAAAAATTCTAGGGTGTTGATTTCACCTAGATACGCTAACCCAAATCATAAAATTTATTACCCAAGTTCTAATTCCTTGATTGAAAATCGAATTCCTTAAGTTGTTTGATAATCCTTCTCAGGTTATACCACCCCACCCATTCCTAATAACCTTTCGAACTCAAAAATTGAAGTTTAATAGTTTAAGGTCTCTTAAGCTTTGAGGAATTCTATCTAGATTTCATAGATCGCGTTTATCTATTTCTAGTTTTCGCTTAATCTATGGTATTTATCCCAAGAGACATAATCACAAAATCACTTCTCAGTCTCATTGTGAACAACATACATTTGAATGGTGATCAAGCATCAAAAGTCATTAAGCAAAGAGATAAACACTCAATCATGAAATTAAAACTCAAAGTAAAACAAAACATATAAATTTGAATCATTGTATCAAGGTTACATAAAACCCTAGCTAAATAGCTCAATTCATACTCAAAAACAAAATAAATTAACAAAGACAAGTTGAATCAAGGTTCATCATTTAAAAACAAGCAAAAGATGGAGAAATCTTCTCTTATTTGACGTCCAAATCTTCAATAATCTTCTCTTTCTAAGAGCTGCCTCCCAAATGACAAACCAAGACCCTTTTCCCTTCCTTTTCGTGCTAATTTATACATCTCTCACTTAAGAACGAAGCACTAGCAAGCCAAAATGCATCGTTTTATTTTTCACATCTGACGCAGTTTCGCTGCGACGAATATTTTTCGCGGCAAGGATCTTTCAAGCCAAATTTGACATGATAGAATCTGAATCTGGAAAAGTAGTAAACATATTAATTGTATCCCTTTCAATTATATTTCTACTCGTTCAAGAATCAGCCAATCAGAGGTCTACAGCTCAAGTTATGGCCAAAATACTGAAGCACGTCCAAAGATGTTTTTCTTTAGTTTCCCACGTACTATTCACGACTTCAAGCCAAGTTTTCACCCTTGTCCAGTCAGAATTAGGAAAAACCCAAAACATGAAAGTTGTAGCTCTACTTATTATCTTTCCAAAGCTTCTAAATTCAGGTCATTCCGAGTTTCCAAGCTCAAGTTACGTAATTTACGTTCAAAATCATTGTTTAGCCTACAAAGAAAAATTAATAGAATTAGGTAGCAATTATGGCCCAAATTATATGAGAAGTATCCTAAATCCTATTGAAATTCAATGCAAAATCATAGGGAAAAATAGGATTATCATTGATCCTTGGCGTCTCGCCCTGATCTAAGCACAATGGTGGGTTATCAGTTATCATACCACCTTCCAGCTGGCTCGACTCATCCCTGTGGCCACTACTTGTGGACGTCATTCCACTCTGCCTATTACTAGGCTCTATCTCAGGCTCAGACTCCTCGCTCGAGCTCTCATCACTCAAATCACCATCACTCAAACTATCGTTGCTCGACTCGGTAGGAACAATCGTGACCCCTCTAGTCTCACCAAGGAGCTATCATTCCTTAAGTAACACAACATAAATCCTTGACTCCTCATGCTTATTGCCCCTTGACATATTTGTTTAGCTCAGTTAAACAAATCCTCAAAGAGTCCACTTCATGCGGACCTCAGTTCCACAATCTAAGCCAAGATAAACAATTTATTCCCTACAATGCTCAGTCTACAAGTCCTAAGGATGCAAGACTTATTTCTCTCCCACTCGGCCTGGTCACAATTGGCAAAAACCTCAAAACCTCCTAGCACCTCTTCACTCAGCTCGAACCTCTCTTGTTAGAAGACCTACTCAGCACGATTTACCCCATTATTTAGGTGAGGTGCAACCCTTGTTTGGCTTGGACCCCTTTTGTTACAAGACCCGCGTTAGTCTCGCTCGACGCAGTTTACTCCATTGTTTAGGTGAGGTACAGCCCTTGTTCGGCTCGACCCCCTTTTGTTACAAGCCTAGTTAGTAAATACAGGTACGGCAAAAAAAGGGTATGGGAATTTTACGGGTATAATACAGTAAACGGTGAAAAATACGTTTATAAAAATTCGGCCATAAAATTCGGATACGGGAAAAATACGGTACGGGTATATATGGGTTTAATACGATGCATTATCAATAATACGTTTTGAAAAATACGGCAATATCAATCTTAGTTTTAATACTTTTATGGATTACTTGGCTAAAATCAATATAGTATTTCAAATGCAAAGTATTCAATTAACTAACAATACAAATATATAATATATAACTAATATTCAAATTATAGTCTCCAGACTCAAATACAATATTTAGCCATGATTCTTTACTAATTTAAAACTTGATAAGTTTGATATTAAATGCAACCAATTTTAACTTCCCATTAATCCATTAAATTATATTAAATCAAGAACTAATATTTTGTCTTACAAATCTATATAAAAGATTAGTGTTACAATAGTCTAACTATTATTTTATACCTATAATATATGACAGTTTTTTTTTTTTTCACAATAAATTATTATTTTAATATCATTAATCCAATCTAATTTATTAGATAGCATGAAAATAATTTAAGAATATGAAATGATTTTGTATGTGTTTTGAGTTTAAAATGTAAAGGTGTCGGGGAATAGGCAGGAAAATGGATGCCATTTTGAGTTTTGAACTTTTTGAGAGGGTTATTTTATTCCCCCCCCCCCCCCCCCCCCTTTTCCAATATCTTCCCTTTTGCCTTACCCACTGATTTCTTCTTCTCCCACTAAAACGATGTCGTTTCAATTAGCTTTTTTTTTTTTTTTTAATAATTCACGAATAATTTGCGAATTATACGGATACTTCAATAATTCGCGAATAATTCGGCCTTTGTAAAATACGTAAATACGTGTTTTATATGCGAATTATACGGCTGACAGTATAATTTGCGTATAAAACGCGTATTTACTAACTAGGGTTACAAGACCCATGTTAGCCTCGGTCGGTGCAGTTTACCCCACTTTAGGGTGAGGTGCAACCTTGTTCGGCTCGGCCAAACAAGACAGTGGCCCAAATCAATGTTTTAATGAAGCCCCTACTTAACTTGGCCAGATGTTCTTCAATAAAAGAGAATCCTTGGAAAATTATTCACCTTCTCTAGAAAAACAAATCTAAAAACCACACTATTCCAAAAAAATCGTTTTCCTCTCCAAAAACCACCAAGAAAACAACCAAAAAACTTCCTCTTTCCAAATTTCTGATTTTTTCCTCACCAAATCCACAAAAATTTATGCAAAAATTGCCCAAACCACTCATTGAAAGAAACACAGAAGAAACAAGAATACAAGGGAAAATCTAATGAAAACAAGAAATTCTTACTGAGATTTCAAGCCGGAAAGTCGTTGGGAATAAGCTTCATCGTTGCTCTCAAATCTCTCTCTTGAATGATTTTTGCAAATGACAGATGAACAGTCCTTAAAAGGCCACCCTTTTTAAATGCATATTTTACCAAAAAAAGGTCACGTGTCAATTGGTCAAAAGATTCAAAAGCAATGCCACCACTTTTTCCCGCCCATAGCATAATAGATCTGAACCATACATGTGTTGTCATCATGCATTTTGAGTCGTTTGGTATGATTTGGTAAAGTGGAGCCGCCTAAGCGATTGGTTCTATCCATTCTTGAAGTTAGTAAACAGGTTTCATCTTCTTTCCCACTCTACAGGCCGAGCCAAATGGTATCCTGACATATTTTTAGTCGCTCATATCACTTATGTTAAGTTCTCAATCAACTCTTCCTTGTCGCTTGATCACCCCAGAGAAGGCACTTAAGGTTGACATCAATGCAAATGAATCCAAGTCTAAAACAATTTCATTTGGCTATGTCCCAATGCTCTATGCGCTTTGTCACCCGACCTTAGTGGCATCGAGGAGCTTCATTCGACCTCAGTGGCCTCAAGAAGAGTTGTTCAACCCATGTGGCTTCATAAACTCCTGTCAATTGCCTCTATTAGGCAGTTTGAGCCGAGTGGTCCAATCATCGTTTTTCTGTATAGATTGTCTTGTGATCCATGCATAGTTCTTTTGGCACTGTTTACATCACTCGGTCTAAAAGTCAGCTTCAAACATCTTGACTGAGCCGTTCAAGTATCCGAGTGACTTGGCTTAGTCACCCCTCTCCATTCGGCCACACAAACGGAGTCGAACAACCTTGCATGGCCAAACAAAACGCACAAAAAAATTAAACAACTCTGAAACACACTGAAACAATAGATTTTGGCTTGGAAAACGACCTCCAATTGGCAACACACAGACTTATGTCTGCATGCACACACTCACATGTTTTAACCTAGTTACAATATTGACCCACATTTATCCAACATTATGTTTTTCTCCCATTGGAAAGGAGAAATCCAAAACAGGGAGACAAATTAATAATTTGAGGAACCCTCTAGTCCCAATACATTTGCCTAGGATTCCTCCTTACTCTAGGGCTAAGCTTCATCTTCTTGTTGATACTATTGCAAGGCTTCTTCTCCTAAAGTCAGCCCAAATAAACTGAGATGATCTATAAATAAATGCAGGGTTAGGAAAAGCCCAATTAACCTAAATCTACTAAATTCAAAGAAAAACAACAAAAAAGCTCCAATTGGTAGAAAGGACTATGCCTTGAAAAATTTACTACCAAGCTATCACGAGATATGTTGTCATCAAACTACCTGAATATATTAATGGTTGTGACATGTCACAAGAAATTTTTTAGAGAAAAAAAAAAAAGGATAAAGGATGTTGTAATGACAATTCCCAACCATTACACTAAGGGCACCAGTGTTAAAATGAAAGGTATATCCCATTTGGACAGGAAACAATAGCATAATTTAACGAGCTTTCCTTTGATATCTTACGAACCCCATAACTCCTCCTAGATCCTAGATCAAAAGTTATAGCGGTTTTAAGTTGACATGCCCATTTAGGACACGAAAAATGTTGAAACACCCATCTCTTTCTCCACTTGGCTCCATTCGGCCACACGAACTGAGCTGAACAATCTATGCCCCTGTGGTAGTAACAAGCGCTTCGAGTGAAACCCACCCCCCGGGAGGACATCGACTCATTCATATTACACCAACGATTAATTGAATCTACTCTCTAAGCTAAATACCCTTTAACAAATAGAGTGTAGGACAAATTGTATGGGCAAAAAATCGTATTAGCCTGATGAGGTCTAATAACGAAATAAAAATGTTACGGCCTAGTGCCTTAGCCCAATTCTCGTTGGGCCTACACTTAAATTCACCTTGTGAATTGACCACTCTATGAGTTAGGCTATCCTACAAATTAAGCTAAATCGGGTTTCATCTTATTAGCCCCCAACAGTACCAGAATAGGAATCAGAATCCTATTTACTTTCCACTTCAGTCAAGATCCAGAATCTGACTTGAAATGGTAACCCTAATCTGATAAGGCAAGTGATAACACTTCCTTCCTAATGGAGACTTATCTACCAAGTATGACTCAGAGTTCTATTAGGACTCCAACATCTTTGGTTCACTATAACAACATACACCACACCGGTGTCACCCAAGCCTTTATGTTTGCTCTTTCTCTTGGTGCATGTCCATCAGATTGTTAGTGGCTCGCTTCTCATAGGATTCATCTCTTTTGAATCAATCATAGATTTTATCGTCTACAGTACTGGGTACCACTTTGCCCAACCAATAAATAATCACAATAATGTATAACATATGTTCTCTTTTTCTTTGCTCTCTTTGCTTGTGATTCTTAAGGGGTGAAAAAAAATCCAATGGATGTAAGACATATTCAATGTGTTTTATCCAAATGAGTTGCCACTATCCAATCTAAATCTAATATAAATTCTACTCATAATTATCAAAAAAGATAAATATGAATCGGGTAAATTATCAAAAGCATAAGAGTATACTATATATTATAGCAATCTTAAGTTATTAGATAGTATTTAACCAGGGGTGGAGAGAGGCAAGGAGGGCCAGTTGACCCTCCTTGACTTGGAAAAAATTATCGAAATTCATATTATATATATATATATAATTATAATTGTTGCAATGAACAAAATGAAGAAAATTTGATACCTTTCCATATATTTTATTAAATAAATATCATTTCTAAAATTTGTTGTCAAATTAAATTACTGTCTATTGTTCTTACAACACCAGTCATGACCTTTTACTTAAATTGCGGATCCTCAGATGGAGAATCGAACCTGAGATCGTGTGTTTATTCCACTATCCAATCGTTCTAACCATCTAGATACTCACAGACATATCATATCAAAATGTTGAAGTTAAGAAAAAAAGATAAATATCAAAAATATGTATTTTGATGCATATTTGAAGGGGTAGAAACATAAAAGTGAAATTACAATAAATATTTAATATTTTACTATAAAAGCTAGATAAATCCTTGAATTTTTATTAGTAGAAATTTTACTATAGTTTAATTTGGAGGTGTTGTTTTTATGTTGGCTTAAAAACTTGTTCATTAGTAAATTTTCTTGGTTTTGTTTTACACTTGTAAAGTATTATAAATATTCTATATAATCAAACACAATCAAAATTATATAATTATAAAGAGCATTATAAATAAGTACTAATTTTGTATAACTATTCCTGATATATATTTATTATAAGTTATTTACAAATATATTAAGTTTAATTAATGTCTTAACCCCCTAGAATGAGTTTTAACTACGCCCTGTATTTAAAATTGTGTGCAATCTTTGTAGTGTAGTATTTTGCTAACAATAATTTAATTCTCCTGGAAAAGAGGGCTAAAAGCCATAGAGTTCTACATGAAAAACCTATTCGTTTCGTTTTCTCTTCTTACCTGAAATTGGTGTTTTGAATTTTTGGAATATCCTTTTTTATTCTACTGAATCAAAGATAAGAGATGATTATCTGAGAATAGATGGGAGAAGATTGAATGTAGAAGATATATAAAGAGGGCATTATGGAGATAAATAAATATATTTATTAATAAAATTTTAATAAATTTTGTTTAATTGGGCCTAAAAAAGAGATTTAATGGGGGCTTAAACATACTCTACTAGGTAAGTGATTTTTAGCACCGTATAAGTGATTAGCATCCCCAATTGCTAAGTAGTATATCTATATATTTCTAAAATATACTTCCTTCAATCTCATTCAACACCGAAAATAAACCCTTAATCAGTGTTTTTGTTACCTATTTCTCTCAATTTAAACTTAATTAGGTTTTTTTTTTTTTTTTTTTTTTTTTCCCACCATTTTCACCAATTTCAAACTTAATTAGCTTTTTTTTCACACCCGTTTTCCCAATGTCAAATGTGAAACTTATTTTTTTCTTCAAATTCAGATTCATTCATTGTGTGATTATCTTCTTAATAGTTTATTCTATTTTTTTTAAAACAAAAAAATTGAAATAAAATAAACATTTTTTTTTTTTTTATATAATTATGAAAACTTAGTATTAGAGTTCATGTATGAATTATAGGTTAAAAATTAAAATAGATATGAAATTGAACAAGGGTGTATTTAGAATTTAAATGTTGTTTATAGTAATTTTCATTAAAGCAACTTGTCAAAACGAAAAAACATTTTCAAGTGTGAGATACTGATCAATTTGGTGATCCCTCCGACAATGCGGCTTGAGAGTCTTTGATTGTCCAAAAATCGGCCCATCAATTAAATCCAAAGAGCAAAACTTTGTAGGTATAGTTTCATGTAAAGGGCCCAGTTGTATTGAGGTTTGACTAAAGAAGAAATTGTAATTGAAGCTATAATCAAAGAATTCAAAGGAAACAAAAAACTGTTTCAGCAGACTCAATCTAAGGTCCGTTTGGTTTGTTATTTAGATAGGATTTTAGAAATAATATTTATAGTTGAATAGAGTGATTATTATGGGTAAAATTTAAAAATTAACAAAAAAAAACCCCTAGGTTTGCTAATCAACTGAACACCCCAATATATAAATTTTTGTAAAATGACAAAAACACCACTCACATAATGCCAAATTCTGGCCATCACCACCGAAATCTGATCGAAATCTAGCGTTACGACACAGACCGGTCGGATCTGACCGAACGTGTATCGATCTGGTCGTCAACGGCCGTTAAAAGGCCAGATCTGGCCGAAAAAGACCAAATCGGCGAATTACCGGCCAGTTCCGGTGTTTGTAGGTCGTTTGGTGGTTGTCGGAATCTGGCAACCATGGGGGGGTGGGGTGTTTTTGTTAATTTTTAAACTTTTTTCTGGGGGTGTTTAATTAAATAATAAATTAAGGCGTAAAGTAATTAAAAAATATAATAGTATTTCCTAATAATTAACAACAGTTAAATAGGGTATAAAATAATAAACCAAACAGACTTTAATTGTCTTCAATCATCTAATCATTGATTAACAAAGAGTAAACGACTTTTCCCACCCAAGGTTTGCTTTAATGATACTTTCCCACCCAAAAAGTTTTAAAACACTACTACTTTCTCACTCAAAGTTTATATTTTGTTAATATCCAAAATATATTTCACTTTCTTAATTGGCGTTTGACGAGTTACCATGAGCCAAAAGAGAGCTTTTGTAGAGTGGAGGCTAGTTGATTGAATGGTAGTGATCGATTGAATATTCGTTGTCGAAATCAGTCTTAAATAACTAGGAATATGAAACTCTAGCTTTATAGTGTCGAAATCGATAATAAATTAAGTGTTGAGGTGAGAAGAATTTTGTATAAAGGAGATCGGGGTTCAAATAGTTACAACAGGGATAATTTTTGTCCCTAAACTATCAAAATCAGTTTTAGATAGTAATAAATATTAACTTGGATGAAAAAATAATATTTTAAAAATTTTTGGGCGAGGAGATTCATAGGCAAACCTTGAGCGGAAAAAAAATGGTTTACCGTGTTAAGTTTTAGTATAAACAAATGCTAGAAAGACAAGTAGTGGTTCACATCAAAGCTTTGGTTACTGTCTTAGAATTTTTAAGTGCACCCACATCGGAGAGAGAAACATATATATTTATTATTTAAGAATATCCAAATAAATACATTAGAATATGAATAAGGATAATGTGTTAAAAAAAAAAAAGGCATAATAAACCAAAGGTCCAAACAAAGAGAAAATTCCTATCTAACAAATAGTGATGATATTCTTTTATGTGACCCAACCCCATGTTAGATCTTGTCTCCTTTATATTAAACATTCTAACTATTTGATTGTGAATCTTGATATTAAGGATGCTTGTTCTTCATTGACCATGAGCTGTGGACAGCTCCATGACACAATTATCTTCACTACCCACCATGCCACTTGTTACATATTAAAATTCATACAATTTCTGGATTTATATTTAATGTCTAAACCAGTTTGTGCGTATCTCACTTAGGGTTATGAATATCTTACAAACCCAAATGACTAGGTAAATACGATGTTTTTATAGTAAGTGACCTAAGATTTGAACCCAGAAATTGAAAGAAAATAAACAAATCTCCTTGTCCTCGAGCCAACCTCTTGGGGTTGATTTTTTACTTACCTTATTAATTTAACAATAACCGTACCAAGTTAAAATAATATCTATCATTTGAAAATAATTAAATTATGTTCCTCCTAGACATCCTTCAGTCTCAAGCCTCTCAACTATTTTTTCATTTTGATAAGAGCGTTGAGAATTTGGAGCATTATATAAAGTGTTGAAAATAAAATTTAAACAATATTCCCATAATTTATGGACTCCATCTGGTAAAGTCAAAAATCTCTCTTCGTTTCTATGCCTAGTAGCTACCAACTGTGTGTTTACTTTTTTAGCCTTTGACTTTGTACGATTAGCTTCATTAATCACAAGTAATCTCAACACGTGGCCTCAGTACTATGCATCCCTGAAAAAACAGGCTTCAATCATGAAAAAAAAAGTTTTGTTAATACATCTCACCTCAACTTGTATAATACTTTCGTCCATCCACATCATATATCCAGATGGAGACGCTGCTACTTTTGGTTCAAGTAACAACACACAAAACTTCATGATAAAGCCATAAAGAGTTTATAACTGTAGTTAGAGAATCTAATTCGATAATTATTGGCATTATAGATTATGATGCTAAAAAATATAAGGGCTGACGTTAGGTCTATTCAGCCACAAAAATCAGATCATTGGAACATCACCGCCTGCTTCATCAGGATAGTGGGTGTGCGTTAGGTTAGTCAGGAGCTGTGATGCTCACGTGTCCAATCCATGCCCTAAATCGACTAAATCACTCTGAAAGGTGGGCAATGGACACAAAGAAGGATTTATACGGATAATTCCACCAACTTTCAGATTTAGTGATACTTACCTCAATGCATCCCACTATAAAAGGGAGCTTCTCTCTCATTAAAGGGGATTGACAACTTACGCCTGATTATTTATTCTCTCTTTTCCTAGAATCCTTAGCATTTGATATTTTGTAATATTATTGTAAGTCAGTCAGCTAAAGCGACCTGACCCTATCATCAATAAAGTATCAGTGGAGTAGGAGTTGCTACCTTAAACATCTGACCACTTTAAAAACTGTTCCTATGTATTTACTATCTCATTATCCTTCACATTCATCATGTGTCTTCTAGTTACTTAATATTTTATATGTATATTTTGTTGGTGTAAAATCACGCTCAACAGATTCAAATGTGTACTATAGTCTATAAATAATTTAAAGCAATACAATATAAGTCAATATATCAAAATAAGGTAGAAAATTTGATAGTAAGTACAGAAAATGTGGTCGGAATTTGTACATAGCGTGGAGAAAAAGAGAGGTGTAGTGTAATGGGGGATGAAAACCGTGACTGAAATATTGGACTTTTGATTAATAATTCAAGGGTTGATTTGATGTGATAGATTAAAGGTTTGTGGCGTAATTTATGGTAGCTCTAGCCCACCTCAGTCCCTTTCGTATGAAGGGACATCACGTTTCTTTGTGTATTGTGGAAATGAGGGGTCTGCGGTTGCCTTGTGTGAATCAATGTCATGTCTATTGTCTGTAATAACATTTCATTTTGATTGACCTTACCCCCACATATGTGCTCCTTTTCAGTACGTGTTTTCTGTCTTTCTGTCTCACACATATTCCTCTACCTATTATCATGGCCTTCAGTGTGCTTTTGGTTACTGCTTTAGTTTCGTTCTTTCTTCCGGATTTGTGATGTTTTATTTATTACAAATTCGGACAATTTCAGAAAAGACTAGCAAAATCTTCCCCAACTTACAAATGCAGATAAAGACTAAAAAAACTCATACCAACCAACCATGTTTATTATAAAGTAATGCTACAGCCACCGAAAATAATACACCAAATTCATACACTGAATGACGTGGTACAATACTGATCGTCATTAATATTAATTACTAATTAATAATGATCAGAATTGTACCACATCATTCGATGCATGAATTCGGTGTGCTACTTTCCGTGACTGTATTATTTTCCGTTTATTATATAACATTACAAACTTAAAATGGTGGACAAAGAAGTTGACAAGTCTGGCGCCAATTCAAAGGTTTTATTAATTTTTTCAGTTTTTTTTTTTTTTTTAATCAGGGGTGTCCATGTCAGTTTATACATACTTCAACTAATCTCTTGAGACCCTAAAATTGACGACTAAGTAAATCCTTCAGTGGTTCATAGAACCTTCTTTTGTTCTTTTACCATCAAATCATCCAATGATAGTTAATTTTTTCGGTTATTATTACAAGTTAAATGATGCTTTTAACTTTCTGTCTATATAATTACACATCAAGATTTTGGGGTGATTTTGTCGGTTTATAAAAAAATGCAGTCCTTCCTGCACTTTAAACCCAAAAAACGAATATGTTATTAGTCCACGAGTGAACCCAAACATGAACAATTAAGTGTAGTGTGAAGCTCATTCATGCCAAAACGGAGGAAAGAAAAAGGTCGTGAGAGGGCAAGAACGACTTTTCATTTTCAATTGAATAAATATCTCATCCTAATTATTTAAAAATCTTCTTTCATTATTCACAAGATAGCTTAAATTAATATGATTAAAAATAATTTATTTGAAAATGCAAATTAAATAAGAATGTAGAACAATTACGGTCCGTTAATGTTAGTAATTTGGATAGTATTTTTTATATTTTTAGAGTTTAGTGGGAATAACGAGGTAGGATTTGAAAATTAATAAAAACACCCTTAGGTTTGTCAATTTACTAAACACCCCTGTAATAAAAACATTAAAAATTATAAAAACACCCCCACCCACCCATTAAATACCAGCAGCCGACCACCACCGCCGAAGGGTGGCCGGAGTCGCTGTATCAGCGTATGACCAGCTAGATCTGGCTGGTCGTGAGCCGAGATGGCCTTTTCCTACCAGATCTACCATGGGCTGGCCGAAAAAGGCCAGATTTGGCCATGTTTGGCTATCAACGATGGCCATATCTTGGCTGTCATTGACGACCAGATCTTTGGCCGTTGATCTGGCCGAAAAATGATCTAGCCGGTAATGCGCCATTATACCAAATTCTGGCCACCTTCCGACGGTAGTGGCCAGAATTTGGCAAATGTGGGTGGGTGGGGGTGTTTTTATCAATTTTTGAACTTTTTTTTCGAGGAGTGTTTAGTTAAATTAATAAACTTAAGGGGTTTAAAAATAATTGAATAAAATATAATAGTATTTTTAGAATAAGAAACAAACTAGTATTTTGGAAATACTATGAATAGGATAGTGAAAAATATTAAACCAAACAGACCCTCAAGGTTCGTTTGACACACTTTTCCTATCCTATCTTATTCTACTATCCTATCCTAAAAACAAAAAGATATATTTGTTTTAATATTTTCAAAATCCAATCTTATTATATCCAACACAAAATATTTAGATTATTTTAACCCCCAAGGATTGTTAATTTAACTAAACACCTCCACTCACCCACGTATTGCTGGCCGTTAGCGACCATCGTCGGAAGGTGGTCGGAATCTGTCAGAATGGCGCATGATCGGTTGGATCTGGCCAGAAAATGCTAGATCGACACACGACCAATTAGATCCAATTGGTTGTACACCATTCTGACAGATTCCGACCACCTTCCGACTGTGATGGCCGACTGTCAACAATACATGGGTGCGTGGGGGTATTTTTGTCAATTTATAAACTTTTATTAATGAGAGTGTTTAATTAAATTAACAAACTTAAGGAGTTAAAAATAATCTAAATATTTTTAGAAAATGTCATTGAGAAATATAAAAAAAAAAACTTCTTAGAAACCTATCACATTTTCCAAAAATGCAAAATAACATAAAATGCTATTTTAAATAACTAAGCAGACGAAGCCGAATCATATTTTTCATAATCATAAGCGAGATATATGATGTAAACCTTAAATAGTATTATATTTCTTTTCAGCTTATGTTATTTATTTACTATATAAGTATATGATACCAAAAACAGCATCCTTTTTCTTCATTATTCGGTTTATGTTAAAAAACCAAACAAATTGACATCGATGGAAGGAGAAAGGGAGAAATACTAAAGTCAACTGTATCATGCGGCACCAACCAATACTACTATTTTATTCAAAACCTAGTTTGAAATCAGACGGCCTGTGACCAATCTTTGACTCAATCTCCAACCATGTTCCTACGTCTCATTGAACAAATTTACCTGCTAGGCCCCCACACTTGAAGAGATAGTCAATGTCATCCCGACTCTTTATTTTTTCTCCAAATTATTGAAGCGATAAAAGGAAGTGATCTATACGTACATTCTAGCCTAGGCTTAAAATTAAATTTAATAAATTAAAGAAAGAAAATATGTGGCTGGATCTTACGCGTACCTAAATTGGACGGCAAAGCTAGAGTGACAGGTGACTGACCTAATTGACCAATCACTATTTCATAGCATTAGCCGATGCCATCATTTTGACCAAACCAGAGAAAGAGAAACCACTTATCTCTTTATTAGCATAGCCACTGTCTTCATTTTGTTTTGGCATACTTTTTTCATGGTGCTGTTGCAGAAATGGCTGTAGAACTCATGATGGGGTTCAGTAACGATGGGTTTGCTTCCAAAATGGTGGAAGAAACCGCAGTGAAAGAAGCAGCCTCTGGACTTGAGAGTGTTGAAAAGCTCATCAAATTGTTGTCACAACAACAACAACAACACAACCAGGATAGATTTAGTCACCATTCAGCTTCATCTTCAACCCCCAGTCCTAAACTACCCATGGATTTAGACAAAGACTACAGAGCTGTTGCCGACGTTGCCGTTTCAAAGTTTAAGAGGGTGATTTCTCTTCTTGGTCGTACCAGAACTGGCCATGCTCGTTTTAGAAGGGCCCCTGTGGCTTCGGCTTCTCCTCCTCCACTTAACCTAAACAACCAAGAGAGTAGCCAGAACCAAGGTGGTGTAGAAACTAAGGTTTATTACGCAACACCGATCCAGCAGTTTCCACCACTTCCACCTCATCTTAATCATCACCATCATCATCCTCATCACCATGAATTCTCTTCCTTGGTTGTTCCAAAGAGCGGGGTTCTTGAGAGGAAAGATTCCTCAACTACTATCAATTTTTCACATGCCTCAGCTGCCAATTCGTTTATCTCTTCCTTGACTGGTGATGGTGATAGCAAGCAACATCCATCAAATTCCTCTGCTTTTCAGATTGCTAATCTGTCTCAGGTTTCTTCAGTAGGGAAGCCACCTTTGTCTTCATCTTCGTTTAAGAGGAAGTGTAACTCTGAGAACAACATGAGTTCAGCTGGCAAGTGTGGCGTGTCTTCTGGTCGTTGCCATTGCTCTAAGAAGAGGTAATAATTAACTCTACCCCTTGTTTTACATTATTATTTCCTTTTCTATGAATGAAGTTTGGTGTTTAAATTTGATTGTTTTGCTGTTAATCGTGACAGAAAGTTGAGATTGAAGAGGGTTGTGAGGGTTCCTGCAGTAAGCTTGAAATTGTCTGATATTCCACCTGATGATTACTCTTGGAGGAAGTATGGACAGAAACCCATCAAAGGATCTCCACATCCAAGGTATAATTTCCTGTTAAAGATAGCTGAGCTTGCTGATTTATCCTGTTATTTATGGTGTTATTAATTGGTTAATTAACTGAGTTTTGTGTTGGATTAAATTGATTTTGAACAGGGGTTACTACAAGTGCAGCAGTGTGAGAGGTTGCCCGGCACGTAAACATGTGGAGAGAGCTGTGGATGATCCATCAATGCTTGTAGTGACATATGAAGGCGAGCACAATCACTCTCTCTCAGTTGCAGATGCCGCAAATCTCATCCTGGAGTCGTCTTAAAGTTGCAATGAAAAAGCAGTTTGATATGTAACTTTGAAAATTAGTAGATGAATGAATGGTAGTGGGGGTAACAGTAGAGTAGTTGGGTTAGCCTGAAGTAAAAGAAAATCCCAGGTATTCATCTCGAAGGAGATTAGTGGGTTTAGTTTGTCCAGTCCAGTGTAGTCCCTGTACACAATATGGGATCTGATTCCACCTGCTTTTATCTTATATATTTTGAGCACTGTAACCTATGTTAATTAAAACAAAAAGCAAGGGAAATGGTGGATTTGGTATTGGATTTCAATCTCAAAAGGAAGAAAGTGGGGTTCTATTCTCTATCGTCTTTTTTCCTAATTTTTATTAGTTGCTTTAGCTTTGGTTCTTGATTTGGATGCCTACTTCTCACCTTTTGTTACATCAATCACAGTTTCATTTTTCTTTTCTCTGATTTAAATACTGAAAAAAGAAAAAAGAGAAAGTAAAGAAAACGACTCAGTCAATTAAGTAGAAAGAAGTGGACCAGTATGTCGTGTTTTGTACGGTTGACCAAAATTGAAAGAGCCGGTTGGGAGTTGCCAGTTGGGACGGCTAGCTAGCTAATTTACGAAGGTGGGTGTTGGTTAGTGATTGAGGTTTTTTTTTTTGTTCTTCTTCTTTTCTCTTAAATGAATTTATGTTTGGTTTTGTTTGGATTCTGGCAAATGGGTTGGCTAAATTTAGAGAAGACTGAGAAAGAGATGGTTGGTCTAGAAGGGTATGAAACTTCAAAGCTTTATTTATTTTTTTTGTAATGTGAAATTAAAATCAAATGGCAAAGTCAAAATGGGTGGGTGGGGAATTGATAAGTTGTGGCCTTTTGGGGCCCTCTCAATTTTGTTTTGGTTTGGTTTGCCTTTGCTTAACGTCAACTTTGTTATAAGAGATGGTCCCCTAAATTTCTTATCATTCATTCATTTGTTGACATGTAGTATGCCCACCCCCACCATCTAAATCATTCACACAATTTCTCTGCCATCATCAAATCAACACCTACACCTTCTTTCCTCAAACCCACTTCAATTTTCAAACAACTGACCCAGTTATAAAGAAACAAAGCTATCCTATCTCTGTTCTATGCCCAAGATTTGAAAAGCATTAATTCAATTATTAAGTAAAGCTTGTACTTCACTTAACATGTCAAACCTTGTTGTAAAAGAGAGGTCTTATAAAACTAATAGTGTAGCCGTGGACAATGGAACAACCAACCAAACAAAAATGTATATATATATGTGTAGACGCTTATTGTTGTATTTTAGAAATATATATATATATATATATATATATATATTGAATTTGTCAAAGTTTAAGTTGACCCACCTGCAGTTGTCAGGATGAACTGATATCACAAGTTTGTCCTTTATTTTGTTGGTATTTGATGTAGGGTTACACAAGTTTGAACAAGTTCCCGACTGAATGAGTTGCTCCAGTCTGTAAGATGTTGATATTTCATACATCAGTAGGATAATGAGAATCTTTATTCATACATCTAAAATCCAGATTTGTGCATTTTAAAACATATGTATAATGTATTAATGTAAGTAGCATGCTATCACAAGAAAGCTAACTGGCAAAGATCTGTGTTATGTCACTGTATATATTATATGCTTACATAAAAAGCTGATTTATATTGTCAGGTTCGGCATTTGCATTGCTGTAACTTTTAAAACTTGTCATATAAATTTTTGAGAATATTAGGAGTGATACCAAACCGTATTCGAAAAAACAATGTTCCCAAAACCCAAGTATATATGGAATATTTTGAAACGAGGAGCCGGAAGTGGTTCCAAATGAAAGGTTTTGGTTCAGCCTGTTGGGGAAATGATTGATTTTGATTTATGTGGTGGAGGAGGAGGAGGTTTTCCCATGCATTTTTGTAAAACCAACATTTGTCAAAATTTCAGTAGATGCCTTTTTTTGTTCATGATTGTTATGCTTGAAAAAGTTGGGTTGACGTAAGATTTTGTCAGCATGAGATGGTCAGAGCTTGGTAAGGTTCTACGATCGCTTAGGCGTGCCTACATCGCATAAAGACGTAAGCAGCATACGCCTGCCTACATCGCATAAAGACGTAAGCAGCATACGCCTGTCAGTGCACTGGGTCAGTGCTAGGTTAGCGGATGGTTGGAAGTCGTCTATGTGTCTAATTCCTGCATAAGTTGAGGAAATCACTCGGGCAGGTGAGCAATGAGACGCAGAGAAGGATCTGCACGGTATCCACCCACTGGCAGATTTAGTAAGCATTACCTTGGTCCATCCGACTATAAATAGAGGACTTCTCTTTCATTTGCGGGGATTGACTAATTTCACGTTGGAATAGCTTACTCTCTCTTTTTCTCTATCCCTTATATTCTCTAAACTGTAACTCAATTCGCTTAATGCGATCTGATCTTATTCATTAATACAAAATCAGTGGACATAGGATTCACTTCTAAGCATCTGAACCATTTTAAACATTGCTTCTCACCTTTTACTTAACTGAACATTTCCATATCACGTGTGACTATATATATATATATATATATTACCAAATGATTATTCCTTTCCTTGCACCTCATAAAGCTGCATATCATAGATCAAAATAAGTTTAAAATTTGTGCAATGTCATTAGTAGTCATTCAGAGAAGTAAACAACTTCTTGAGGTTGAGAGCACAACAGTCCAGCAGCAGGTCCAACAATGAACAAAGTCATTTTTTTTTTTTTTTGGGGGTTTAGGTAGTGTTAGGAAACGCCCGGTTGCGCAGCGGAAAACAAAAATTTTACAAAATACGGATCGTTCCTGTAGAACCCAAAATCAGGGCATAGCTTTACAGTTTATGCATAATATGAATTGCAAAAAATAATCCAAGGTTTGATTTATACCACGTTTGGAGGCTCCCCCATGTTGTCTCTGAATGTTTTGCTAACGATCCAAGTGTAGGATTCGAACCAGAGATTCCACACGAAAGACAACCACCAAGAACAAGGAGGATTTTGCTAGATCCCCTTGGCCTTAAGAAATCAAGAAGAAGATCAGTATTGATTTTTCAATCAAACAGTGAGATTGGCGTGAGAGAGTGTATAAGGGCTGCTGTGTTTTCTTTTAAAAAAAATTAAAGAAGAACTCACACACTATTCTTTTTATAGGCAAACCAAAGTTGCCCTATTCCCACATGAATGGCTTGGGCTCCAACCCAAACACACCATGTTGCCACACAATCCCAATTTGATATTTTAATTAATTCATCATTACTTAATTAAAATCAATTAATATTTAATTAACATTAACAATAATGATGTTTAATAAATATGTGCGAAACAACATTAAACGTAAACATATTTAATTTTTTTAACAAATTAATAAATAGGCTACACCTCAGCAATTTAATTGCACTGTGAAATACCCAAATACCCTTTTGCCTAAAAAGACGAAAACGCCCTTCTTCTTCTTGGCCTTAAATATCTTCTATGTGTGTGACCCATAGGCTCCTCATCATACCGGTAGTGTATAGTAACGCGATTTACACCAATTATCGTCTCACTAATACACAGACCAAGATTGGCCCCCAGATCCGGATCATGGCCACCGATAGATTCGGATTCAGCAAAGTAGCTACCTTAACGATATGGTAACGTACAATACGATTCCTTTATCATACGTTATCTCGACGAGACGAAGGCAAGGAAATAGTGTCAACCTTCGGTACTCTCGAATTATATATTCAGTTTCTGGGCCAAGACCCGTATTATAATCTGGATAGAGCAACAACTCAATCCCACTGGGGCCACAGTGTTTAGTGTCATTGCCATATACTGGAATTGCGGGAGATAACTTCTCCCGTACCGGGAGTGATGAATCCTTTGTCAACCACCATAGTCTGTTAACCTTCTGATATTAGCCAATCACACCGTACTGACAGCTCTGAATAGAACTGCGTTAGGCTAGTGTCAAACTGTAACAGTCGGTGCACAAAGGCACTCGGTGACCCTCAAGTTAAGGATCACATGCACCACCATCGTTAGAGGATTTGTTCCATAGACACTAGGGTTACATCCATATGGAATCCTTGGGGGTCAGTCAGTGAACTGCTGCGGTTATATCCGCCTACAACAAGCACCCATGTGTTGCACCGGTTGTCACAAACAACCTAACAAGTGAGATCAGTCACTGCCTTCGACAGGTCGTTCAACACTATGATAGCCTTACCGTATTATCGTGCCCTTATTTCAGAATAATACTAGGGCTACGAGTTTCTAGAATGGGCCACCATATGTGCTCATAAGGGTTCTCACATATCAGATTGGAAACACGTGATACCCTCGTCACGGTTCTACCATTCTAAGGACATATACAATACATATGCAATAATAATAATGATTTACGCGATATAGAATAAAATGCCTTTTATATTGATTAATGAACATTATTACAAAGAGTCAATCCAAAATATGATTGGCTCTAGGGATCTACTCTACAGTTTGCAAGCACTCAACTAACTTCCGGTCTTGAAGTTAACGATTGGATAAGTCTCCGGGATTATCTTTATTAGTAACCGAGATAGATTAACTCAAGACCTTTTGATGATATATTCAAAATCTTTGTTTTTCTGATAATATTAGAGATGCACTATTGCAGTTTAAGTTAAAGCCACGTCAAGTGATTATTCAGAAAGTGATATTTTTTTTTAAGGATTTTTAGAGTTTCAATTAATCTCTGTTTGCAAGCATGATTATACAAAAAGTTACAAACTTTGATAATTTCAATTTTAATATATTATTTAATTTAAAAAGTTTATTAAAGGGCCAAGTTCTATGGACTCACATAACATAAAATATCCACACTACAAGGTAAGCCCAAGCATGTAGGCCAAAAGTAACGCAGCTTAAACCAGATGAGAACGTCCAAGGCACTTCGCAGTCCTCCACTAAACCCTAACCAATAGTGGCGGCGAGGGTTGTCCTCATCAAATCCCATCGTCCGCTCATGAAATTCAAAACAAAATCATTAGTCCCGTCTCTCTTCTTTCAACTCCTGTTTTTTCTTTCGAAAATTCTCATGGCTCAAACCCGACCCGACTCTCCATTCGGATCCGCCACAAGACAGCGAGGACTCCTCTGCTCCGACAATGCCGCAACAGGAGCAAGAATCTCTTTGTCTGTACGTCGTCGTTTATTTTGGGGTCCGCGAGTCGGTGCCTGACCGGAGAGGCCTGTATAGAGAGAGCATGGGCCCATTGGGCCAAACTAGGCCGGCCAAGTTGATCGTTGCCCGATGGTTGACAATTCGGAGCTCCCGTTTCAATGCTCTGTAGAAAGTACGGTGCTGAGGCTGCGTATACGCCCATGCTGCATTCACGAATTTTTACTGAGACTGAAAAGAAGAAATCAAGAATTCACCACTTGTAAGGTAATTTTCTTATCTTTAATTGTTCTTAACTTTGTTTGAAGTTTCTAATGCTTATGCTTATAGGTATTGCCAGCGGATTTTTTATATTATGTATTATTTATTTATTTAAATCTGTGATCGGAGAGATAGTTTGATAGAAATGTGCATGGTTATATATTTTGTTTATAATTTATTTTAATAGGAAAAAATCAATAATTTGCATTTTAGAGAACAGACTCTCAATATTTCTGAATGGTGATTGGTGCAAGAAAGGATGGATGGATAATTGTGAGGATATTTATATTGCCGTGCTAAAGTAGGTATAATTGCAATGCGATTAAGCAGATTCAGGAAGGATTCATTATTATATAGCCTAATAATTTAGGTCTTTGAGTTGGTATCAAAGCTTATTAATCCATTCTAGAATTCTGTATCTTCTGATATTATTTCTTGAGAATTTGAGGGTGGCTGTTTTTGGGGTTTTGAATGGTGCAAGTTATTGCAGGAGGATCGCCCATTGTTTGTCAATTTTGTGCCAATGATCCAGACACATTATGGATGCTGCACGGAGAGTGGAACCTTTCTGTATTATGTTGACATCAATTTAGGGTAATGTAATTTCTCCCCCATTATAATTAACATTTACTTGGTTTTGATTGGATGATCGGTCATTAGCTGGAAAACTGTTATACTTAATTTTAATGAGCATATGGTTAAGAGAAATTAATTTTTAAGTAACAGTTTTGGATGAACCACTTATCAGATGAAAACAATATGCAATCAATTGTATAGGGAAGGATCAAAAGAGAGGTATAACCTTCATAAATATGGTTTTTAAGTTTCAATATCACAGTAGCCTGTATTTTAATGAAAAGGTTACATTTATTAATTGAAAATTGTAGTTTTTTGACACATCACTTTGTTCGCACGGGACAGGATAAAAGTAGTGGAGTGTACTATTTTTTCTAGAACTCATGTTTGGCATAGCACAATATTACTTATAAGCCTTCATTTAGTCCCTTTCTTCTGCAGTGTTGTACTATTCTGCAGCGCTGCTTGTGTCCTAATTTTGGTTTTATTATTTTTTAATTCTTAATTAACATTATAAACTAAAATTAATATTTATTTTAATATGAATATTGAATTTTTCATAATTTTATCTATATTAGTTTAACCAGAAGTCGAGAATTTGTTATAAATTTGTCCGCATAAAGTACAATTTTATACATAATCCAGTCCTAACAAATCTCTTCAATGCAACCAATCCATTCCCCCGAGAAATAATTCCAGTACAATGTACCAAAAATACCCCATATTCCATATGTATTCTTTCACAATGCATACTAATGTAATTTTAAGTCACGACATTGAAGGGCTCGAAAAGAACAGCACGGTTTGATTTCTTCTTTGTACATGCCCAGTTATTCGAGCTTGGTCTTTTGGTTTTTATAGTTTTGGTGGTTTTACTTAAAATTTCTTTGATTTGTCAACTGTTCATGTTTTAAAACACAAATAGATTTTTAAGTTTTCAACATATAAATATAATCTTACAGGAGATCATTCAATTAAGGCTATTCCCAACCAAATGGTTTACTTTTATAATTACTGGTAAAACCATAATCATCTATCTAATCGGAAATTTTTATACTCTCAAATGTCAGATTAGAAGAGAAGACGTAAAAAATGAAAGAAGAAGAAAATTAATTTCTTGTGAAACCAACCAACTTTCATATAGCAACTTTGTGATTATAACATCGGCTTCTTAATGATCATAGGAAATTAGAATGCACTTAACTGAAGTGAGCAATCTTTCCCAAATACTTTTCGAAAGTGATTACTTGACTGTAAGTGGTATTTTGCTGTTTA
The DNA here is from genome assembly GCF_008641045.1 of Pistacia vera. Lineage (NCBI taxonomy): Eukaryota > Viridiplantae > Streptophyta > Magnoliopsida > Sapindales > Anacardiaceae > Pistacia > Pistacia vera. Next base: position 416,168 of record NW_022195521.1, on the reverse strand, counting down.
CAGTGTTGTCTCAGCGTATTGCTAGCGACGGGTAATTATGGAGCTTTTTAAGGACAACTTCCCTGGTAAAGTCGCTAGTAGAAAAGTTGGCTCAGAACCTTCACGTTCCTGTCTCAGCAAGATTCGAGTATTTGAATTACAAGATACCACTCAATACGCTAAGATGCTTGAGGATGCTGGGGGCTCTCTGTTAGCTGTCATGGCCGAACAAGGGATGAGAAAGATGGGAAAAAAATAGAGCTGACTGGAAGCCATAAAAGCTGTTAAAAAATGCTTTAGAATCCCTGTCTTGCCAATGGGAATGTACGGCACTGGAGATGTGCAGAATGTTTGCAAGAGACTGGTTGTGATGGGGTGCTTTCAGCCGAGTCTCTCCTCGAGAATCTGCTCTTTTTGCTGGATTTCAAACTGCTGAATGGGCAGTGGGAGTGAAGAAAGCCATAAAGATCGAAATCTTGATCAAGCAGAACTATTGGTGGAGTATTTGAAGCTTTGTGAAAAATACCCGGTTCCTTGGAGAATGATCCGTTCTCAGTTCACAAATTGATGGGGGAATGGTTCAGGATTCAGCCAGTGTCAGAGAGGAACTAAATGCGCAATCATACTGACCTTTGAATTTCTTTACGGTATTGTAGATCGACGAGAGAGCTGGGTGTAAGAATTCCACTTTATCAGAAGGATACTCATGTGGGTAAAATTTCAGCAGATGGTTTGGCCTCGTGAACACACCATGCAAGTAGTAAAAACAAGTTGCAGGTGCCCCCAGTCTTTGTTTCTGGCAAAGACCACAACGGGTTTGTTGCCAACTCTCAGATTTTTTTGGTCATGAAATATATATATATTTTTAAATTCCAATTGTCAAAGTGATTTGATTATACTAACTGACATATCCAGTAAACAAAAGTAAGAATGATCAAAGAAGGCTTGTGGTAGTTGTACTAGATTTGTTGTATTAGTAGATATTGTTGTATTATCATCATTAAGATACTTGTATCACTTTCGAAGGTAATAATTCTTGTCCAGAGCAAAAATTACTCTGATTAAATGATTTTTTGTTTTGTCTTTTATAAATGTAATACGTAAGGAATATTATTTTAGGTTTTTTTTTTTATTTTTATATTACAAATTTTAAGGTTGAAGATACTTAAAAGGTGAGGCAATGTTCAACTGGAGTCTTCTGATATTAGTATTAAAATGGTCATCGTTCGGCTGTTCATGACACGTCTTGTAATTGCAAGAGGCACTGTACTATCAGTGTGTGTGTGTTATGCATGCCACATTAACTTTTTCGTAGAGAGAAAATGCCAGCAGATTAAAGATCAATGTTCGGTTTGTCCGACTAATTATTCCGAGAACTGCTGGAGAATGAAAAGAATTAAGCCGCAAAATTCTATGATGAAAACAACTAGATGAAAATTAAATCAAATATCAATCAGTTTGGTATCAATTTCCATAAACAGTTTCCATGGCCTCGCATTGTAGCTGCTTGAGAGTAACACTAGCTAATAAAGGCCAATGCGAGGATCCAAATTCCAGATAGATTAAATTACACCATTGAACCAGAATAATTCAACCGTTGATACAATGTATTTACAAGATTCAAACTCAAACATAAGCTCTACATGACAAGTTCGTGGTAACTTTGCTTCTAAAGTTCTCCATAAACAGCTTCTATCAAACTTTACAGTTCACCAGTCCCGTTTACAAACTCCAGAGGCTCACTGCTGTATCGTAGTTGGTCTGTTGATGCAAAAAAAGGGCACAAAAAAAAAAAAAAAAAAAAAATTCTGAAGCGCCATTGCAATTTTAGTCAGAAAAAGAAGTTATAAGAGCGAGATATTGGTTCACCTCATAAAAGTGTGCTATGCAGACCCGATATTTTGGAGAATTGTTGATCACTCGATGCAGGGTTGACTCGTACAAACCATTGGAAAATATCTGCAGTACCATCAGGCTTATTAGATGTCATAAGAAACAGAGAGATAGGGGAAGGTTTTCGGGACAAAACCATTTACCTTCAGCATGTCACCAATGTTGCATACAAATGAACCAGGTAAGGGAGGAGCCAATATCCATTCCCCAGACCGGTTTCTCACCTTCAACAAAATATCCAAATTACATATTTGTGGAAACTAAGGCAAAAGTTTCATATGAACATAGAATTAAGCCTCCCAACAGAAGTTGAAACTGCCATTAGAACCTTTACTATTATAAAGACGATAAATGAAGTTGAACGGAGGCTAAAGGAAACTTTGCAGCTAGCAGAGATTATGATTAATTAAAGCATGGTAGGTTGTTTTAAGGCATTGTAAGTTTCAAAGAAAACAAATTCTTATGTTCTTTTTCTTCATCCTTCTTTGTTTGACATGCCAACCAACTCCTCTGGCAAGGAAGGAGATATTAAAGAAACATATCAAACTTAAAGCGCTACTTTTTAGTTTTCAAGGTTGATTGTTAAAATCTTAATCGATTCATGCTCAACACTATCAGAAACTTAATAAACACTACACATCCAAAACAGAAAACTAAGTTACTAGCTGTTGTCAGCTGGCTCCTAGCATGACAAATGAAAACATTTTAAGTCTATGCCAAGCCCAAGAAAAGAAAGAGACAACAGATAATTGTTATGCTATTATGGTGAATCCTTGATGTTTAAGGAGGTTGAACATAGAGTGAAAAATGGGAGTATGGGACCATACCTGAAGAGCCGTTATATCGTCATCTTGATTAACTAATGTCAGCAAACCTGTTATGCAACATTACATATTTACTGAGATATATGTATTAGATTTTTGAGACCAGCGATCGTTTCAACTTTGAAAAGTATTTACCATAGTCAGTGTGAGCTCCGCTGAAGTATGGCCACAATAAAAACATAAGAAAACATGAAAAGAGAATATATATGAGCCTCAGTAATGCAAAGCAAAGGAAAAAACACCAATGGCAGCATTGTTGCAATACCATCCAATGTCATTTTCTGGCATCCCATGGCTATTGGCAACACCTGGGTAACCAATAATACGATACACCCAAAATGCATCTCCTGCTCTTTCACCTTCAAATTCATATGGTGACCCACCCAATGCTAGAGCGATCCCCCGCATAATTTTTCTTGAAAGGTCTGGCAGCATCAAGAACCAAAAGATGCAATAAACTTTCTGCCAGAATTAAAGACCTAAGACACACAGAGAGAGAGAGAGAGAGAGAGAGTAATCCTGCTATGGAAAGCATGCCTGTGCAGAGGTTGATGTACTCCTCCATCAGTTCTTTAAAGTTAGGAGGATTAAGTGGCCTGCCAAAAGCATCAGTAGCAGAAAAAAAAAAAATGTTGTTAGCATTACCAAAACCATATCCTTTCAATAACTCTAGATTGAAGGCACTTGCTGAATTTAGAGCTTCACAACCAGCAAGGAGATTCTAATATATGAAGGGTGGTAGAATAGTGCCAAAGGAATTAAGCAACTTAAATAACAGTATGGAGCACAACTTACAGAAGCTGAAAACTCTCATAAAGAACAACAAAGTAGAGCAATTGCGAGGTTGAAAATCCTAGACATATATGATGTAATTCTGATATGAATGTATACTGTCTACTTATTAAAAATTAGGTGTTCTATGTGACCAACTTTTAAGGTCAAGCAGACCCCATATACATTCTGGGCCTACCATGCAAGCTTACAGAAACAGAGCTCTATAGCTGAGGAACTTTCACTATAGAAACATTACTCATGGGCACAGTACTGGCAGGATAATTCTGCTGGAATATGGTCAATAAGAGATGAGCATATAAACTTCGTAATATGTTGTCATCGATATAATAAGTGTAATGATAATATCCAGAAGATCTGTTTTCATGCATATTCTATACAAGAAAGTTTAGAATTCAAATCTAGTCAAGGAAACACTGATTTCAACATACCACTGATTACACCCTTCCATGGGTTTGCCAAGAGCCCCATACATCCCTTGTTTTATTTCTTTATAGCACTGTTAAAGCAGAAGAAAAAGATAACAACATAAAGAACTAGATGTATCACCAACTATAGTAATGATCACAATGATAAAAATAACTGCCATATCAGGAGCAAATTTAGCCCTCTGCGTGCTATTTCAGAGATAGTAATTCACAATAATTAGACACATGTGGGGAAACATCATAGCCCATGAAAACCAAAATTAAAATTACATTCAAAGCAAGCTTATGATAGATGTAGCTATGATTTCAATTCATCAGTACCATTCCAGATATGTGTAAATGTACAGTAGAATAAGGTAGTATAAGTACAATAGCTGAAAATCGATGATAATCACATTTAAAGAATACCATGACATGGGTTCTTGCTAAGAACCTGGGAGAAATGTACAGAAAATTTTCCACAACATGGCGTCTCAAACATGATTCATTTTGCCCTTTGTCTAGATACAACATGCCTGATGCCTTATTTTAAAAAATGTCTTGGTCTAAAATTGTCTTCAAACATTCTAAAAATTTGCACAAGAATACACAGTAAGAAGTTCTGCCATAAAGTTCTATTTTACAATATCTACAAACATGCATCAAGGAGAAAATGTTACTAAATGACCCCGGATACATGAAAACTCGTGAAGTGTGAAAATGCGCAAAACTTACATCAATAGCCTCATGCATATCAGGGATGCCTTTGGTGATATTTTCTCCAATTCTCTGATATCCCCTGCACTCAAAATATGCTCTCACTTAAGTAAGTTCTGATTTAAAATAAAATAAAATAAAAAAAAATTTGGCTCCTATTCCATTAAGCAAACCTGTAACCAGCTTGTGGAGTCATCTTGATCTTGAGTTTTTCTTCATACGGATGATCAAAGAACTGGTGTGAAATATTTTTGACCTCTTTGATGAGGGACTCAGGAATACCATGGCCCTTCTGTCAATTGCAAACAACACAATATATTTAGAAAATATAATGACAATTCAAATTTCTGCAGCGAAGCCTTAGTTTTGTTGGAGCACATAGAAAACACAGGTCACAGAAAGAAGAAACAAACATCTCTCTATCAGCAACTTATGTTTGATATCAATTACAAATTATTTGGTAACTCTATTTCAGCAAAGGAAAAACAAACAAGACTAAAAGATTACCACATAGAAGAATCCAGCCTCTCTGCAAGCCTGATCCAATTGCGTAACAACTTTACGTACACCGGGGTCTTCACCCATGTTTGGATCATCACAGTTGGCCAACAATGGACTAATGTCTACATCACACCAAAAAAAAAAAAAAAAAAAAGAAATTATGAGTTGAGACACACACGAAACAATCCAAGCCCTCGGGAAAACTTACTTTTAAGCAATTATTAATCTTCGGATAAGTAAACTGAGTTTTTACTCAAATTCACAAACATAGCAAAGCAAAATTCCACGATTTTTAAATGCTAATATTAAAGAATGAAGCCAATTTTTACTACTTCCACCCAAATGATGATGAAAATTGAGATAGACGTTTAAATTAACGTAGAGTTGAGATAGAAGAAGATGAATTGAATAAAGAGAGTTGGTTACCAATGACGGGGATGGATTTGAAGTCGGTGGCCATGTTGATGACAATGATCTTTTCGTATACCTGGCTGGTTGTGTATATACTAAATAGAAGCTAGAGAGAGAACACTTGTTAAGAAGAAAGACATGCAATTATTATGAATGTTCTTTCTGCTTCTGCTTTTGCAAATTGCAATCAATGGTGGGTCTGTTACTGATATATTTTCATTATCCGGTTGTGGCATGATAGTTTTTGGTACAGTGGGTGTCGACGTCTGTCTTTGTCGTTTTTAATGTTGCAGGATGACGTTTAGCTTCGCCGGTCCAAGAGACCCGGCCCACTATTATCGTAAAATCTTGCAGTTGAACCTAAAACCCGCCCAGTTCTTATAAATAAATTATAAAAATAAAAATGACGAAATTTTTGTTAAAAACTACACATGGGCAAAGAGTTTGGAATCGTACCCGTATATAGAAACTATTTTCAATCATTAATGAAAAATCCAATTTTAGCATCCTTTACAATGTTATGAATAATACGAGAAAACGACATATTCTCGCCTGAATTTTAGCGAAATCCCAAGTTGGTACCTCTTATTGTATTTATTTCAGATTCTCACTCTTAAAGTAACGTCGTTTCTTTTATTTTAACAAATTCGCAAGTTTTCATTATAGTGTGGCATATGTTAGTACGTGAAAGTATATCAACAATTTTTTTGGCAGAAGATGAGCTCATGTTAGCACAAAGCATCTCACGTTAATAATGTCCAAACTGTCGGTTTTTGGCTTTTTTGGACCGATTTTAAAGTCCAAAATCACTTTTGAGACCACCGTTGGACTCCTCACAACCTCTTCTACAAAACTCATATCTTCACTTGCCAACTTCACTCACAATTTCTGACTATCTCCAACAGTCACTGACGATGTTAGTTTAAGGGTGAGAATATGAAATAAATGCAACTAGAGGTATTGACTTGATATTTTGTTAAACCTCAAGTGGGAATTTGTTGTTTACTCAAATAATACAGTTAGATACTTAAGATAGTATGGAATAGATTTGCTGCTAAATCCTTATTCTATCATACAAAGTGGAGTATAAACATAAAATACTCAAGTATTGTCTTATTGTATTTGTTTAAATGTGTGTTCTGTCAATTAAGTTTTAAGTCACAACAATAAAAAATGTCCGGTAAATAGCTTTAAAATTGATTAAATTTGAAGCTAATTATAAAATAATCAGATTTATAAAAGGATTCTAAAAACTACCTTTTGAAACAAATTAATCTATAAACTGATTTTACATTGTAAAATGTTAAATATACCCACACACAATTATTCAAATTACAAAATAAACATTTAATTAACTGAATAAATAATTTGACCTCTTTCATGAGGGATTCAGGAATACCATGGCCCTTCTGTTAAAAAAATAATAAACGACACCTCATGTTCTGTTATGTATGAAGTTATAGTTTTGTTTGAATATTGAGGAATCCAAATGCCTTCATTCAATCGATTTAAAACCAGAACCATAAATATTTTCCTTTCAAAGCATGTTCATTCAACTTTACAATACACAAGAAGCTAAAACCAGCATTGACACTTCTATCACCTAAAAGAATCCAGCCTCTCTGCAAGCTTGTGTTTAGATTTTGAAGTCAAATTCAATCCAAATTAGTATTGCATTAAGATATGAGTTTTCCTAATATGTTTTCATGTAAAATTGTTTTTCTTTAGGAATGTGAATGTAATTGTATTAGAAATTAAAATAAAATTTCCATTAAGATATGAGATTAGAGTCCTATTAGAAATAATATCTTATGTATTACCTATAAAAAGATGTTAAAGTCTAGAGTTAGACGATTGAATACTGTTGATATATGAAGCACAAAACGGTAACGTTTCTGCACAAATATCACTAATCAATACACTAACGTTTCACTGCAAGTAAGATCAAATCTTAGCCACTGAAATAAAGCAGATCCAGCGGTCAGGATTAGCTCAAGAGGTCAAACTATATAAAGAGAGTCTTTACATAGAACTAAAAATTTTTGCTGCTTCTCTTTTGCGTGACAGATCTGGTTTTTTGCCCTTTGTGTTGAGAGTTTGTTTCAATCTTGAGTGAGTTATGAATATGTGTAATCCTAGGTGAGGGCAGGTTGTTCCTTCAGGTTTAGAGGGACTGGGTTAGGTCATCTCTAGGGATTTTTCAGGTTTGTGTGAGTGGGTTTCTTGATTGAGATTTGGGTAAATCGATGAAAGCTTTCTGTAATCTGTAATAACGTTTTATTCCTAGTGCAGTGAGCCCCAAAATTCCTGGAGCTCAACGTGGATGTAATCTTTCCTTTGTGGAAAGGTGAACCATGATATATTTGGTGTTTTTGAGTTGATTGTGTTTTGATTTGGTATTGTGTGTGTTGTCTGTGTTCTTTGTGCATGTGATTAGGCAGATAATTGATAGTGAATTTTTATAACAAATACGATAGAAGACAAGACCAAAATTAGAGAATGAAAGTCACCAAAGAGAGATTTAGTGAAAACATAGTAAATTCTGCAATGGCAAAGTATGCATAGAGATCCATACAGAGAGTAAACCATTATAAATTGTGTGTTTGTGTGTGTAAGGTATTTATTTGTCATTTATTCGTTTGTTTTCGTTTTCAGAGTGTCTTAAGCGTTACTAGCAAAGTTTTAACCACCAAAAAATCACTTAAAAGAGAAAGCAAAGTAATAAAGTATTTAGCTTCACATACATTTTTGAATGATGACTCAGTAGAGTCATAAAAAGACAAACAACGCTAACATTTACTATTAATTTCAAAGAAAATGAGCAGATCGACATTAAAAATGTCAAAATGTGTGTAAAAACGGCGATGGATTTGAAGTCAGTGGCCATGACGTCGTTGCTGTTATAGTGTTGAATCCGTCAATCTCCTTCAGCTAGTGACTGATATATACATTTTTATTTATATAGACTACAAGAATCAAGCTCCAGCTCTCCTGTAGATTTTCCATATTCGATTTGTTTTAAAATCACGTGGTTTATTTTTGTCTCTCTCGTGCAGGGTGAGTTGGATTTAATCCGATTCAGGACATGAATTTGCTCACGCGTTGTTTCTGGCGAAGTAATAAAGTAAAGTAAGAAATTGTGGTCATTCGTAATCTTTGAATTGTTATGTCAAACGATTTGGTTAATTTTAAGATTAGTGGGAATCTTTTTATGCAATGACTATTGTATTACTCTATTCGACGTCTACTCTTTTATAATTATTGTAATCCAAAGTCATTATTTATGTAAATATGTAACAATATAATAAGATATTCAACATAAAGAATTAATATTTTATACTGTCACTTTATAAACTTTCAATATATTAGTTGTTGTAACAGTATATATTAGCATCAACCACTTTTCCAAATAGGATGTTAAAACTTCTTCATATTTTTTTTTTCTTAATGTTTGATCCTGCATTAGTTAATTTTTGTTTTCTTTATTCTCTCCTGTTGATGTGAAAAGTCGCATCAACCAAAGATATTCAATCAACCTCGAAAGAGGCTAGGTAAGATGTGCGTGTGGTTATTGGTAACCAGTGAGGTCAATAAAACGACGTATGAAAGTAAAGAATAAAATATATTTTTATAGTAGTTTGGTGTTATAAAGACCAAGCATACATCCACTTTTTTTGTTATTGCTTAGAGGTGTTACAAAATCAAATGAGATTACAAGGGAAATTGGCGCGAGCTAAATGAAGGACATTTAACTTTTGTGACCTTCTCTTACTTAATGCTCTTTTACATGTACGAGTGTGTTTTCTTCTTGAACTTTACTAAACTGAAATTTGTTCTTTGAAACGGTGGCTGTGGACTCCTTTTATACTTGGTTCGTTTGACAGTGGTTGAGAATGGGTGTTACGGGGTTGCTTGCATGCATAATTCCCCTTCATTAGGATCTAAGTCAGTAATCCTCATGCTTGTGATAGATCAGGCCATAGTAATGATAGCTTAACCCATGCTTATGACAATGACCACCTTGTTTGAGAAGGTAAGCACCGATGGACGACACATGGGAGGATCCTGGCTATTGGGCTTTGATGCAATGTTTTAAAACCCGGCCTAGCCCGGTCGGTTGAACCAGGACTCGGCTGATGAGCCGGGCCGAGTGAGGCTCAAAACTGTTTATATCAGTCTGCCCATTTACACCCGCGATTGGACCATCGATCCAACCATTATTTTTAAAAAATCCAGGTCAACTAATTTATAAAATTATAATTATATAAAAATATAGAATTAATAAATTATATATTGAACTGAACAGTAAAAGCCCCTTATCCAAAGCAAATATCAACCCCATTTTCATGGCATTTCCCACCATTTGGTCTGAAAGTCTGAAAATAACCGCCGGAGTCTCCCCTTCACCGTCAAATCTCGTTGCTGTAGCCTTCACCGTTGAATCTTATCGCTGCAGCCTTCACCATTGAATCTTGTCGCTGCAGCCTTCACCGTCGAATCTTGTAGTTGCAGCTTTCACCGTCAACTGCTTACTTCATCGTTAGTTGGGGTACTATGAATCTCCTCCCATTTCGTGATCTTCTCTGTCCTCACACACTCTTCTTCACCACCGATCTATGCTGTTCATCCATCGTCGTCAATCTTCTTGGAGCTACACAGTCGATCTTGTCTTCTTCTTGCCTACGGACTGTCGCCCCTTCCCGTCACATTGCTTGAATCTCAACTCTTCATAGTTGCCCTATTCACAGCCGAGCTTCACCTCCCCGATGGTCAACTCAACTGTCAACGCCTCAACGATAGCTCATCTTCACCAGTAGCAGGTAGCTGTCACGGTGTCACCTTAATGATGTACATTCCACTATTCCAGCAGATTGTATATAGATCATAGATGCCATGTATATAGATAATAGATGCCATTACATTTTAATAATTTGATTCAATTACATTTAATAATAAAAGCTATTAAATAATTGAGGTAATTTGTGGTGGATTTCAATTAGATTGTGGCCATACTGCTTTGTTGACGTCAATTTTTTAGGAGTTTGGGCTAGAATTGGGTTACTCAAACCTTTTAGGGTGGGTGATACTGTCTGAATATTGGTTGAGACTCTGGCTAATAGGGTAGCTTTTCCGACCGATGCTCAAGTTAGCTTCGTATCTCTCGTACTTGGATTTTAGGGATAAATGCTAATTTTTATTATAGGAAAATAAAATCTTTTGGATGAATATTCATAGAGCAATCTCGCCAAAATTAGGGTTACTCTTTGGGTGTTGTACCTTCTTTGACACTAGACATGTCTTCAAGAGGAGTGTAGGTTAATGATCCATTTAACATTTATAATATGTATTGCATTTGTATCTTTGTGATTGATATACTCATAAAATGAAATGATTATGAATATGATAAAGTATTACTATGATAATGATAATAATTGTTTTTATAAACTATCAAACAAGATAAAACACATAACCATCCAACAACTCCGTTTATGAAACAAACACTTGTTACATATCTCTTATTGACAAAGTTTTCAATGTGATACATATAATCCAAAAAGTGTCACGTGTAGTCTTACAAAGATTTTGATATATTTACCACTTTTGAGTTATTTACAATGCATGAGTATTCCTATAGATGGTGGTGATCACCCTTCTTATTATGACTCAATGGATGGTTCAGAAGGTTGTTTACAATTTTTTAAGCAATTTCAATTTGGTAATAGCTAGTTTATACTTTATATTCAATTAGTTTAAATGGGAAGATTTAACTTATGGTTTTTCTTTTTTGCTAGAATTTTTTGTAGATGATGTTGCCAATGTTAATAATGATGACGATCATCTGTCAGGTGGTGTGTGAATTGTAGATTTTAATTGAGGATGGAATGATGGATTGAAGACCATTGGGCGACGATCATTTTTTGTTAGAATGTTGAAGTGTTGACTTGAAAGTTGAAACAACTATTATGTCATTTTTCTTCCCTCATTTGTTATTTTGATTTGTTATTTGTTGTATTATTGATGTAATAATGTTTGATGATGCTTTGCTAAGGGCTTTTTATTATGGAGTTTATGATTTGGAGCCAAATTCTGGAAATTTGCAATATGTGAACAGTAAATTTGCTGATGTTAGCATGATGACATCACTGATTGAACCAGCTGGTTCAACCGGTTAAACTAATCGATTCGTGACTCAGCCACCTTGTCGGGTTTTGTCCTGGGTCGGTTTTTAAAACATTGTTTTGATGTACCTTAGGGATGCTTGGCACAAATCTGACCGTCAGGAAACTAAGCACAACATTTCCAATTATGATAATCGAAGAATTAGAAAACAAAATTCTCAAATATCCAAGAACTGGATAAGATTAGAGTTTTGACATTTGAATCTGAATTTTTAATTCTTCTCTTATTGGTCTTTTACACGACCAAGAAAAAGGAGATAAACGAGGGTAAGTTATTGTGATATCCAAAATGGAAATGGAGTTTCACCGAATAAAACCTCAAGAACTTTTACAAATTGTCGCTAGGAAGGAACAGTTGTTGGGGAGAAGCCATATACGTAACTTTTTTTTTTTAAGGACTAAGAAGATAAAACTGTGAGTTTTTTAGGTTAGAAGGGTATCTATATAAATAAATTCTAACTTAAAGTTCATACAAGTCATGTGCCCTTAGATGTTTGATAATCCTAGGATTATATTGTTTTCTTTATGATTTTGTAGGATTTCGGATACTTCTTATTAAGTTTTGTGTCGGAATTACTACTTAAATTTGTATATTTTATGTTTTAGGCCAAAACGTGCAGTTGGAGCAAAACCGAGCAAAAATGAGTTTTTGGACCCGGAATCAAGTGAAAGTTAGAAATCGGGGGAATTCTGATGCTGATTGGAAGCATTATGAAGTTTGTTCCTATTGGGGATCACGAAGTTCGAAGACTCAAGTGAAGAAGCAAGCAGAGGACAGTTTCATAATTTTAGAAAAGTTCAGCAAGAGTTCACCGCAGCAAGGTTCTTTCTTCACCGCGGCAAGCTAGCCTCTGGTCGGATGGTTCAGCAAAATTCAAATCGATGTTGCGGCGAGATTCTTCTTCACCGCAGCGAAAACTGCAAAAATCTGTTTTTGTAAAACGTTGCGTTTTACTTGTATTGTATTAGTTCCTAGGGTTTTTGGCCAACTATTTAAGAGAGACTTAGTTTATTTTTGAAAGGGAGGTCGACATTTTTAGTTAAGGGGAAGAGGAGAAGGAGATTTAAGGAATTTGGGTCTCCAAAATAGGGAAGAATTCATTCCTCTTTCAATTTGTAACATGTTGAACTCCATATTTATAGTTTATGTGATGTTTTTCTTTATTTTGAGCATGAACTAACTCACTTTTGGGTTAGGGTTTTGATGTAACTTGGACTACAATGGTTTAGTCTATAAATTTGTGTTATTTTTTAGTTCTATTGCTTGGATTATGTGTTTATTCTTGTTCTTAATGCAGTTGGATGTTGGTTTCTTAGAGTAAACACCGTAGATTAAGCAAACACTAGAGATAGGTTTAGCAATCTATGAAATCTTTATAGGATTCCATTTGGCTTGATAGACTTTGAACTATTAACCTTTATTTTGTTGGGTGCAGAAGTTTAATAGGGATAGGTAGGAGAATTGTAAACCCCACCAATACGTCCAAGGGTAAAATATTCTTTTCCTTTTTATGTGCTAAGTTAACTACTATGCACATGCCTTAGGGGTAAAGTGGTAAAAGAATGATGATATTTTGTTGGCTTGACAAGATAAAGATGATGAAGGATTAAGGAGTAATTAAAAGACAATTGTTAAGGGCAAAAAAGGGAAATCATGTTATAGGACATTAAATGTAAAAGACAAATGTCAAATGAATAATTCTTTAGCAAAAACAAAAGAAAAAGAAAAAGAAAAAAAGAAAAAAGATATTAGATGATATGGGTCGGCCAACATAAGCCTTCTACCACTTTTCTTTATCTTCTTCAAGCTTTCTACAATCTTCCATAATTTTCTTCACTACTCCATTAAAGTTTCAAATCTCTTAGTTGCAATCTCTCAAGTGTCTCATATTTTCTTCCTTTATTAAGGATATTAGTAGGTAAAGTTCAACTCCTTATCTTATATAAATATTGTGTATTTCAAGTTATTGAAGTTTCCTTATAATTTGTGTTAGGAAAAGGGTCAATTGGAGATAAGGAGGAGGAAATTTGCAAAGGAGTCTGGTTTCTTGACATAAGGTAAGGGAAACCTCCCTTTAATAGGAAATAAAAAATTAGGTTTCTAGGCTCAGTATTAGGGAACCTTAATTCTTGTCACACAATAGCAATTGAGCTTGGTTTGATGCTATAATTGATGGATCTATATGTGAATTATAAAAAACAATGAAGTTTGATGACAATCAATGGAATTAGTTGTGACATGATTTTTTTAACATATTACAAGGGAGGTTGTTATTGATCATTTAACATGTTTTACAGGGGAGAATGGTTAGGAAAGGTTAGGGAGTAAGTGGAGGTAAATAGGTAAGGAAAAGCCCTAAAATAGGCATGTTACCATGGTTGCCCTGTCACAGCCGTGACATTCTAAGTGATTTTTGGGCAATTTAACGATTGAACTGGGTTAAGACCTAAACATAAAAGTTGTAGAACTGTCTCTAAGCTTTAAAACGAGACCAAGATCATATAAATCCGATGTGTGTAACTCAAGTTATGCCTTTTTGAATCTGACCTGTGCAGAATGATTGATTCCAAGTATGGAAATGATGCTTAAAGGATTTTGAAGTATGTTTGAATTAGTGATCTTTATGATTATTTAATGATTGTATGAGCATATATAGTTGATGTAATGAATGACCATGGAGGTTATGTGTAATATGTTATATATTACCTAATTATGAACTTGTGTATGTATAAACAAGCCTAAGTATGATATGTTCTATGAATTTGTTATGCATCCACAAAATGGTCATGTTGAAATGATATGTTCATATATGGAAAGTGTATTTTTTTTTAGAATGAAACATGTCAAGCATATTAATGATGAAAAAAGGGGGACTTGATCCCAAGTTTGAGCAAAATGCTTCCAAGGTACATAGACATGCATTTTTGAGAAGGAAAATGGTTTGTAAATTTTATGGAAGATGTTGGCATGTTATGGGGAACCTGAGCTCACTCATGCACATGTCTAGACCAAATGAAATGAACAGTCCATAGCGTGCATGACCATGGGGACTGTGTTATAAGTTAAGGTTAGCTCATTGGCCAAAGGTTCTGTAATCCATGCCTCAGCTTAGTCCGATCGGTAAACAGTAAAAGGTTTTCAAAGAAAAATGTATTTATACATGCATGACATTGATGCGCATTATTCATGAACATTAAAGGAAAGCATTGCATGAATTAGATTATGCCTTATGATATGACTTGAATATGCTATGTTATATTACTTTTATGTTATTAATGTTTGGTTCATGTACAAGTAAATAAAATGCTTCCTAAGTTTAAGAATGTTACATAGGGTTAAATGATCAATACCCTTACTGAGTGATTAGCACTCATCTCCCTAGTTTCTATGTTTTGCAGGTAATGGTTAAAGCGGTAACGGCGAGTGGCGGTTATGGAGGCTTGGGGAATGCATGTTTTTTGTTCTAACTAAACTTATGATGTTATATAAAGGATGTTGCTTTTGCATTTAATGTATATAGTTTAATGTTTATAATCTAAGTTTTATGAAATAGTAAATATGTTTTGCTTATAAATGATGGGAGATATTTTATATTTGCTTCTGCTATTAAAACAATTGATGTTGTTGTTTTCTTTAAACCAAATTTTTCATATATAGTCATGTCTTGATAGGTTGATTAAGAAAGTAATATAAATGAGAGGAGAAGTTTTTATTTATTTATTTTCACATAGTACATGTTTGTAACCAGGATTTACGTTTTAAAATATACAACCTTCCAGGCGTGAATTCTCTAATTTTCCATCCTAATGGAATACTTAAAGGGTACCCGGCTGGAGGGGGGTGTTACAAGAATATAGCCTGAGAAGGTATATTTTAAGACTTAAGGAATTCAATTTATAATCCTTGCATGTGAATTTAGAATCAATAGAAATTGTAGGTTAAATTAGAGAATCTTAGTGAAGTCGAACCCTAACCTTTTTTGCCTTGATTTGAATTTGTGTTGATTAGTTTAGTGTTAATCTTAGTTGTTTGATTTTGTGTTTTAATTCTAGCTTTACTTTCCCTCACAATCCCAACATTTTTGTATTCTTTAATTAATAATAGAATTAGGAAACTCAGTAATGTAATACCCCACTTGAAATACGTAGCCACTGTTTATGGTATGGCCTAAAGGAATCCTGAATTGCCCCTAAATGAGTTTATATATGATTCATGTTCTTTGGTTGAGTTTAGGTTTTGGGTTTGGTTGAGTGTGTACCCTGGAATTGATCAAGACTTAGCAAATTTTGGAATTTCAGTCTTCGCCGGGGCGAAGGAGAAGCTTCGCCGCGGCGACGTTGATTTTGTGTTGGTGGTGTTGGTTCTGGACTATTTCGCCGGGGCGACAGGAAGTTTTTCGCCGCGGCGACGGGACGGCATAAAGATTCTTGAGTTTTCTAGAGAATTCTCTTTTGGGACACAGTGACCAATTTACCCCTAATTAGTAGGAAAAGTGGGGAGTAAAATGAAAGGAAATTTTATAGAGATTGTGTTTAGATGGGGGTGTATTTGTAAAGAATCAAAGGATTAGATGGAATTTTCAAGAAAGAGTAAGGCAAAATGGGAAAAGTGGATATTATATGAGTTAATAAGGGTTGAGTTCTCTAAACCCATTCATTTTACCCTTTCCACCGCCTCTTCATCTCCCATTTTCTCTCAATTTCTCACTCAATTTTCTAAGGGATTTTTGAGAGCTTTGAGTTGGAATTTGACAAAGAAGTGATCCTAAGCAAGAAGAGGTAAGAATCCCTACTTTAAAGATGAATTTTATTCTGTAAGGGTTAAGTTCTTACTAAGTTTATGCTTAGGAAATAAGGGAAAGTTAGTCCAACAAGAGTAGAGAGCTTTAGTGGAACTACTCAAGTAGAGGTAGTAAATCCAACTCAAGCTAAAGTTTAAGAAATTCTTAAGTAGAGATTTATTTATGCATGTATATATGATCTTATTGAGAAATTGAGTAGAGATGTATGTTTATTTGTTGAGAAATTGAGGTGAGAAGAGTAGTTATGTTATGTTTGTTGGATATTCCTTTTGGAGAGTGTTTATGCGTAATAGTTTGAGATGAAGTTGGAGGAATTGAGTATGTATTTTGGGAGTGTTTTTCTATGATAGGTTTTATGCCATAGAGGGAATTTACTTCCAATTCTGGATGGTTAAAAAGAGAAGGAGAGTTGTAGTTAGAGAAGAGTTTTTATATGCACATAAGTTGTTTGATGAATGCCTAAGTGAAATCTGCCCTGTCACTGCCGTAACTTTCTAAGTGATTTTTGGGCATGTTACGGATTGAACTGAGCTGAGACCAAAACATAAAGTTATAGCCCTGTGTCTAAGCTGTGAAACGAGACCAGAACCGTAGTAATCAGAGGTGTATAATGAAATTTATGGCTTTTTAGTGTACCTGTGCAGAATGACAGTTTTGAGGAAATCTTGCATTTGGCATTTCAAAAGTGCATTAATGAGTAGAACCACCATATGCATTAGTTGTGCATTAAGAAGTGCTTGAAAGAGAATATAGAATGTTGAGTATGAGCTACGTTATGATACTACTTAAGAGTAGAAATTTGAGTATAAGCTATATTATAAGCAATAGCTTGAGTAAGAAAGAGTAGAGAATGTTGAATAGCAACTCTTAAGAGTAAAGAGAATGAGAATACTCTGATAGCAAAGAAGAAAGTGAGAAAGATAGAGAATTACTCTAAGAGTTAAGCTACATTTGATGAGTAGCTAGTGATGAGTAGCTAGAGAAAGGGTAGAGATCTTGTCACAGTTGAAGAGGAGAATAAGTAAGTTGTGCGATGGGGAACCTGTGAGTGACGAGTAGAGTCCCGCAGAGTGGAACACGAGGTTCCAGCCGTGCCTCCGGTTAGATGAGGCCATGACCGTCACGCAGAGTGGAACACGAGGTTCCAGCCGTGCCTCCGTTAGATGGGGCCGTGACATTCAGAGAGAGAGAGATTGTACACTCATATGGCCAAGGTTCCGAATCCATGCATAACTAAATCGCTCGGTAGCGAATTGAGCAGAAGCCACTAGAGTGTAGCGCCCACCGTGCCTCCGTCAGATAGGTCGTGACTTCCAATGAGTAAGAATGAGAAGGAAAAGAAATATAGAACAGAGATGAGAAAAAGCTAAGAGTTAAGCTACATATGAGTAGTAGCTTGAGTATGAGTACTACTTGGAAAGAGATGACAAACATGAAAGATAAGAGAGAGATAAGAGCATAGACTAGGTTATGTGATGGAACCCGTGAGTAATGGTAGAGTATTCCCGCATGTACGCCGCATTGAGAGAGCGGCATGAGTATCAGATAGAGAATGGTGGCCCGTGAGAGTGCATGCGGATGAGGGCTATACCCAGTACCGAGAGAGAGAGATTATACACTCACGTGGCCAGGGTTCCGAATCCTGCATAACCAAGTCCGATCGGCTAGAATGAGAAAAGTCACATAGAACGGAGTGAGTCCCGACCGTGTATCGTAAGATGAGCCGTGACTACTAGAGAGAGAGTTAACAGAAAAGAGTTATGAGAAAGAGAAACGAAATGGAATGAGTTAATAGCAGAATTAAAGAATGAGAGCTTGAGAAAGCTTGAGAAAGAATGAGATAGAAAGAAGAGAATATGAGAAAGAATGCGAAATTGAGTTAGTAAGAATAAAGAGTAGAAGAAAGAAACATGCAGTTCTTTTACATTAGTTGCATGTACACCTCATAGATGTATGTACCATGAGTTCTTCCATGGTTAGTGAGAGTAAACGAGAATGAGAAAGAGAACCATATTTTCCTTCATGGTAAGTATGATGAGAATAAGAGAGAACCATGTTGCCCTTCATGGTGAGTAGAATAAAGAAAAAGAACAGAGAGAAAGTAAAGAGTAAAGAGCAGAACAGAGTTAAAGGAGAATAACAGTATTAGAAAGAAAGAGAAAAACAGTGAGAAATAGAAATAGCAGAACAGTCGAGTAAGGAAAGAACCAAAGACTGAGTTGCGGGGATATTAGTAGAGGATTTACTTACTGAGCATTGTTGTGCTCACCCCGTTGTTCTTCTCTGTTTTGCAGGAATTAGGAACAGCGGTCGGATGGACGTCGAGGAGCGAAGAGTATTGGCACTACTGTCTACCAGCTACAATATTTTGTAGTAATTAGAAAGTTTTTAATACATGGTATTTTGTATTTGTAAAGAAGTATTTTTTGATGAGTAAAAAAGAAAAAGAAAAATTTGAGCCCACTATCTTTCATATTATATACATATCTATATTTTACATGGTACGTATTCTAAGAATAGTACTAAAGAGGAGTTGTTACAAGTAATTAGCACACAATTCTCGTGGGAACGATACTCTACTTCATCATTGTATTACTTTTTGTGACTAGTGCACTTGCTACATATGCATGTTTGTCAAATCACGCATTAATGTTTCAAAGTCAATTAAGAAAAAAAAAGGGAGAGAGAGAGAGAGAACATGATCCAAGTTCTTATACCACAAATTATTATTATTTTTTAAATAAAGAGCTTCATTCAATCTTATAAGATAAACGTTAAGAAACATTCTTCATAACCCTAAGGGGTTGGTCTAACAGTAAAAAATGTTTGCTCTCTTCATTGACTTCTTGGGCTCGAACCTTGAGACGACTTACCACATTTTTGACTTACTTAGTTTATTGAGATTGTAAGGTGTTCAATAGACTTCGAAGATTAGTCGAGGTGCGTACAAGTTTACCCGGACATCTCGGTTACCAAGAAAAAAAACATTCTTCATGATCATCACTCTGGATTTTGACATGGGTACTCCAACATTTCCCTTTATTGGGGTGAGTATACATTTATTTATGTTGATGCGGATTTTGACACCAACTAATCGACACGTGCGCAACGCTGGTTGGCCATGAGACACACGTGTGAGTATGGATAAAGTGTGTAGTAAATGTAGTAGTGAGAGCTTTTTAAAGTGGTTCAGATGCTAAGGTAGCAAGTCCTACGTCCACCGATAGTTGTATTAATATTGTGGGTCAGGTCGCAACCGCGGACTGACTTACAAATGATTAGTGAAAAGTAAATGCAAAGATACAAGAGAGATAGGGATAGCTAATTCAGAGTGTAAAATGGCCGAATCCCCTCAATGAAGGGGTCTTCTCCTTTTTATAGTGAGATGAGTGCAAGTAATCATCATTAAATCCGTGGGTTGGTGTGAATGTCAGGACAAAATCCGGCTTTATGTCACATTGCCCACCTTCCAAACTGATTTCACGCTATTTGGAGCAGGGAATGGACACGTGGGATCTCCACAGCGTCTGGCAGGTCTAGCGCACGCTTACCGTTCTGACGGAAGCATGTCACACTCCATCACGTGATTTCTCACGTCAGCCCTTGATTTCCCAGGCATAACAAAAGTCCCCTAGTTTTTAAGGTTTGAGGATCGAACCTTGGAAACTAAGCCATGCCGCGATTGGAGGTTTTCTGGAGGTTCTGACAATTCTGACCTGAATGAAAGAAGCTCGGGATAGGGCCATTTGCAAACATGACCTCGCACAAACCTCGTCCAAGTGACCTGACGGCCCTTGCCTAAGCGACCTGACAGCCATCGCCCAAGCGACCTAACTTCATCAGGTGTTCCTTACCTTACCTTAGGGATGGAGATTTAATGAAGCAGTTTCTGCGTTGACAGGCACTTTGCGCGTGTTAAGTGTCTGCCAGGCGCATTAAATGCGTTGTGTGCTGACGCGTTATTGCTTTGACAAAGCATTAATTGCATGACACGCTTGAAACGACAACTCTTATCACAACATTAAATGCGGCGTGGGGCGCAATTAATGCGGAGAGAAAGGCATCGTTCGAGTTTCTCAACAGAAGGGTCGTGGGTTTGACCGCCCTTAGTTGTAACTCTCCCCCTATTGATCGGCGACACGTGTTCGCGATCAACGGTGAGAAATAGTTACCGCCCAAGTGTCGTTTTGATTCCGAGGGGTAGTAAACGCCGGTTCATAGTCCATATAAAAGCCCCAATTTTTCAGATGATGCCACCAGAATCTCTTTTGCCTCAAGCGAAAAATCTTTGCAAACCGGAAGCTTTTCTTTTCCGATTGGCATCTCTCCGATACCCGAAGCGAGAACCGTCCACGGTCACGTGCCCCAAAAGGTAAGGGTTTTTTTTTTTTTTTTTTTTTTTTTCTTGGCAGTGCAATGGCGTTGGGTCTTCTGATGTTTCATCAGAGACGTGACGCTGGAGTCAGGTTCGAGTCGTGAATGGCGGCTCGAGTCACTGTTAGGGTTTAGCGAATTTGTTCCATGCCGCCGTACGGGGCAACGTATGATGGCCAAAATGACCTTATATCTGTCGCTGTTGCAGACTGCAGAATGGAACCCTCAACGTCCAGATCCGAGGAAGGAGCCGGCTCGTCTTCGCGGGATGTTCCCACGAACGCATCCCTTGAGGTCTTCTCGGTTCTCACCCGAGAGGAGTTCGAGAGGGTAAAGAGACAGTTCGACGTCCGCGCGGAAGTATTCCTCGACGCCACTCAGTCGTCGCTGTATCCTTCTGATGGCTTAGCTGCGATCTCCGAAGAGATCTTCAAGGGTGGGGGGATGATTCCTTTCCACCCTTTTATTAGGTCGGTCTTGGATCACTTCGGGATCACACCAATGCAGTTAAAGCCAAACGCGTATGTCATCGCCGTTGCGATGTACATTGAGTGCCGCGAGAGTGGCTTGGGCAAGCTAACAGCGGTGGAGCTCGGCTGCGCATATTTCCTCAAAAGGAGTAAAGACAAGGACTCCTATTACTTGCCCCGGTGACCTACCATTGCCGAAGGGATACATAGCTATCTCAACAACGCGGGGGCCTATAAGACGAAGTTTTTCTTCTTCTGTTATGACGGCTACTGCCGCTTTCAGGATCCAAGTAGGTTCCTCTTTACTAGATTCATTAGCTGTGCGTTTCTTTTTTCTAACGACCTGCATTCTTTTGCAATTAACAAGTCGACCAGCCTGAACCTGCTCATCGACCCAGACAAGATCGTGTCTTTTGGGGTTCTTCTCGAAGAAAGTCGGGATGCGAAGAAGCTCGTGACGACCGCGAACTTGTGGAAGTACGGTTTTTTCAGCAATAACGCGTCTTTAGAGTCCCCAGAGTGTAAGTTGGGCCGAATGATTCCTTTCTGGTCATAGAATAATTTTTGTTTAGTTACTAACGTACTTGCATGCAGCAACCATGCCTCAGAAAGAGTCCGAGCAGCCCCGATGAGCGCCATTTAACTTCCCTCGATCGAGGAGGGCTAGGGCGGCCAAAGTTGCTCGCCCTATAGCGGCACAACCGGTGCGAACTGCCGCGCCTTCCCAGCCCCATCTTGAGGAAGAAATGACCAGGACAGAACAGGTCGCTCAGCCATTGCCTGCTCATCCGAGGCGGAAGACAATGGCTCAGCGGTCGAAGAATAGGAAGCAGATTCAGGTCGACGAGTCAGAGACCAAATCTGAGGGTGATCAACCCCTAAGGTCGTGACGGGATGCGGAAAGGAGGTCAGGCAAGGAACTCGTGGATGAGATGGTTGCTGCCGACAAGGCGAAGGACACACCAGTGCTGGATGCACTGCGGAACCTGCCCGAATACCTGCAGCCGGTAGTCTACTCTCTACTTGAGTGTGGACTATCGGATTCATACGATGAGTTCGTCGATACGGGCGATGTTGACCTAATGACCACGTTGGTTTAACATCTAAGCAAGGTGAACGAACTGTTCTTGAAGAGTTTATCCGCCATTTTCATTCTAACTCATTTCTTGTTCGCAGGCTCTGCTCGCCATGAGAATGTCCCTGGAGAAGGCTCGGCTGGGAGCCGCAAAGGGGGAAAATGATCTGAAAGAGGAGATCGCGAAGCTCAAACAGAGCCTGGAGGACGTCAAAGCGGAAAGAGCGCTGTCCGCTGAGGCAGCGAATAGATACTTGAACCAAAAGACAGTCGCTATACGTACAGTGGACTTCCAAAAGACGGAGATTGAGCGACGCGCAGAGGAAGTAAAAGAGCTTCAGAGGACAACCACTAGACTCTCCAAGGAGGTCGGAGACAAGGACCAAGAGCTCCAGACGACCTTAATGCGGGCTCAGCGAGCAGAACAAGAAATGGAGGCCTCCGAAAAGAGAAGGCTAACTCTTGAGGCCGAGCTCCAGGAGAGTCGGGGAAAGGTTGCTTCCCTGACCGAAGAAATGCGGAGCCAGTCGGAAGAGGTCGAGGATAAGGCCATCGACTGGGTGATCGGGTCCATCTATGCCCTGCGACCAAAGAACCCAAATCTGGATATATCTGACCTCCCGGGGGAGTGGTAGGAAGCCTTGCAGACCTTAGCGATGGAAGATGATAAAGCAGCGGCCGCCCGAGGATCCGACCAGGCAGAGGGTTCGGGTTCTGCTTCGAAGAAGCCCCCCACCGATCAGGCCTAGTGCGATGAGGCCGACCCAATAGGAGTTAATAGGGTCAACAATTTTTGTTGTACATAAATGAAATACATTTTGTTTTCAATTGCTGTTCGAATAATCATACATGAGTGCAGTTTACAATTCAGTTTATTTACATAGGCAATATTACATGCGAACTGTTACAAGCGAACAAAATAATATTTTACAAGGAAAAAGGAAACTTTAACAAAATCAAAAGCTAATTTACAATGAGAGCTGAGTTCGGGATTATTGATAGTATGGCCGGAGGTGCTCGGCATTCCAAGCTCGAGGTACTTTGGAACCGTTCAGCCTTTTGAGATGGTAAGTCCCCGGTCTGATCACCTTGTCGATCCAGTACGGACCTTCCCAGTTCGGTCCTAGTACCCCCGCACTTGGCTCCCTGGTTCCAAGGAGAACTTCTTTTAGCACAAGGTCACCGACTTGGAAGTCTCTTCGCTTGACCTTTGAATCGAAAAACCTTTTTGCACGTTGCTGGTAGGCTGCTATCCTTAGCGAAGCCTTGCTACGGTGTTCTTTAACAAGATCCAGACTCGCTCTCATAAGTGCTTCGTTTTCAACCTCATCGTAGAGTCCCTCCGAACAGAACCAGTTCCTACCTCCACAAGAATCATTGCTTCGCAGCCATTGGCTAGCGAAAAGGGCGTTTCTGAGGTGGAAGTTCTCGGAGTTGTCCTGTATGCCCATAGGACTTCGGAGAGATTGTCAGCCCAATTTCCCTTGGCTGCCCCAAGTTTGGCCTTTAGAGTGTGCTTGATGGTCTTGTTGACAGCTTCAACTTGGACATTTGCTTGCGGTCTTGTGACAGAGGCAAATTTTTTATGGATGCCCAACTCATCGCAGAACTGCTTGAACTCCTCGTTGTCAAATTGCTTTCCATTATCCGAGATGAGGGTGTGAGGAATTCCGTAGCGGTACACTATATTCTTAAAAACAAAGTCTTTCATCTTTCTGGTCGTGATCGCGGCCAGCGATTCAGCTTCCACCCATTTTATGAAATAGTCTACCGCGACCATGGCATACTTAACCCCCCCTTTTCCGACTGGCATGGGACTGATAAGGTCGATCCCCCACATGGAAAATGGCCAAGGGCTAGTCATCGTTATCAGCTCGTGAGAGGGGGCTCGCGGAATGTTTGCGAACCGCAAACATTTGTCGCACCTCTTGACAAAATTGCTGGTATCTTTTTGGATCCGGGGCCAATAATACCCTTGACGAACAACCTTGTTCACGAGAGATCGTGCGGCGGTGTGATTACCGCAGATCCCTTCATGAATTTCCCTCATGATATAATCTGCCTCTTTACTAGTCACACATCGGAGGAAAGGGGCACTGAATCCTCGCCTATACAGCTGGTCTCCGACGAGAGAGTAACGAGAAGACCTTGTTCGCAGGACCCGTGCCTCGACCTTATCGTCGGACAAGATCCCATCCTTGAGATACCAGTAAATGGGCGTCATCCAGAAATTTGATTGTGTTACATTCACGGCCTGTTCGGTCGGGCTGATGCTCGGGGCCTCGATGAACCGAACAGGAATGCTATCAGGTGCCTCTGAGTCCAACGATGAGGCTATCTTTGCCAAGACGTCCGCCACAGAGCTGCTATCTCTAGGGATCTAGGTGATCGCGAAGTGCTTGAACGACTCGAGCGCGGCCTTAGCTTCTTTCAGATAACGGATCATGTTTTCTTCTTTGGCTTGGTATTCTCCTAGGATTTGGTTGACGACCAGCATAGAGTCATTGTGGACACTGATCGCGGTTGTGCCCATTTTTCTGGCCAATCGTAATCCAGCGAGCAGAGCTTCGTACTCAGCTTCGTTGTTGATCGCCTTGAATCCGAACCGCAGGATGCCGTGAATGCGAGCCCCTTCGGGACTCAAGAGGAGGAGACCTGCTCCTGCCCTTTTCTTGGTCGATGACCCATCGATGTAAAGGCTCCAGGTTGATAGGTTCTGAATGGTCTCTTAGATGGCTTCGCTGGGTTGTTACTCTGACTCATTCGGGAGATAAGAGAATTTTAAAATGAAGTCAGCAACAGCTTGCCCTTTGATGGTCGACTTGGGCTTGTACTTCAGGTCGAACTGGCTTAATTCCATGGCCCATTTAAGGAGTTTACCCGAGGCTTCTGGCTTCTGGAGGACCTGCTTGATGAGATAATTAGTCATTACGTAGATCGTATGGGCGTGGAAGTAAGGCCGCAGCTTTCTGGAAGCGATCAATAAGGCATAGGCTAATCGTTCCATTTCCGGATACTGCATCTCAGCATCCGACAGGCGCTTGCTCGCATAGTAAACAGGCCATTGAACTTTTTCCTCTTCTCAAACTAGAGCTGCACTGACCGCGAACTAAGAGACGGACAAGTACAAGGGCAAGATCTCTTGCGGAAGAGACTTGGAGAGGAGAGGTGGCTTCCCGAGGTGTTCTTTTATACTTTGAAAAGCCTGTTCACATTCGGGAGTCCATTCGAATTTCTTATTGGCCTTCAGAACATTGAAAAATGGCAAGCAACGATCTGTTAACCTCGATATGAAACGACTAAGTGTCGATATTCGCCCATTAAGACTCATGACCTGTTTTTTGCTAGTTGGGCTTTCCATATCGAGGAGAGCTTGAATTTTTTTGGGGTTGATTTCTATTCCCCGCCGGTTAACCATGTACCCTAGGAACTTACCCGAGGATACCTCGAACGAACACTTGAGCCGGTTCAGTTTCATTCTGTACAGCCGGAGGATATCAAAGATCTCTACGAGATATGCTACGTGATCTGAAGCGACATGGGATTTGACCAGCATGTCATCTACGTAGACCTCCATTGACTTGCCGATCTGGTCAGAGAACATTCGGTTAACTAGCCGCTGGTAGGTCGCGCCAGCGTTCTTGAGGCCGAAGGGCATGACCTTATAGCAATACAGTCCCCGATCTGTAATGAAATATGTGTGCTCTTTGTCTGGCGCATACATCAGAATCTGATTATACCCCGAGTATGCATCCATGAAACTTAGCAGCTCGTGCCCCGAGGTAGCATCCACGGGATGGTCAATTCTTGACAGGGGGAAGCTGTCTTTAGGGCAAGCTTTGTTGAGGTCGCTGAAGTCGACGCAGGTTCGCCACTTGCCATTGGGCTTCTTTACCAGAACCGGGTTGGCGACCCAGATCGGGTATAGTACCTCCCGGATGGATCCGTTATTGAGGAGGTTGTCCACCTCTAGCTTTAGGGCGGAGTACCACTCTGGATCCATCGCTCTTCGTTTCTGGCGAACTGGTTTGGCTTCACTATCGATATTTAATGCATGGAAAATGACATCCGAGTTGATCCCGACCATATCTGCGTGTGACCATGCGAACACATCGATGTTTTCCCTGAGGAAGCCTATTAGTTCGGTAGCAAGCTGGGGATTGAGATTTTTACCGACTCTTAACACCCTGCTTAGCTCTTTCTGGTCGACCAGCACTTCAGTCAGGTCCTCAACTGGCTCACTGGAAGGGCAGTCTTGAATGCGAGGGTCTAGGTTGTCCTCGGCCGGATCAGGTCGTGGATCAATCCTGCTGATTGCCATGGCCTGCTTATGATTGCCGCGTGCGGTGCCCTTTCCTTTATACGCTATCTGGACCGCTTTTACATAGCAGTCGTGCGATACGCGCTGAGATCCGCTAACTTCCCCGATCCCCGTCGGGGTGGGAAACTTCATCTTCAGATGGTAAATTGAAGTGACCGCCTTGAACTGTCTTAGCAGAGGTCGCCCAAGGATCCCATTAAAGGCTGATGGGCAGTCTACCACTAAGAACTCAATTACCTTGGTCACTTCGTCAAAATCGCCCAGCGTGACTGAGAGTGAGATTGTTCCCTTGGGAGTAGATGGTCTCCCGTGAATCCGTATAATGGGAACGAGGCAGGCTTCAGGTCGGTCTCGTCTAGATTCATCCTTTCAAAAGTGGATGCGAACAAGATGTTCACAGTGCTTCCGCTATCCACTAACATTCTCTGGGTATTATAGCGCCCTATCAGGGGAGTGATTACAAGGGCGTCGTCGTGGGGATGATGCAACCTGGCCACATCCTGTTCAGAGAAGGAGATTTCCACCTCCCTGCAAACCTTTTGTGGTCGCTGCTCCGCACTCATCACTCTAATGGGGTCGTGATGTGCTTTGCGAGCATACCTTTCTTGGGCACCTCGCGAATTTCCAGCGAAGTGCGGTCCCCCGAAAATCAAATTGAGACTGAATACCCCTTTCTGATCGCGACGCTTCTTATTCGACTCCCCCCGATCTTTCTCTTTCGAGGGAGCAGAGTCATTGATGTATTCCTTGAAATGCCCCTTCTTGACAAGATCTTCGATTTCTTGTTTCAAAGCTCGACACTCATCAGTATGGTGCCCATTGTCCCGATGATAGCGACAGTACTTTTTATTATTTCTGGCTGTCGCAGGGGTTTTCATGGGCTCAGATTGGCTTCTTCGGATTTATCAAGAATGGCAGATACAGAGGCGTTCAGTGAAGTATATTGGTGCCTGTCGCGATCGCGACGAGGAACAGATGCATAGGACTTTCTAGGCTCATAGCGAGGTTTTTTCCCTTTTCGCTGATCATCGGCGGCCCCTCCGTGATCAGCCCTTCGGCTTTCCCCCCTACCAGACATACTGCCAGAAACGCCGGAGTGCCGCCAGTGAATTTTCTATCTGGAGATATTTCTCCGCAAGGTTATAGAATATGGTGAGGGAAACATCGTCCTCAGCCTGTAATTCTTTCCACAGGTCGGTTTGCGGGCGAACTCCAGCTATTATGAGTGTTCAGATGGACTCTTCGGAAGCATGAGCCACCTTGTTGAGTTCCCTGTGGAAACGGTCAATGTAGGATTGTAGGGATTCATCCCTTTCTTGCCTTATATTGCTGAGATAGCTTAAAGGCATCGAAAACTTTCGATTTGCTTGGAAATGCCGAAGGAACGTCGTGCTCATCTGAGGCCACGAACTGATCGATCCCGCTGGGAGTGACCTTAACCACCGTTTGGCATGAGAAGTTAAAGTCACGGCCAAACAACGACATTTTGCAAGATCAGAAACCTGGTGAAGCTCCATCAAGTCGTTAAACTCATACAAATGATCCTACAGGTCATGGTTCCCATCAAACGGTCACATGTCGGGCATCCTGAACCCCGGTGGGAGTGGAGCAGCTAACACTTCGAGAGAGAAGGGGGATGCAGAGGTGACCTGGGCCTGCTCGTTTTGCTGCTCTCTCAGTCTGTCCAGAGCTCGCTGCAGCTCCTCAATTTGTGGTAACGGAGCCAGTTGGGGATTGCTTTCACCCATGCGAGTCCGGCCCTCACAATTACGGTTCAGGAAAGTCCTGAGGTCGGACTCCTCTTCGCCTCGGCCGGCACTTCCGGCCGCTCTCGACACACGCTGGCTATAGGCGTGTGAAGCGATAGATGGTGCGGGGTATTTTCACGACCCTCGCAGTGGTACAAACCGTCCCGCGAGGTGTAGGGACCACCCGCATGATAGCAATCAGGATCGTTCTGCTGGCGGTGATAAGAATCGCCCCGCCAGCACTTTTGCTTGGGTTCACCTGCGACGTGGAATGGGACAGCTCGGGATTTACTTTTTCGTCGAGTCTCAGCTTTGCCGGAACCCTGCTTGGGGCACGGTTTGTGTTCGCTGGCCCTTTGGAGCCCGTAGGCTTGCTTTTTGCCACTTGCTTACCCTTATGTCTACGTGCTGCAGTGCTCGCGACACTGGCTATTTCCCTTTACCGCGCTTTCGCGAGACCTGCAGGCGTTTTTGGCGGTTACACCGCCCCAGCTGTTCTAGATGGCACGCCTTGGTCCAAACGGTCCAACCTTTGGTTGACCGTCTAGAGAGTACTGTCGAACCTCTCTAGGTAGCTTCTGATGGCAGGGTCAAGCTGCGAAGTTGCTGGGATATCCACCGCAGCATTTTGTGGAACTGGAAGTATCCTGGAAGAGGTATCCCCCTGGGTTAGGGGAACTCCCTCAGCGCGTTGGCGGGCCATTTGTTGCTGTAGGACCAGTAGGTTAGAGATTCTCCTGATGAAGGATGAACACTAAATCGGGCCCTCCTTCTAGTGCCAAACTGTTGATGCGGATTTTGACACCAACTAATCGACACGTGCGCAACGCTGGTTGGCCATGAGACACACGTGTGAGTATGGATAAAGTGTGTAGTAAATGTAGTAGTGAGAGCTTTTTAAAGTAGTTTGGATGCTAAGGTAGCGAGTTCCACGTCCACCGATAGTTGTATTAATATTGTGGGTCAGGTCTCAACAGCGGACTGACTTACAAATGATTAGTGAAAAGTAAATGCAAAGATACAAGAGAGAGAGGGATAGCTAATTCAGAGTGTAAAATGGCCGAATCCCCTCAATGAAGGGTTCTTCTCCTTTTTATAGTGAGATGAATGTAAGTAATCATCATTAAATCTGTGGGTTGGTGTGAATGTCAGGACAAAATCATCTGGCTTTATGTCACATTGCCCACCTTCCAAACTGATTTCACGCGATTTGGAGCAGGGAATGGACACGTGGGATCTCCATAGCGTCTGGCAGGTCTGGCGCGCGCTTACCGTTCTGACGGGAGCATGTCACACTCCATCACGTGATTTCCCACGTCGGCCCTTGATTTTCCAGGCATAACAATTTCTAATGCGAATTAAACAAGTTACATGTGTGACGCTAATACGATATCTAATTGTTCATTTGCTCGTGTTTGATGAAGCCTTCGACTTATCCAATTTTTGTTAGGGGCTTGACACTTGATAGTTAAGTTCATTATTAAGCCAGCCTGGACTTTCCCTTGAAAATGCTAATCTATTTTTGATTAAACAAAACACAAAGTTAGCTGTATTTCGTGTGATACTGATACTTGAATTTGCTTGATGCGAATTATGTTGAACTAGACTATGGTGCCCACATTAATCCTGTCAATTTGGCATTTCATTAACATTAAGATAAATCCCATTTCACCATTTGAGCTATAATAGCTACTCTCTAGTTATTCGGTTCTCATGATTTATTTAAGAGGTCAAAAAAAAAAAAAAAAATTGAAATCACACCCATTAATATGGATTTGTACCAAAAGCTGTAGCAATCTCATTATAATTGAAACTTTCAAATGTCAATTCACTGATTACAAGTTGGATTTGCCAAAAACCAAAAAAAAAAAAAAAATTATTTTTTACATCCCCACAGGAGCAGAAAAGGTCTAAAAATTTCATATAAATGATAAATAACCAGATTTACCTCTTTATGCCATTGCCTTCTTGAGACAGTGCTTATGATCGATAATGACTTGACGATTATCCAAATGACTAAGTGGATGAAGCTCTTGATGATGATGATGTATTAATATTATTGCGGCAGAACTCAAAACTATTCTCATCCATCTTCTCCAGCACAAAATGTGCAAGTGTATCGTAATGTTCCACCAAATTTTCTCTGCACAAGAACTCATCACCGCACATTCTCTCCACCTTCCTATAATAATCATGCACAAAAATATGTGTCTTTGGATTCCCACTCTTCTTGCTCCTGGCAAGAACTCCAGCCGTGAAGATTGGAGACATCCTCCCTGGGCCTTCTGGCCCGTCTCCTCGCGGCCCATCAATCAATATCACATCCCAATCAACCTCATAAACATGGTTAGGCAAATCATTGAGACCAAGCTTGCACTCTGAGAACAATAGATTTTGCACTGGCCTGCATTCATTACGTACTTGTTCCTTCACTGAGGCTATCAGTTCTTTGGTTTCCCTCATCCTGGTGGTGTATTGGACATCGAAAACATCAATCTCAGGATGTAACTCTTCAAAATATGCAGCATAGTAGCGGTTCTCATCGATGAAAACAGTGCGACCATTGTGGTTTAGCGCTTTCCACAGAAGGGTTTCTTGAGTGAGGCCAAAAACGAGAAAGTTACAAGGAGATGAGCACTTGCGGAGGGCATCAGAGATTGGTTTGAGCTCAGCGTGTGTCATACGGAAAGAATCGTTTGATCTCGAGGCATAATGGAGGAGAGTGTTGATGACAGTCGTTGCTAATGGTGCATTGCCGAAAGTAGAAGAAACTGAAGAAGTTTTGGCGGCCATGGGGGTTTTAGTGGTGATTGTTTTAAGAGGTATGGACTCTCTTGTGTAAATAAGAGTGAGAAGAAAAGCAATAGTGAAGAATGATACAAAAGCAAGCAGCCATAGACGATTAGAAGTTCCTTGTTTTTGGATGTAAGGGTGGAGAAGAATCAGCTTTGTGTTGCTGTTGTTGTTCTTCATAGTTTTGCCAGAGAAAATCGGTGTCTTCTCTAGGTCTTTTGCGATGGTAGAGAAGATTTTGAATATCCTGATGGGATTGAGAAAAAGGGTTTGATTTTAAAGAAAGGAATTGCTCAAGGAAAATAGAGATGGTTGAAGAAATAGGGATTAGCAGAAGTTGAAGGTGACATTACAATAACCTAAATCATTATTCTAGAAACCAAAATGGTAGCATATGAAACACAATAAATGAATTTCTCTTAATTTAATATTTCTTGGTTTGTTTCCATGCAATCCTGACTGGGCAGTTCGGTTAATTTATCGACAAGAATTCAAAAAAGCAAAAAATTGGATGTGGATAGGAGGAGAAAACAAGGTGGTTGGGCTGGAGCTGGTGAAAGCAGGGGTAGCTGGTACAGTTGCAGCGACCCAATAACTAATTACAAGCCACAAGTCGCTTTTCCTTGTTCCTTTTAGGTTTATTTCTCACGTAACCTATTAAACTACACACCATTTCTTCAATAATTAGTTTCCATTGAAGGGGACAATCTACCTGCAAAGGACTCCATAATTTCAAACTTTGATTTGACTGTATAAGAAATTAAGTTCATCGTATATATCAGACTCAGAACTTGCAGTTTACGTAGTTGGTATGTACTCTTTTATGTACTTTTATAATACTTAACAGGTGTCTCTCTCTGTGTTGTTTAACTTAATTTACATAAATAAGCAATACATGTTAGCAATTTGAGAAGTAAAGTGGATTTTGAAAATAGTCCACAGGAGAGGAACATAACAAGAACAACCGAGATTTTATACACGCACTTATTTACTTCCAATTTAATTCAGTTTTTATTCCTTTTTTTTCAACATTCTATTAGACACCTACCAACCTGGTTTCTCCAATTAAAATACCTCAAATTCGTTAGGAACAAACACCTTTCTTTTATATCGAACGACGCATAGATTTTATGACTTTATTTGAAATTTAATCATTATGTATTGTTAACATATAATTTTCTTATACTATGATTCAAGGTTGATCCGTACCTAGTCATAAATTGATGCCGGGGCCCAGGCCATGGGATGAATAGTATCAACAGTATCAGAAGGCTGTGAAATTTGGGGCTCATTAAAAAGTAAGTTTTGTCGTTTTTTAGCCTCTTGGAATCGTTCGGATGATTTTTTGGACCTTTTTATTTTTATTTTTTAGGGGTGTTTTTGCAAGTTTCTGAAGTTTTGGGACTTTTTACTTTTCTGATAATTGTTTAATTTTCCTTTTTTCTTTGATTTTTTGGATTAGGTTTTTTTGGGGAAACTATTTAAAGGTTGGTTCAACTGCAACATAGACAGTTTTTTTATTATTATCAATAAACAACATATTAAGAACTTTGTGTGGTTTTTTTATCCAATCTAGTATTTGAATCTTGATACAATTCGGTGGTGGTTATTTGTATCACTTGTTGATTTTCAGGTTTTAGTCATCTCTGTAAATTTATGTAAAAAAGACATAAAACATTATTACTTTTCAAGTATATACTTTTCAAGTATGTATGCCCGTATGCATTACATGAATGGTTTTAGGTGTAATAAAAATAAGTTTTGGTAAGCAGTAGCTCTTTTATTGATAGTATATTATCTGATGAGCTTGCAAAATAAACCCATTGAGCTTATAAATGCTTGATTGGCCCAATTCGTACAATGGGTCTAGGTTGGAGTACTCATTAATGACGTTTTGTGTTGTATTTATAGCTAGGGACCGGCGTTTGCCCCGACCCCGTGGGGATCTGGCCCAACCCAACCCAAATGGGGCAAGGAATCCCCAGAAATGTCAGGGATAAGGTTGGGGACGGTCCTTAAAAAAATCCCCGACCTACCCCGTCACCACCACACCCTCCCGGTTGGAGCCCCACCTTCTTTTATTGAGAATTTTATGTTTTTTTTTCTTTGCAAGATTGCATATAATGTTCAAGTATAAATTTATGATATTTACTTTTATAATACTTTCTAATATTTGTATTAAATTTATAGAAAAAATAATTTAAACGAGAGAGTCTAATAATTAAATATATGTATTATCACTTTGTGAATTTCACAAAATAATAATACATGGCCCAAAAAAAAATTTGATTGTTTATTACAATTTACCAATCCAATATAAGAATATTCATAATTGTTTAATGACTTATAAATTACACAAATTCAATTATCCTTGTAATTAATTAATTGGTCAACTAAATATGATGTTAAACTTAATCAATGTTGAGAACTTGGGATAATGGGATTTGTCCCTTTCACAAATGGACTAATTTTATTAGTTATAGTAGAGATAGTGTTTTATGAACTAATTCATCAATTTACGTAGTAAATTATGAATTTAGTTATATTAATTTTGAGAAAAATTAATTAATTAACAAGGCTAACTAAGCCTAAACCTCCATACAATTGAATAATAAATTAATTTATCTAATAAATTATGTTAAGATTAGATATAGATATATTTATTTTATAAAAAATTAATTAATTAACAGGGTTGATTGAGCCTAATTGGCTAAGCCTTCATACAATTAAATAAGTAATCAATTTAGCTAGTAAATTATGTTAAGATTGAATTTAGTTATATTAATTTTATGAAAAACTAATTAATTAATAGGACAAACTAAACCTAAGCCTCCCTACAATTGAATAATTAATTAATTTACCTAATAAATTATGTTAAGATTAGATATAGATATATTTAATTATGTTCAAGGAAAAATTCCCGTGGGGCAAATTTCTCTATGAAACCTCGCTCATTGAGTTGGGCCAGGATGGGGATGGGAGTGATTCCATCCCCACGGTCCGGGGAGGGTCATGAGAGTTGTCTCCGCAAGCTGGGACGGGTCGAGGACAATCATGAGAGTGGATATCAGAGACGGGGATGAGGAATGTGGTCCCCGGCCTGCGCCCATCCCTATCTATAGCCATAAGAATTTGAATCCCAAACTATAGATATATTTTGGGTGAATGTTGCTTTTTATAAAACTCAAAAGTAAATAGGTGTAGACTAGATTTAAAATGGAAAAATCTTTTAAATTATATCTAAGCTGATATAATTTATACTAAAGTGAACTGGCGGCCGAATGGTGCGGTGTGACAACCTCACGAGAATTAAGGCCCATCAAGTAGGAGTTTATCACTTCTCATTTTGCTAGCTAATAGTAGTTTGAGTCAGTTTATAAAAGCTTATGTCCCTTCCACTAAGTAAAAACAAACTCTCGCACGATAGACTCATTATGAAGAACAACTTCTACTCAAGTTGGTCCAACCTAATACATATTAATTTGAAGCATCATCTATAAACCTAACCACTCCCAGTATTTGCCCAATTTTGCACTTCTATTTTTGCAAAGAGTTCTTTTTTTTTTTTTTTTTTTTTTTTTATCTTTATGTAAATAAAGTATATCAGAGTAATCAAAATTTTTGTTTGCTTGTAATGTTTATGTGTATCTTAAAGCATATATTTAGACAATTCTTTTACAAATTAAATTAGTAAATAAGAATAGTTTCTTAATATTTGTGGATTTGTTTTTATTTTTCCCAAAAAACAATTTAATTTGATATTAGCCACGAATGTAAGTTGATGGATATTAAAAATGATTCAGTTTTGAATAGATAGATTGATTAATTGGTATTATTTTCTCACATTTCAATATACTAAAATCACGAAGGTTTACTATCTTCATTGACTTTCTGGGTTCAAACTATATTGGGGTCACCTATCACATATTTGTGGGTTTGTTTTTATTTTTCCCAAAAGGCAATTTAATTTGGTATTAACCACCAAAATGGAAGTTGAAGGGTATTCAACATGCTTTAGTTTTGAATAGATCAGACTGATCAATTGGTATTATTTTCTCATATTTCAATATGCTAAAATCATGAAGGTTTGCTCTCTTCGTTGATTTTCTGGGTTCAAACTACCTTGGAGTCACCTACCACATATTTGTAGGTTTGTTTTTTATCTTTCCCAAAAAAGCAATTTAATTTGATATTAGCCACCAGAAATGAAGTTGATGGGTATTCGACATGATTCAGTTTTGAATAGATTAGATTGATTAATTAGGTATTATTTTCTCATATATCAATATGCTAAAATCATGAAGGTTTGCTCCTCTCATTGACCTCCTGAGTTCAAACCACCTAAGGGTTACCTACCACATATTTGTGGTTCATCTTGGAACATTGAGATTGTAAAGTGTTCAATGAGCTCTGTAGATTAGTTGAGGTGCGCACAAACTATGGCCCAGACAACTTGATCATATAAAAAAAAAAATCGTGAAGCATCAAATGACAAAATCTACTAGCTTATATTATATGATTGAATTTTGAATTGCTTACCAATAAGGCAATAACAAGAATATTCAACATAAACTAGGCTTCTAGTTATTAATAGAAGGAGAAATATTCTTTTAACAAGAGCATATAATCCTTTATCTAAATATAGAGCTAGGATTGTTTTGCAGGCCCAAAATATTAAGTAGTAATACAGACAAAAAATAGAAAGGTAAAATCAAAGTGCTATTCACCAAAAGTGCAGAAAATTCCAGAATTAAAGAAGGCTTTCGTAGAAAGTTTTGGGCTTTGCCGACCTTTTAAAGCCCATGACTCCATGATTGAGATTTGGTGGCGTCAACGAGGTCTCAGTAGTCAAGAAAGCACCAACTTTCTTTTGGTGATTGATGAAATTGAAATAGGAGATAAAATAAAAGGCAGAACGTCTTGGTACGTGTTTTTAACTTAGAAAGAAGGGACGGATAAGATGGGTTTTCTAAAAGATGAGAAGACGCTATCTTCGATTAACACAAAAATGAACATCACCATTCACCAACCCAAAACAATTGCATCGCTATAAGGCAAATCAGAATTCCAAATCACAAGCCACAACCTTCTTTATGTTGTAAAGTTTTTGAGAGTTTTGCTAATGGGACACACACACACTCATCATCATTCCCTTCAACTCACCCTTTGGTTTCTTTCTGACACTACAACTACAAAGGAGGGGCAGTCAACATTTTATTAGCTGGCTATAAATTTTTTGATGAAGTATTTTCAAAACACATTCTGAATGTGTATTTACTGTTTTAAAATGTTTTGCTGAGAAGCATTTTTGTTGACACTGAGCAATGTTTCAATGCTTTCCAGGCAAAAAAGGAGAATACTTTTTCATATTTCCGTCATCAAGGCTCCAATAAAATGAAAAAAATTATAGGACATTCATGTTATAGGAGGAGTTATGTTTAAGTTACAAATGAATAGAAACATGCAGAATTATAGTTTTTAATTGGTTATAATAAAAACTTAACGTGCACTAAAAGCTCCGATTATTATTACTATCGTTGCAATGCTGAAACGAACTCCAAAAAAGGCCTTAACAATGCAATTCTACTCCAGTACAACCAAACCAAACTTTCTGTGTCTCACTCAATGCTTCACGAGTCACTCAATTAACTCACCAATCCCTGCAAAACTCAGTACAGTACAGTGCAGAGCCAGGCCACCTTAAATATGCGCAGTGACCTGTCATTTGTTGACCAACAATGACCCCAAACTGGTATTTAATTTGATGTATACGTGAAGTTAAATGCAGACAGATCTGCCCTGCCACGCTCTTGGATAATCGGGTGAGATGTAGATCGTAATGGACATATTTGGTGGATGGATTGGAAGGAATGAATTTGGTGGTGATGATTGGAGGCTTGTTTTGGTTTTGTATTATTGATTCTACTGGAACACGCAATCACTGAAGAAGAAAGTAGTAAAATGAAAATGAAAATGATTAAGTTTTTATACTTATAAATCAAATGTTAAGTTGTTGGTGGATATTTTGAGTCAGTTTACGTGTATTTTAATTAATTTTTCAGGATCTTAAAACTATCTATCTAAAAGGACTCAAACTCAAAAGTTCATAAAATATTTTTTTACATTTTTACCCTCAGGTGTACGTGCTTCTCATTGTCTTCTTCTTTCCAGATCCATGTCGAATTTTATGGCTTTTATTCAATTATTTAACGCAACAGATTATGGCATGTTTGGCTTAAAGTCAAAATAATGGCAATCAATGTCTTAGGTACAAGTGCTTTGCCTTGTCTTTTTCAACTCTCCAACTAATATTCTGTAACTTAAACATATCTGTATCCACTTTAGAATTTCATCTACACAAAAAGGCTGCCTCAAAGTCCTTTTGACACCGTTTCCTTTATTTTATTTATTTTATTAACGAATGCATCTCTATGGCAAAATCACTTAACCGGTTAACCCTCAGTCGTGACATTTGTTGTAATACTCTTTTTGTTATTATTTATCTTGATGTAAATAAAATTTCAAAAATATGTATTTTAAGTAATATGTTAAAATTTTAAAATCTTAAATGATAGGTTGATAATACATATAAGATGCTATTTTGATTGCTTAATTTAAATTCATAAAAAATGAATTTTGTACGATGATCAAATATTTGTGACAATCCTCTTAATATAATTAGAGTAAACGCCTTTTTTCCACTCAAGGTTTGCCTTAATGATTTTTCCACCAAAGTTTATATTTTGTTTACTATTCACATTATACTTTTTGATTCGGCGATCAATAGAGAGCAAATTCGGTCTAGGATTTTGAATAGGAGATGTCAATGAGTATTTTAGTGTCGGGATTGATCAGAATCTAACTTGAGAAGGGTGATTGCGTGTTTCATAAAATTTTGATAATTGATGGGATTGACGAGAATAAAATTTGAGAGGTTTTAATACGTGATTATTGAATAAGAAAATGATAGTGGTGTGAAACTGCAAAGATGTCAAAATTGGTATAAACTTGAGGGGAAAAGACGGTATTTTGAAATTTTTTTTTTTATGGTGAAAAAGTCATTAAAGGGTGGGAAAAAATCGTTTATTCTGTATAATAATAATCCGGAAGGAACGGAATTATAACTCACAGTATCAGTACTGTTGGTAACGGTACTCGGAGGGGGCGCAGGCGCACTTTCATAAAGAAGAGTAGTGGGAGTCACGCGCTCCCACGACATGAAGGGAGGAAAGTCATATAAACGAAGCGGTCGACGCCCACAATTTCTCCAATCCCTACTTTCACGTGACTTCACACTCAAAGTCCCACTACATATCTAATCCAGCTGCTCCGCAACAGCACATCGCCACCGTCCCCAGTTCCCTCCTTTTCCAAAACCCTACCAACACTGCAAATGTTACACAAATGACAACCAAAACGTCACCGTTGCTCTCCCTCCTTCTCCTCCTTTTCCTCTCTTCTACTGCCACAACCTCCGCCCAATATCCACCATTAACGAACTCACTTCTTCCATCCGACGCTGTTTCGTTACTTTCCTTCAAATCACAGGCCGACTCAGATAACAAGTTACTCTACGCGCTTAATGAGCGTTACGATTACTGCCAGTGGCAAGGCGTAAAATGCGCTCAAGGCCGGGTTGTGCGCTTCGTTCTTCCCGGTTACGGTCTCCGAGGCACTTTCCCTCCCAACACTTTAACTCGCCTCGACCAGCTCCGAGTCTTGAGTCTACCCAACAACTCGCTCACCGGTCCGGTTCCCGATTTATCTCCACTTGTTAACCTAAAGTCTCTTCTTTTAAGTCACAACTTCTTCTCCGGAACCTTCCCGCTTTCCATTCTATCGCTCGATAAACTTACTGCCCTTGATCTGTCTTATAATAAACTAACGGGTTTAATTCCAGTTAACTTGACCGGTCTAGACAGGTTATACTCTCTTAAGCTAGAGTGGAACCGGTTTAACGGAACGCTTCCACCCCTGAACCAATCATTTCTTGTAATGTTCAATGTTTCCGGTAATAATCTCAGTGGACCGATACCGTTGACGCCTACTTTGTCTCGGTTCGGCACGTCAGCGTTCTCATTGAATCCGGATCTCTGTGGTGAGGTTATTAACAAAGCTTGCAGTTCACGACCACCGTTCTTCGAATCACCGAACGCCACTTCCCCTCCTGCACCGCTCGGTCAAAGCGAGCAATCACGGGGAATAGAAGTTCTAACTCCGCCGTCCTCACCAACGCATCACAAGAAAACAGGTTTAATTATCGGGTTCAGCATCGGTTTTATCTTGTTATTTTCATCCGTGTTGTGTATTTTCTTAATGGTCAGAAGAAGAGGCAGCGAAAGAAGAAACACAAAAGAAACAGAAACGCAGTCGTTTGACAACACGAATACTTACCCTGAGCCAGAAACAACTTCAAGAATAGCTGTTGAAGAAAACAAGTTCCGAGTAGAAACAAAAGCGAACAAAATCCAAGTTGAAGAAATTTCAATATCACAGAGAGTGAAAAAGAGCGGGAGTTTAGTGTTTTGTGCCGATGAATCTGAAGTGTACAGTTTAGAGCAACTAATGAGAGCTTCGGCTGAGTTGCTAGGCAGAGGAACCGTTGGGACAACATACAAAGCCGTACTTGACAACCAGCTGATCGTGACAGTTAAAAGACTTGATGCTTCAAAGACCGCCATTACCAGCGCTGAAGTGTTCGAGCAACATATGGATGTTGTCGGTGAGCTTAGGCACCCCAATTTAGTGCCCATTCGAGCTTATTTTCAAGCTAAAGGAGAGAGGCTTCTTATCTATGATTATCAACCAAATGGTAGTCTCTTCAATCTCATTCACGGTACGTATGAAATTTTCTTCCTTTGGTTTTTCTTTACTCAGTGAGTCAGGGAGCTCCCGAGTTGACTGTAGTTATTTCTGCTTGGCGTGGGAAATTTAGACAAATTAGCGGAAATGCAAGTGTAATTGCGTTTCTGACGTGGCCACTGTGCCCGGAAGAGTGGTATGTGTTTGTGACGTGGAGTGATGTTATTGGTTGAGGAGGAAGCATTCTTGACCATAGGCTAAGATATGGTGAT
Source organism: Pistacia vera (assembly GCF_008641045.1). NCBI lineage: Eukaryota > Viridiplantae > Streptophyta > Magnoliopsida > Sapindales > Anacardiaceae > Pistacia > Pistacia vera. Next base: position 375,808 of record NW_022195521.1, on the reverse strand, counting down.
GAGTCGTGATGAGTGTCGCAGCTTTTTAGAATTTAAGACTTTTGGACCCAATTCCATTGTTGATTGCACCCATGCCGACAGTCACGGCATCGTTTTCTATAATGAAAATGAAAAAGTATTGGGACACACCCACCCACACAATGCTCGCTAATGAATAATGACCAAAATTTGAAATAAATAGTTGACTTGACCTTTGTTGCTTAGGGTCAAGTTTTCTTCTGTTCTGGCTGAGGTTTCATGTTAACTAACCTCTTTGATTTTGTTGTATGAGATTAATGAGAATAGTTGTTCTTATAGTAGCAGGTTGATCGTTGTCCAATATTAATTAACCACGTTTCATATTCTTTACAACTAAGAAGAAGTTGAAAATGTGATAGGTTCAAGATCAACAAGGGCAAAGCCTCTTCATTGGACATCATGCTTAAAGATAGCAGAGGATGTGGCACAGGGCCTTGCTTATATACATCAAGTATCAAGGCTAGTTCATGGCAACTTGAAATCCTCCAATGTCATCCTTGGAGCTGACTTTGAGGCTTGCCTCACAGACTATTGCATCTCCATCCTTGCAGACTCTTCTTCTGTTGAAGATCCCGATGCTGCAGCCTATAAAGCGCCTGAGACTCGCAAGTCCATCCGCCAAGCCACCCCCAAGTCGGATGTCTATGCTTTTGGGGTCCTCTTACTGGAGCTTTTGACGGGTAAACACCCGTCACAACATCCGTTCCTTGCGCCCCATGATATGCTTCATTGGGTCAGAACAACGAGGGACGACGATGGTGGGGATGGTGACCAACTTGGAATACTTACTGAGGTTGCTAGTGTTTGTAGCTTGACGTCACCGGAACAAAGACCGGCAATGTGGCAAGTGTTGAAGATGATTCAGGAGTTAAAGGAGACTGTAATGGCGGAAGACAACGCAACTTTTGGTTACTCATAGTCATTTTCTACATCGAAAAGATTGGGGTACATTAAAGAAAATCAAAACTTGGAGGGGACATCATCTGTAATTTTGGATTTGAAGTATTCGCCCCAAAGCTAAGTTGGAAAATCTTACTAGACTTCCTGAGGCCTAGCTGGAGGTTGAGTTTTATCAGTACAGAAAATAGATTGAATTCATCTTTTGCAATCTCGTATATGTATCATAAATTTGTGAAAGCAGCTTTTCTTTTCCTTTCTTTTTCCCATTGTTTTCAGTTCTCACATTGGCTTTAAACGAAAGTTTCACCGTTTAAATTTAATTATGGTCGTCAAATGTCAAATACTCAAATGTACCCAAAAAGAAGTCTTAGCTTAAACAAATCGGCCAATTCTACTACCTGAATTCTTTCTTTTCAAATTCGGGTACTCTAAATACATTCTAAAATTTAAATATTAATTTTTTTTAAATTATTCCTTCGGACTGGGAAAGAAATAATTAATAAGGATGAACGTTTACGTAAGAAAACATTATAAAATTTTGACAGTCAGAAAGCAGGTGCGGTGGAGGTGATGAGTAGGAGGCATGTCTTCTGAGTTCTGACAGAGGAACCATGGCCATGGGAATTGCCCAAGTGGTGCGGCAGGTGTCAAGTGTGTAATTGTTCAACTAACAAAATTCAGGTGGGAAATCTTAATTTATTACGAGTAATTCTACGCCTATAAATAAATTTATTATTATAATAAATTTATTTGTAGAACGAAAGAGTGAATTTGTTTTTTATTTCACTTTTATTTATTTTTTATCATTTTATTTTATATTAAAAATTTATTTGTAAGTGTACTATTATTGTTATAAATTATTTATATTTGTGCTTTCTTATATCTCATCGAAACCTTAAAGTGATTAAGAATTTTGTGTTTACCCATCTCAGACGTGCAGAGTCGGCCCAGGCCCAACTGCAACTAAAAGACAGACGCAAATTTGATATTGGATTATTGAACAGGCCGATTTAGGCCTCACACGCTACGATTTTGAGTGGTTAAGCCCTTAGAAACCTAATCTCATAAATTCTCATTGGAATAGGTGGTATTTTCAGTCTTTTTCTAATGAATTTCCTAAAATTCAAAGTTTATTATCAAAAAACTAAGAGCTGCCACGTAGGGATTATAAAAGAGAGTTTATGAGATTGGATTGTGAATCGATCTTTATTGATATAATAATAATACACAGCAAGGAGTTGAGTTAAAAAAATAAAAGAAAGATGGATTCAAGTGAGACAAATGAGACATATAGGGCTTAATTTCAATATGTGATATTAGCTTTCCCATAACTGGAAACGTGATGAATGAATTTTACAAGCATTACAAGGCCTTTTGTAGCCTGCAAGCCGCATCACATAAGCCAACCAAAACCGTTAGATTTGGAGCAAGTTGGCACTAATCTAAGGGTCATTAGTAAGACACATGTAAGCTGCTATGCAAGTTGATGAACTATAATGGCAGCTGTCTCTTTGGTGGAATTGGAAAGCCACCCAAATTGCACTTATAGACTTATAGTGTAATACAAAATACTTCTATTATTTTTAAAATAGGAGCTCAGATTTTAAAAATATGCCCCATAAGAGCTCCACCATGGCAGATGGAAGCAACAAGTTCATGATTGACATAAATCTTGACAGTAAGGCGCAAGCTGGTTCGCAGATATTCTCAGATTAATTGAGCACAATTAAAACATAGATAAGGCACAAACTAATGAGCTCATAGTCTTATAAAGAAAACAATTCTTACAATAATATGTACAAAAAAAAACTGAGAAAAAAATAATAATAATTTGAAAGCTCGATGTTGCACAAAACTATTGACTTAGCAAGAGAATTTCTTCCCTTTCATTATAACTAACAAAACCTTAAAAAGAATACAACAAAATACATTATCACATCTACAACATATGCAACGATTCTTAGTCACCCTTTTGCTACTTTCTGTATCTTCATGTGAACCCACCAGCCTCACAAGATGCTCTCAATTATCACTATAAAACTTGAAGATAACATCAGGTGAGTCGCGCAAATTGCAATCTAACGTGTCAATAGTCAATACCATTACACAATGGAAGCACCAACCTCCTCTTCCCTATTCACAACATGTCTGCATCCAAGTGAAAGAAAAAAGACAAATCAACTTAAAGTTATGTTTTCAAGTTTTCTTGCTCAGAAATGTCAACATTAATGAATATGACTGCAAATGGAGCTGCCCTGGTTGAAAAACAAATATTGGAGGTCAAATGTATTAGCCACTCAAGATGGCAGATTCCAATTTCTTTTAAGGGAATAGTTATGAAAATTGTCATGGATTTCTGTTTTTCAAATTATGCAACAAATCATGCAGTCAGCTAATTAATTAACAAATCTACACAGCAGGCTGGAACTGAACCAGCTCTACTTTGAAGTCATCAGGAGTAGCAAATTAATGAATTCCAATGAAGCATGAATGAAGTTTCAGTGCTACTATTGAGGTCAATAAAACACCAAAACAGCAAGAGGAAGATTACCTGCAGTCATTCTTGTTATCACTCGGCCATAGGTCAGATCTTATATAGCAATCTAGATGTATATACAGGAAAAAGAGAGCTGGTGAAGATGAGGTTGTCATGTTATATCACATCTATTAGAGCCTGTTGACGGGGCCTTGACCTCATGATTGTCTCATCACTGTGCTTGATCCATTCTGAGAGTTTCCAAGGCTTCTGCCACTTCCATTTGAACTGAAGTAGCCACTGATGATGGCTCCTCTTCCACCTCCACAGTTTACCAGTTTGACCTACGGTAGCCAGTTTCTTCATTGACAAGTGGCCAACTGGAACCATCTGCATTCACAATCACCTCTACTTTGTTGATCAAGCCGAAAGACCAAATCAAAATGAAACCATTGAGCAGAAAAATTACCTTTCTCGTTTGGTCTAAGAATGCTGCTGACCCTTTAACTGACCCATTAGCAATGCCAGGTGTAAATTTGAGTTGTTTTGGTGCTGGAAGTGACACTGGAGATAAGGGTCCACTCATTTCGTCCACAAAGTGTTTTGATGAATTGCGTGAGTTCCCCTGTAGATTGCCCTTCAAAAGTATAAGAACAATAACCAAAACTAAAAATAGGAGTTCAAAGACAATTTTGTCAAAAAAGTACAGCAGTTTTCATTAGAGTGCCTCAAAAACATTAGTCTCGTATTTCAGGATTGTCTCAAATGAACAAAAGCACCAAGTTAGAAGGTAAATGGTACTGTCAATATTTTAACCCAGATTAGGATGCTATATTGAACTTGCTATTTTCATACTATATCATCAATTACAAAGAAAGATACTAATTTCTTCTACCAGCTTACATGAGAACCTTTTCCAATATATAAATAATAAACTGAGAACTGCTGGGCAGATATCTCACCGAAGGTGGTGTAGCCAAGGCAATGGCAACAGCTTGCTCTCTGATCTTTTGCTCCTTAATGAGTTCTTTTCTCTGGGCTTCACTTTGCTGTAATAAAGCTACAAGCTCATTTAGTTGCTCTTTGATGTCTTTAATTTCCATATCTTTTTCCCACAACTGGCACCTGTTGAAAGATGAGTACTGAAAGTATTAACACTAGAGAAATCACTAATATTTACAAAAGATATCAGCTCTATTTACAGTTGCTCACAGTTGATTCCAACCACTGAAACCAAAATCCAGATGTCATATAGGGTCAGAACGTGACAAAGCCGAGGATTTTTCTTATGTAAAATGGTTCTCAAAGTACATTAATGCATTTATATATTTAAAATGGCCAGATAGCAAGGAAAGAAGATTAAATTGTCTTGCAGTTTGCAGCCTGAAAAAAAATGTTGGAACATCCTAAACTAGGGAGATTTAAAATCTTGCACTCTTGTAAACACAAGACTCAAAACAGCAATTTAAAGGTATACAGAAGACAAGAAACCATGCATCATAATTGTCAACATCACTGGAGAAATCAAAGAAATGGAAGAATATATAGGAGATTCATATCAACAATTAGCTATGGAATGTTTTGATTCTTATGTTGATAATAAGAATAAATTCAAGCAGGAATGGAAGTGTTTGTACAAAAAGGATGCATGAAAATAGGTTTTCGCAGTTTCTTATTTATTAGCTTGTAACAATTTTCTTTTTTTTTTTGGGGTTAAACCACAAGAGTTTATTCTTTTCTATTCAACTATTCATAACGGATCATAAAAAAGATACTTAAAATAACTACACTTATCAGATAAAAATCGTGCAAAATTGCACGAATAACAAGTAAAAATAAAATCATTCATATTCTCACTAGTCACTAGGTTAGTTAATACCTTGTTTGTGCAGCAACATTAAACATATACTGAAGCAAGTACTTAGCATCTCCCATAGAGCGCAAATGGTTCCAACGCCCACGACCAATTAAGGAACGCTCTCTTTCCTCTGCCTCTGAAAGTTGTGAAGCCATCGCCATGAGTGCATTTGAAGACATGCTCAGCATGTTCTCCAGAGAAGCCATTCTAGCCATTCTTGCATTTGGTGATAAGGATAACAATCTAAATGGTTATTAAACACAACTAGTAAGCAGAATAGAATTTATTCCTTGTAGAAGTTAAGACATTGCTATAGTTCAATAATTATTGCTATTATAAAGTATATGGCTAAAGTAAAGGTCTCAGCATTTTCGGTGTAACAGTACACAACATATGGGAGGAAAAAAAAGTTCATAAAGAGAAAAATAGCAGATCAGATACCTGGACTGTCCATTTTTCCCTCTCTGGGGACTATGGCCATTTAATGACAACTGTTCCACTTGTTTCAATACAGATAACTCCTGTGCCAATGCAGCTTGCCTGTAAGAGTTGTAAAAATTTTAGAAATTCATAAACAATTTTGAAAGGTTAAAAGTAGCTAATATAAGAAGAAAAAAGGGCCCAAAACATACACTTGGCTTTGCTTCTCATATTTAAAACGAACTTCATGCACATTCACCGTGACTTCTAGCTCGTGGTCAAGCCACTTTTGGAGAGATTTTTCATTGCTCTAAAAAACAAAAACAGAATTAAAAATTTCCTGTCATTATCTCTGTATCATAATTAGTAATAAATTCTCCAATGAGACACCTTCAGATGGCTCCAGGTTGGGTTTCAAACTGTTCAGGCCAGTTGTTTTCGGGTTAAGAAAAAAAACGAAAAATACAAATGGTTAGTAAGTCAACTAAACCAACCTATGAACCCTGTTATATGGTTGATTGTCTAAATATTTTTTTTTAAACACAATTTTCTCTGGTCAGGAAACCTAACCAACCACAACCAAACAGGCTGCTGGATATGAAAAGGCATTGACTAATCAAGGTTAACATGCAGCAGTATGAGGACTGTTAAGTGTAAATTGTGTACCTGTCCATTTGGTGTATGTCCATTGGAATTAACTGAAAGACATAACATCAAAATTAGGAAATAAGCAAAGACTGAATGATTACAAAACAAAAAGAAAATGATATTCACCTGAGCTGTCACGTGTAGATGACTTGCGGGCTTCCAGCAACTCCTTTAGCCTTTTGGTAGCCATTGCCGCCTCCTCAGTCTTTCTTTGAAGAACCTGTAAGAAGAAGTGCAATGATCAGAAACAGTATGAATCTCTATGACTGCATCTCACAGAATCAACAGAAGACACAGACGCAACATGTGTTGTAATCAAAGATGAAAACACTTGAGTTTGACTTTCTTTAGGCAGAAAGAAATACTTCTATGATTGCATCTCAATGGTGTCACTTTTTCAGAGTTTCCAGGCTGATTCTAACTCTTGTTCACCTATATATATTCTGTCAATTTCATACTTGATGATTTTCACTTATTTTTAACAGAGGTTTGGTTAATTACAGTTTGAGTGTACCTTCTTCATCTTCTATTTGCAAAGTTCAATTCTTTTTCTTTTTCCCACCTTTTAAAAAAAAATTCTTGGTCATATTACTTTTACATCTTTTATCCTATTGTTTTGACCTCATACTTACCTTACTATTTGTCAAAAGAAAGAGAAGAATGGTGTCATCTAATTATCTCTATCTTTTCCATCAGCTTTTACCCTAAGGCTGAACGGGATCAATCCTCACTCACAGTGCCATAAAGTTGCCTAAACACTAATATAACTAGGTCAGAATAAAGCTATGACTGGATGTCCAGTGATTAACATTTCAAAGATCATTAATCATCCAAATCCCACGGGAATATTGGTTCAGATCAATAGCCAATCTAAATCCAAGATATATAAAAGTCTGGCACCAAATCCCACTTGAACCCTGTATTTGAAAAGCAAAAAAAGGTGCACCAATATTTTTCACAGTGGACCAACCAAGAGATCTACACATAGGATAAAAGCCCCATGTACTGAACTAGAAACTGGGGATCCATAAAAAGTTTCTTTTTTTTTTCTCTTTTACTGCCCAAAACTTCCCTGACCTCTTCTTAGCGTTCATAAAGTTCTAAACTAATTTGTGCTATATAATGTCTTGACCTCTTGACGAAACCAAAGGTCTTACCCATTCAACCCAATCTTCAGGGTTGCAGATCAGCAAAACACTAATGAGTATTCTTTCCATTAGATAGACATTACAATACAGAATCATGACACACGTTATCAAACAATTGCAAGAAATAATTCTTTTACCATTTTCTGGCGTTGATTCAGTGCTTCAAGTTTATGTCGCTCATATTCATTTCTCCTTCCCTCCTTCTTGAGCTGTTTCAGAAATATAAAAATAAAATTGTGGTCAAGAAATATACATACAAAATGCAAAACACAACATAAAAGAATTCAGTACAATTAAAATTTAAAAAGAAATTCAAGATCACGGCAATCAAAAGTATAGAAACATGATTCCAAATATCATTACGATCAAGAAGAATGATCAGGTCAACAAAAGCACTGGAAAATTTCTACAAATGATTTAGAAAGTGAAGATAAAAACATTGTAATGGCTTCAGTTTCAGTTTTAAAGAAAAAAGAATATTCCAGTCTCTTTTGCTGGAACATTTAATCGGGAATTATTTATCACAATTGATCTATTATGTGTTTCGTGTGTCATGTGTCACTCCAATAAGCACATTATAAATTTCCAAACCACATGCAATGAGAATCTGTCCAAAAGAAATGGACTTCAAATGAAAGCAGAGACTTAGTTGCAAAGTTAAAACACTTCTTTTTACCAGAAATCTTGACTTAGTGATGTATTACAATACATTGTGAAGCATGATTTTTGAAACAGAAAATCCATTGCATTTGAAAATACTTAAAACATTTGACAACTAAAATTTATTGTAGTCAATCACCTGAAGCAATTCCTTCTCTCTAGAGGCCTTCCATTGTCGGAATTGCTCTGATTCTTGTTTTATCTTATGTTGCAGCTGAACCTGCAATGCAATGAAAAAGCAGAAATATCCCAACATCATAAATATTGTGGTCACTTGTGTAGTTGATCTAAACTTGGTAAAAGCACCAAAAATAAAGCCAACCTTTTGAGCCTTGATATACTGAATTTCAGCCTGCAACCGCTTTGCTGCTTCATCGCTTTTTTGTTTTTGCTTTAAAAGCTCAACCTGGCTTTCTTGTTTCTTCTTAAGTTCTAAAATCTGAATTTGACAACGAAATTAGACAGCAATTAAGCAAGAAATCAAGTTCATGGCAATAGATTGATAACTAAATAAAAGACATTCTCACCTGTGCCTCAAGTGATTTTAATTTCTGAGCATGAATATCTTGCGTTTTGTTCATATGACCATCAGAATTGGCAGCAAGGTTCTCCACTTCAGTCAACAAACGGTCTCTCTCTTGCTGTGACAGTACTATATAACATCAGCAATTGAAGTGAAGGTGTATTTAATAACTAAAATGGAATAATTTCCGACTTAACCTGCACAATCCTTTTCTCTTCTTCGAGTTCAACAATTTTCTTCCCAAAGTGCTGCTTGAGTGCTTGAGGGTCAATCCCTCCAAAGAGTTTCATCTCAGACTACATTGAATTAAAAACGGCAGGGCAGATGTTAGATTAAAGATTTTGGATTAAACTCTGTTAATTAAACTCTGAGTGCATTTTCGGATGATTTGTAAAGACTAACAGAAAATTAAACGTTCATGTTATAAGGTGCTTCGGGAGCAATGACATTGTATGGCTGGCCACAGGAACGATATATGCTCGGTGATTACTACACCAGTTCCATATACAATATGTTTGTCATCATTAGCAACTTAGTTCAACAAAAAACCAAGATGAAGTAGGATATGATAACTAAAATCCCAACAAATACCTTGGTTTGCAATTCTTTATAATCAGAACCCTACTTTTGGATATAACTAACTTTTGTGGCTCCTAATGCGGAAAAAAGCTTAAATTATTGGAAATTGAGGAACCAAAAGGTAATTGAGGAACCAAAAGGTAGTAATGATTTCCCAAGATATCCAATACATAATGCTGAAAATCTAGGGGCAACAGATGTCATTCAACAATATTGGTTATGCATGCACACTTAATCCTTTTTTATAGGCTACAGCCATAGAGGTAATGTAGAATGTTGTTAATGATGCAAATGTGAGCAATCCTAAGACACATGTTCAGGAATATCCAAACTTGTCATTACCTTTTAAACTTTTTGCGCAGACCAACATTATACATCATGTGATGAATTCCTAGGTACATACCAATTTCAATTTCTCATGTAAACATAATTTGAGGTTTAAAGTGTTCTCTTTCAAGCCTACAAATAAACAATAAATATCTATGAATAATTTTACGACTGCGGATAAATCAAAGCCTATAAATAAAACCTCTTTCTGCTCCAAACGCTTGTTCAACTCATTCAATTCTTTATCCATGGTACTTCGCCGAAGTGCATGCTCCAATTCTTTTGCTACTTCTTCCATTTCCCCAGAATTTCCATCTGCATAAATGGAAATTTTGCCCAAATTCAGTAAAAAAGAAAAAGAAGAAAAAAGACAGGGAGTGACATGATAAATTACAGTTTTAATAGATAGAGCCATCACCAAGATGATATGGCACATCAGACACACCCACTCAATAAACCCCATCCAAAACAGTAGTAGTATCAAAAGCAATATTTAGGGGACGAGCAATGAAACTTTACCAAAATAAGTAAAAGGAAAAGCCAATAGTGTTCCATGCTTTATCTACAGGAAATACTGCTAAAGTTCATTCACTTTCACTTCCAGTATCCATAATCTAAAGTGGTCTTTATTACAAAATAAATAGAGTAATATCACACATTCCAGCTTCATCAATTGTTAGAACATTTGTATATATATTATTTGTCACATTATCTCATTATCCACAAGTCAATGCAATTAAAGTTTCACCTCAGTTCAGATAAAGAAGTTGGGATCCATAGTATTACTCAAACTAATTGGTGGTTCACCTGATGTGACTTCATCCATTTGGTAGTCAGATGAGTCCATACTCTGAAAGCCCCTCTTAAGACCATCGCTTTTGACAATACAGCCAGGACCTTCCTGAAATATATAAAAGGAAGAATAGACATAATAATCATCCAACATCGTGATAAATATGTCACTGAACTAATAACATGAACATAAAATAAAAAAAAAAATTGTATTAGTATTAAAGTGTATGATTGTCATTCAAAATAATACAAGGGGTGGAAATTTGAGAAAACATCAGGAAGGAGAAAATAACTGATAAACAACTGAAGTTTCTCTTGACATACTTGAGCATCAATTTCACTGTCCCCCACAACTGCACGTCTGCTGCGATATTCATGAAGTTCTCGACAAAGGTCTTCATTGGTAGCCTCCAGCCAAGCAATTCTATCTTTGAGAACCTATTCAACCAAAAACATTACGTGAACCATTAAACAAACCCAAAGGTATCTTCACTTAGAGGAAGAAACAACTAACTTTGAGCAAAGATAGATTTATAGAAGGCTTGATACCTGCACTGTATCTGATGGAGATTCTCCAGCACGAGCACCAAGTTCAGCTTGTAAGAACTTTAGCTGCTCACGCATCTTTTGCATCTCATTGGATATTAAATCTCTATTAACCTGTACAATAAAAAAAATAAAGGAAAAAAGAAAAGAAAAGCTTTTTTCATTGTGAAAAAGATATATGGAACTTAAAACTAGATCAAGTTTCCCAATCTATAAATTGCAGTCTAGGGAGCATAACTAACAAGATATGAAAAAGTCAAATGCAAGAACTCACAACAGGTTTATTCTGAATATTACGAGCACGGTTTGCATATTTCAGAGTGTTAAGACTTTCCTCAGCATTGATGTCAGCAGGACTTACACAAGCTATAAAAAGAGTAACATTCACAGTATATAAGGAAACGAAAAAAGAACATATAATTTCAAAACTTGTAGTTACAAGCATAAAATCCCAATTGACAATCAAAGGATCGCTTAAACATTTACCTATCATGACAGTTTTGCTGTTCCCACCAAGCGAATCCTGCCAAAAGACATATGTAAATGTAAATCAGAAAGTTCTTGAAAAAGAATAAAACAAGCCAAAAAGAGAACAAACTTCCATTAACTAGTACTTCATCACTTCATAAATCATAGTAGATCATGGTGCATTTATTACAGGCCAGAAGAAAAGATCAAAAACAAGTATCAGCTAAAGGCCTAAACAATGAAGAAATAGCAAATACTCAGCCTTGATATGGATGAGGATAATTTTATATATATATATATATATATATAAAAGATAAACAAGAAGATAGAAATTCACAGTTTTGAAACAGATATTAGACAAATACTCATGAGCATGTGCTATTAGACAATATACCGTTAAGATCTAACAAAGCATCAGATAGTAGAGAAGAAGCCAGATTTAATTAGATTTTTATGAGGCTGAATGATCCTATTTAATGTATGTTAGATTTGATGTATCCTCTGAAGACAACTATATGTATGTTACTTAGAATATGACTGATAGAGATAGAGCTAGAGCGAAACATAAACTTGTATGATTTAAATATCAGGTCATCACTTAATATGCTAACATCAGCATTGAGATTTAGTAAGTAAATTATACTCTTAAACAGCTCAATCAACACATCAACACATAGTAATCATACCTGTAAGAGTCGAGTCAATTTACTGTCTCGGTATGGAACATGCACACCCTCTTTCCGCTTTTTCTCATCTCCTAATGCGCTGATGACATTACCAAGTGCAAGAAGTCCTCTGTTAATATGAATACCTGTAAGGTAATAGAAAAAGTGTTAATCATCATTATCATTAGCACAAATAGAAATACAATAAGAGATAAGTAGATATACCAACCTTCTTTCAAACGTAGACCGTCAGAACCTGTTCTCTTAGCTCGTTCTGATCCAGCAAGATCAACCAAATGCAGCTTTGCACAGAAATATTCTTCACCCATATCTTCATCTGGAGTGTCATTATCAGGAGAAACTGAATGGACTTTACGCATCTGTTCTAATGTGATTGTGAAGATTGCATGGGACCGACTTTTATACACATGCAGAGGAATCACATGCCCCATCAGATTATGAAGATTCATTAATTAGTTATAACAATGAAATCTGCTCTTCCTAGTAGAATTTAAATTATTTTCTTTTTTACAAAAATCAACTAAAATAATTGCAAGTTTCAGCAACAACAATATCGATTTTTTTTTTTTTTATAATATTGCACTGGAAAATGAATTCAGGTAGTAGAATTGCCAATCTCAAGTCAAGACCACTACATAAACATCATTATCTTAAACAAAATGATGCTTGAAATCATGGTGTCCAACTTAGTTTACCATAATACAAATCCACTAGTATTTTGTTTATGAAGCCTCCTCTTTTGTTAAATAGTCATGTACCCATGGTCAAACATAGAGGTGCTGCTGTGAAAATCTGGGAAGGACTAGAAAGCAAATACAATGTCTAGATAATTGTATAAAGGAAAGATGGTGATCTATGCTAGAGCTAAATTTCCTCGACAACAATATTCTTTAACACACAATCAAAATTAACACCCTCAAACCAGAAATAAGTAGACAGCACTCCTGTCAGAATTTTCTAGGATGGAAAGAAAAGATTGAATTTCCTAGGTTTACCTGGATTGGTTGTTCATATTTGTACTTCCCGTTGCCCGGCTTAATGATCCTTGCTCCAGGCAAGCAGCCATTTCTTGTAAAGTATTAATGGCAACTTCAGTTGATCCTGCTAGTGTTATGACTCCATTTGATGATTCACGAATTTGTATTGGAGGCCTTCCAGGAACATTAACTTTCCCAGAGTGTCCATTAGTAATCACTGACTTATTCACAGATACAGAATCCAGCAAGTCCCTCACTTCTTCCTTGAAAATCTTCAGATTCAAAACCTCTAATTAATCCTCAGCAATGAATTTTAAAACACAAGAAAGAGCAGTCTTGAACGAAAATAAGGGAGCCAGCCATCACATTCTAGCTTGAAACTAATAGCTTCAAAACTGAAGCAAAATAATAATGATAATAATGATACAGTGAAAGTACCTCAATGAAGGAAACATGTAATTGGAACTCTGTTTGATGTCTCAATGTATCAATTTTATTGAATAATGCATTCATTACTTGAGGAATCAATCCTGTCTGAGTACCTTCTTTAAGGCCAGTACCCATGGTGTATGTTTTGCCAGATCCTGTCTGCAACATTTGTAAATGTCAACTGTAATAAAAGCTTCTGCAAACATAAGGCAATTTTGTACAGAGTAGATATTATTACCTGACCATAAGCAAGCACGGTAGCATTATATCCTTGGAATAAACCCTCAACAAGAGGAGCCGCACATTCTTCAAACATGGCAGAGGACGGAGAGCCACCATTTCCATAGACATGATCAAACGTGAAGGAATGTGTGCCAATTTGTACCTGCGGCACACCCGTTACCATTTTAAGTAACTCGTGATAGTAGCTAGAAAACCACAAAGGTAAATCAAAATTTGATGTATTCACATGAATTTACATAAGTTTCATCGAAGAATGCAGACCTTTCAGCTTCAATTATTGTAATTAGCATGATTTTTGAACAATTCAGTTTCGACTTGACTTCCAGAGTCTTATTAAACTGGAAACAATCTTCTTACTAATAGTGAGATTGGATATTGTAAACCAGTTATTAAATTGCCCTCACAGTTTAAGCTAAAAAATCCATCTCTTTCGTATAAGCTAACACAAAAACAGCTAAGTGGAATATTTATGCATGGATAATCAAGCATATTTGACTAAGAAACAACAAGATGATTTCCGTCATAAAATAAGCTTCAAAAAAAATGAGAATGCAATAGAATTGTTTAATTCTTAAGAAAATAGCTGAAAGCACAATCGATTTAGTTAATCGGAAATGAAATTGTGAAGTGGTGAAGTCACCTGAGGCTTTCCAGGCGTGACAGTAACACATTCTTTACAACCTTGGGCACGTTCATCGCCAATTAAGGGACGTATGTGAACGGCAACCTTAACACTACAATTCTCGGATGATGTTTCCATGATGTGTGATAAAAGTGAGAGAGAAAGAAACTCAGAAACAGACAAAGATAGTTTGATTAATTTAGCAGGGAAAAATTAATCGCATTGTCTAATCAGTTGAGATTAGGATGAAGGAAAACGATGCAGCAACAGAAGAGCAGAGAAGCTTGGGTTTTAACAGAGAGAGGTAAAAGAAAAGAAAGTGGTGGTGGTTGTTGTTGTCGTTGTTGCTGCTGGTGGTTTGGTAACTGAGAAAGTGGAAGCTGAAGCTAGGCGCGGATTGGGCTTTTGTTTGAAAATTAAGGAGAAGAAGTAAGTTACCGCAAGATAGAAGAAGGATATCAACATTCAACAACTACTGATTGATTACTATCATTTTCATTTTCCTTGTGCTTCACTCTCTCTCAACTCTCTCTATTCTTTTTCAGTCTGACTGACCATGCTTTACTGTTAGGTGTACTTTGTTGTGCTTATGCTGTTTCTTTTTACCATTATGCCCTTCCGCTCTGGGCTCCACCCTCCAAAGTCCACAGGCTAATTAATTTATTATTTCTTTTCGGGAAAAAGAATGATTATTGTATTTCCCTAATTAATATTCACACGCTATTTAGGCGGAAAATTATACCATTTCTTGTCCTATTAAATCATTATTTCTAATAGATCTATAAACATAATTAACAATTAATTTACACATATGACTGAAAAAAATCGCACGGATCTGACATTTATCCCGATCTTATAAAGAAAAACAGTAGATTTCATTTATTATGTCTGGTGTTTTTTGGGTTCATTCATTACATGAGTACAGTTTGGTAATAGACTCAACTGTCCTTGTTATTTCCCTTCATTTATCACATTTCTCTGCGCGCTGTTCTGGCATTAAACTACAAGGGCCAAAATTCTGTGATTGTAGCATGATAAATGAATAAGAATATTAAAGATGGATTAACCACTTGATAATAGAAAAACAAAAAGGGAGGTTCTCTAAATTCATAAGTTTGAATCTTCCATACTCTAACAAGAGTGGCAATCGAAAGGTTATTGATTATTCGTTTATCTTTTCAGAATCCTGAGAGATGATGATATATATATATATATATTAAAGATCGATTTACGAAAAGACAATTTGAGATTAAGAAAATATTTGACAATCACATAACATGATAGAAATTTAAAAATGGATATCAGTTTGTTATAACTAATAGAATTCATAAAGAAGCCTTGTTATTTTATATGCATATTGGGATTGACTGCCAGTCGTCCTTTTAAGGAGCCAATGGAATTTGTACAAGAATAAAAAAGAGTTGGTAACTAATTATCATTCACCTTCTCACTATTTTAGAATTAAGTAATTTTAAAAATATGTTGCAAGATTCGTTACCAAGAAAAAAAAAAAGAGTTTGAAAGCGTTAAACCTTGGCTGGCAATGGTGGACGGTGAAATAGAGAGGCAGAGAAGAAGTAAAGGGCAAAAAAGAACCGAAAGCGATAGCCATATAGCAGCAATAAGCCATTGGGGCCTACCTCACATGGCATCTCTACAGCCAGGTGGTCCTACTCACTGTCAGACACCACCGGGTACTACTTTGTTATTGGTAAGTTTCAGTTTTTCTCTTTTCTGTTATTCTGTTTCTGCCCGGCCACGGTTAAACACAAGCTTTACATGCTGTACGTTTGTTGAATTATTATTCCTTACTTCACTACAAATACCAACTCACCGATAAGGCCAAAATATGCAACCAACTCCCGCAAATCAACGACTTTGTTTAGATCATCAATTTTGAATTATGTTGAAAAAGCCATCACTGAACCAACGGTTCAATCAAGACTTTTAGATATATTATCCAAAAAGTCTTGATTTTAACCCATTTCAGTTATTAATAGAGGTTTTCATTATTGGAATTCATCTAACTATCAATTTTAAGGTCTGAGAAATTAGTTAAGGTGTATACAAGCTCACTCAAATACCCTGATTAGCAAAAAAATAAATTCTATTGAAAAGTCTTTTGATTTTATTTTGGTGCCTAAAAATAATTTTGTTTAGTAGTTGAACCATGAAAATTAAATCTAAAGTTATACTTTCTCTTTTTTTAATATAAATCACATTGCTTGAAGCGTGGATTCTGGTAACATTTTAAGTCAAGCAAACTGCCCCACGAAAAATGACTGGCTAGGTACCTTTTACTTCAATCTTCTTTGTCTAGAAGAAATTCTAATTAACCTCAAAGTTTCCCTTAATCTGAATACCTAATCCTCAATTTATACTTCATTCGACCGTTAGCTAAAGCAACCTCAGAAAGTTGACCACTTATATGACTTGAAATAGTCAAATACATTTTGTTTTAGATTAGCTAGTTTAAGTGATGTAATGTAATTAGTTTAACAGATTAATATAATCTGGTTGTTAAAATGTCTTGGTCTGCACCAACCTTATTTCTGCCAAAAAAATAATATGAAATTAAGAAATAATTTGTGGGTTTAAGGTCGGCTTGAGAAAAAAAAAATAATAATAATAAAACAATTGTTTATTTTGCCGGTGAGTTGAGAAGTCATGATTTTGCAACGTTGATGGGAGGGTTTGTTAGGCTGTTATAAAATGATAAGATTTAAGAATTAAGAATGGCTTCAATTGCAGGGAAATGATATATGCATCCACTTAAATCATTCCTTTACTAGAAAGCAATTTACACACTATTAATAGTCCATTTTGACTGAGCGTTACATATAATTTCAAGAAAATGGTTTTCATGAGTTCATATACTGTATGAAATATCAAATATACACCAAAGGCAGTTTTTAGAGAATCTGAGTTTAATTCTGATGGAATTGGCGACTACTTCAACAATGAAGGATTCGCTAATAAGGGACGATGCACACATGGCTTCTAAAAGGGTTTGATTTATACAATCTCTCATTGTTTACGCAACATGTTCCTGAAAATTTGAAAAAGTTGGTCAGATTTTCTACTAAACTATTGATAATACTTTCTTTTTGACCCTAAGTTACTAAGTTTCAGGAATAGAGATTGGTGCTCATAATGTTGATGCATGTTGAAGTGAGATTAAGAATTGAGTATTTATCATGTGCAGCCATTTGGTCCAACTGTAAAAGGTATCCAATGCCATTCTTTTAGTAACACTTAGGTATGTGTGAAACATGGGAAAGATCAAAAGTGACAATAAAATTTTCATCTCTGTCAGAAATACATTTATATATCTGGACTCTTATTAAATTTTGCAGTGATCACTCGGTAACTGCAAAGCTAATAGAGCTGTGGTCCATCTCCAAGGCAAAACTTGGGAAAAACCAGAGTTTGGCTCCATTTAATTTGTTACATAGAAGAATGGAGATTATACAATACTCTTTATTCTTGCTTCTCTGTTCTTTCCCAATATTTCCCTTTCTGAGAAAAAAGAATGCAATGGTGCGGTGCCTTCAGCTCATGTGGGTCTTTTCTTCACATGCATGTTCCCACTTTTTGATCCGATCATTCTCATTGAGTTTACTAGCTTTTATTCAGTGTCAATGATATCTTGGGCTCCCTGGGATCCAATAAGATCTAATTAGGACCTTATAAGTTAGTTTGACACTTTGACTCAGACAAACACTCTCTAAATGAATCAAAAGCTGTAGTCTCGAAAAGTGGGCATCCTATTGCGATGTATATGAATGATGAATTATAATGTAGATTAATGATGGGTATGGTCCTCTGAGTCTGAAGCCAAGCCAAAACAAAACCACCCCGGTTATTATTGCTTTAGTTTTGCTTAACTTTTATTCTGAATGACATTTTTTGTCTTAGAGATCAATGCAATGTCTCCAAGCTTTATAATGCTCAGAGCTTTTATCTTTCTTTTTCCCTCTTTCCAGCCCAGCTTTGAAGATTCACAAACAGATGCATGTGCACCGCTTCCTCTTCTCATCAGTATGCATAAATTACCCTAAAGCACTGGGGTACCATTACCACTTTTGCATTCGACTTTTCTTTATCGTTTTCATCCTCAAAAACCCCATTTTATTGGCTGCCGAGTTTCTGTTCTGATAACAAAGTTTGAGTTCAACGGCTTTATCCCAGCTTCGGTTATTCAAGAAATCAAGAGTTCTACGGCTGTCCATACGGATAATTAGAAACTTTACAATATGGACTCATTTCTGCACATCAAGTGATACATTTCAACTACTATATATTAAGATAAAGTTCTAGCATGATGAGTGATGACAAAATATATACAGAAAACATCTTTTAATTCCAGTCTTTGCAAGAATCATATAGCCATAATACAATAATTAAGGTTTTCTTAGTCATATATCCATAATCTCCTGGGCCCTTCATTTATTCAATAAAATATAATCAACATTTGAGTTTTGATAATATCATGTGATATTTTCATAAAAAAATTTAGAGTTAAAGGACTTTTTTTCACCCAAATAATGATTTAATTATATTTTTTCACCCATAGACTTTTATATTCCTACGGCGAACAGAGAGCAAACTTGGTTCAAACTGTTGGGGCTTTTGAAAATGTGAGGCTGATGAGTCTTTTAGTGGTGGAATGTTGATTTTGGTGGTTGGGATTGATTGAAATTTGACTTAGGAGGGACGACTGTATAAACCCTAATTGCTCAATTGTCGGAGATTAGCAAGGTCGACGGAAGTAGGGTTTGAGGGGTTTTGTTGAGTAACGATCAAGGAAGAGAATGATGGTAGTGTAAGGTCGCAATCGATGATGAAATAAAATATAAAATATAAATTTATATAATAAAATGGTGATTTAAAAGTCGGTGAGAAATTGTTCATTAAGCCACATTATTTGGGCGCAAAAAAGTCGTTTACTCTAATTTTTATTCAAATAAGGTAGGACCTTAAGCATTTGTTATGTACTTATGTTGCGGGAAGGTTATCAAGAGGGAGACACGATTTTGTTTTTAGTCAAGATTTTTTAATTCATTACTCAATTACTCAAATGTCTTACAAATCTAATGGTGGGAAATTTTTTTTTTATTTAAAAAAATTTAATTAATTAATGTACTTGAATATGAGCATCACATCATTAAGGTGATTGATTATCCTCAAAAACATGAATCTTTTAACATATTGACTGTGACATTATTTGCTTAAAATGATCAAGTTGAAAGCTAGCTAATTAGGGCCACCTAATTAAAACCTTATCTTGGTGGGTCTTACAAGCAATAATGAATTTGATCTGTATATGAAATATTTTTTCATACCATAAGATGATATCCAAATTAGTGGTCAAATAACTTTAGAGCTCATCGGCCAACTTCATTTGTCATTATCACTTTGTAAGAGTGGCTGCAATTTCAAGAGTAAAAGTGTTACAACTATTTTTCCTCTTTTTTCCCATCTCATTTTTCCACCAATTGGATGTTGTAACATCAAATTTTTCGATTCTTTAAATCTGAGTCTAAAAAAAGGAGTTAATTTTTTCTTTTTATAGTTTTATTAATTCATATAATTGAATTTCTTGTTAAAAGAAAAAAAAAAATTGGATCTAATCCTAATTCTTGGTTTTTTTTTTTTTTTTTTTTTAACCAGGTGTTCAAGCCAATTTACATACACCTCAATTATTCTTGACGTCATTGAATACCCTACAAGCTCAAAAGACCAAATAAGCCACAATGGGTGCGTTTGGTTTATTATTTTTGATAGAATTTTGGGAATAATATTGGGTAGTTGGATAGGGGAGTATTATGAGGTAAAATTTTAAAATTTATAAAAAAATCTCCTAGGTTTGCTAATTTGATAAACACCCCAATATATTAAAATATTGTAAAATGACAAAAATACCCCTAAGACCCGCAGTGCCAGATTCCGGCCACCATCGCCGGAATCTGATCGAAAAATTTTTTAAGGACACATACCGGTCGAATCTGGTGGGTATTCGATCGATATGGCCTTTTCCGGTCAGATCCACCACAGATCTGGCCGTTTCCGGCCAGATCTAAGACCGGATGTGGCCATCGACGGCAAAAAAATTCCATCTTTAGCCGTCAGTGACGGCCAAATTAGTGAATTACTGGCCATTTCTGGTGGTGGTGTGACTATTGTGAGAGATTCCGGCTACCATCGGCAATGATTGCCGAAATCTAGCAAGTATTGGTAGGTGGGGGTGTTTTTGTTAGTTTTTAAACTTTTTTTCTAGGGGTATTTAATAAAATTAATAAACTTAAGGGGTTTAAAAGTAATTAAAAAATAGACTAATATTTCTGGAATAATGTGCCAAACAATATTTGGGGAATAAGATTGAGAATATGAGTAGAAATAATAGGTCAAACGTACCCAATATTATTGTGGTAGATTGACCCAAGATTTGAACTCAAAACTCAAAAAAGGGAGCAAACCTCTTTGACCATCAAATCAACCCCTTAAAGTTAGTTCCAAGTTATTTAAAGTTTACTTGCCTTTTTTATTTACATGATACGTCATGATCTCACTGGCTTCTAAAGATAAGAAAATGAATGCAATTAATATTGAAATTCTCCTAAGATTCCTTGAGCTTAATTATGCTTCATTTTCTTAGAATGATATGTCTCAATTTCATTGGCTTTCCTAAGATCGTGAATCTTTTCCCATTGTTATATTTTATAAGGGATATCTTAATCAACTCTAATCGTGATTAGTATAGCATGCGATCACAAAGGTCCACTAACGCGAGGATTTGAGTTTTTATAAGTGCAGAATGTAATTAGCAAAAATTCTATTTGAGTTTAAGTTGGGCCATCCAAGCCCACTATAACGAGGCCATATATAAAACAAGGGTAAAAGTCATCCAACTTCATTACACCCATCTTGTTTGAAAAAGTATTTATTACCCCCACATTGAGTCTTAGCATTATTTAACGATGGACTCTAGCCCTTCCAAATCCAACAAACGTAGAAATTCGACTTATTGTTGGTAACAGCAAATATTAACATTTTTTAATCTCCAACAAATTATAAAACAAAACTACAATGTAGAGTATCCGAGAATTATATGTAATAAGCATATTTGTCTTTCTAATAAGCATCCCACAACAATTTTTTTTTTTTTTTAAAAAAAAGTGTTTGATCAAAATTATTTTCCAAACCAAAATGGTGTGTGTTGATGCTTGATTCTAGCACTAACGACCTTGCACATGCAAAAAGTGCTAAGAGAGTCTTAGAAATTACATGTGAATAATTATATGAGTTAAGTATGGAGTATTGTTATCACAGTAACATGCAAAGACGTAAAGTAAATGAGACAAGTAAGATTTTATAGTAGTTTGGATGCTTAAAGTGAATCATACATCCACTGTTTTCTTATATAATAGTGAGTTCTTGGTTATTAGCTAAGATTACAAGAGGTCACAAACCACAATCTGAGTTACAAGTGTTTGGTGTTATAAGCGTTCTTAGAAAATATCAAGGTAGTCTCTTTCCCGTAGTGTGTCATTGTTATAAAATAATCAACTATTATATTAGTAACCGCAAATAATAAATCTATTGAATATAAAACAATAGAATTAAATGACAATAAAATAAAATGACAATATAATAAAATTAATAATACCAACAACGTGATTACGTGTAGGAAATCCTTCAGAATGACAAGAAAAGATCCGGAGAATACAACTTTAGGATGAATGTCGAGGCTTGTGTAATACACAATTTCCTTAAAATATATTCGCATCCTTCAATTGGGCACACAAGGATTTGAGCAGCGTCTGTTTTCTAGAATACAGCAATAGATGAATAGCAAGAGAAACACCATTCTTATATTCTAACGAACTAAATTAAGTCTTAACTCCAACAAAGGAAAACCTTAAAAACTAGAGAGAAAATGAGAGATTGAAAATTTTTTGGTGTGTTTGAAATGAGAGGAAGAACACCTTTTTATACTACTCAGGTGGGACAAAACATTGAATTCCACCATTATTTTCCACCTTTTCACTTTCCAATTCTTAAAACCTCCTCCATGAATGCACTAACCTTTCATCTTTCAAATTCTCAACTTACACCACCACTTTCATTCCATTTATTTCATTCAATTTATTAAAATATTCCAACAATCCCCCTCATGAATGAAATTGATAGATCTAGACACAAGACACAATGATAGAGTTTAACGGTTAGACTTGCATAGGATAGGTAGATGTTACCTTTTGAACCTTCCTTTATGAAAGTATGTTTACTTTGCTGACTGATTAGTAGACATGATGTCCTTGAACTAATTTGTCATTTATGTAAATGATGACATAGTTCACACAAGAATCCTCCCTGACATTATTAAATTCTCATTATTACGTTGTTTTGGCCATAAACATACCCCTGGTTCTGCAAGAAGTTCTTAAAAATTGAGCCCTATACAATTCCCTTTAGAAGCGGCCCTACTTTTTTCTCACATAGGTGATCTCTTTAAGAGTAACTTGCATTACTCTACTCGAAAACCCGACGTATAAGAATCATTAAAAGCTTTTGCTTAACCTTATTCCTTACGGGCATCACTGTTTTATTTAATCATAGAAACAGACTGAGAGTAACTCTCACAGTGATTTGTCTAAGTCTTTATAATTAAGTTGTCTCTTTGAACCTAAATCTTGGGATCTACAGTCAATTAAGTTGAGTTTCCATTATATCAACTTATTTCATGGGCTTTAGTCCCATTCGTCTCGATCATTTTTTAACTACCTCTCTATTTAACCATTTGGTTAGCGGATCCGCTAAATTATCTTTTGATTTCACATAATCAATAGAGATAATTCCTGTTGAGAGTAGTTGTCTAATGGTATTATGTCGACGACGTATATATCTAGACTTATCGTTATACATATTGCTCTGTGCCCTTCCAATTGCAGATTGATTATCACAATGAATGCAGCTTGATTATCACAATGAATGCAGATTGTTGGCATAGGCTTTGGCCATTTTGGAATATCCTTTAAGAATCGACATAACCATTCAGCCTCTTCACCACGCTTATCTAGAGCAATAAATTCAGATTCCATAGTGGATCTAGTTATAACAGTTTGTTTAGAGGATTTCCATGATACATCTACACTCCTAGTGTGAACACATATCCACTAGCAGATTTTGAGTCTTTTATATCAGATACCCAGTTTGCATCACTATATCCTTCTAGCTCATCTGGATATCTAGTATAGTGCAGCCCATAACTATGAATATACCGTAAATACCTAAGTATTCTTATTATTGCTTTCCAACGATCAGCTCAAGGATTACTTGAGTACCTACTTAGTTTACTAACTGTGTAAGCTATGTCTGGTCTAGTACAACTCATTAAGTATATCAGACTTCCTATAATTATTGAGTACTCTACTTGAGAAATACTCTCTCCTTTATTCTTCGATAGATGTTGGCTAGTATCTAAAGGTGTTCTAGCTAAGCTAGAATCATCTTTATTAAATTTTTCAAGAATTTTATCCACATAATGTGATTGACTTAAAATAAGCTCTTTTGAAGCTCTTGAAATTTTAATTCCCAATATTACATCAGCCAAACCCATATCTTTCATGTCAAATCATGAATTCAATATATCTTTGGTATATTTGATCATTTTATCATCATTACCAACAATGAGCATGTCATCAACGTAAAGACATAAAATGACATAACCATCATTCGTTTCTTTGATGTAGACACATTTGTCACATTCATTGATTTTGAAGCCACTAGCCATCATAGCACTATCAAATTTTACATGTCATTGTTTTGGTGCTTGCTTTAATCCATATAAAGACTTGACCAATTTACAAACTTTCTTTTCTTGCCCTGGGACAAAAACACCCTCATGTTGTTCCATGTAGATTTCTTCTTCCAAATCTCCATTAAGAGAAGTTGTTTCTACATCCATTTGATGTGCTTCTAGATTTCGCAGAAATGCAATCGCGAGTATCATCCTAATGGATTTTATTCTCATCATCGAAGAATACGTATCATGGTAATCTAGGCCTTCTTTTTGCTCGTATCCCTTAATTACAAGTCTAGCCTTGAACTTGTCAATTGAACTATCTACTTTCTTTTTCATCTTGAAAATCCATTTGGATCCTAGAAGTTTACAACCCAAAGGGAGATCCACTAGTTCCCACGTATGATTTTGCAGGATGGAGTCAACTTCATTCTTAATAGCCTCTTTCCAAAAAGGTCCTTTTGAAGATCTCACAACTTCTTCAAATGTTTGAGGTTCATCTTCTAACAAACAAGTTAGAAAATCTGGATCAAAGGATTTTATTGTCTTTGCTCTTTTGCTACGTCTAGGTCCATTTTCAACTTCTTGACTTTTTCAACCATAGTCTCATATGTTTGTTTGGACAAACTTGATCCTTCTTTGAATCTACATGGAAATAAATATTTTAAGAAATATGCATTTCTAGATTCCATTATCGTGTTCTTGTGTATGTCTAGGATTTTGGACTCATGCACTAGAAACCGATAACCACTACTATTATGTGCATAGCCAATGAAGATGCAGTCAACTATTTTTGGACCTATTTTCACCTTCTTTGGTGTCAGTACTGCTACTTTGCAAGACACCCCTACACTCGCAAGTGTTTATAGGAAGGTTTCCTTCCTTTCCATAATTCATAAGGGGTTTTGTCTTCCTTTTTATGGGGTATCTTATTTAAAAGATAATTGGCCGATAACATAGCTTCCCCCCACATGTTCTGAGACAACCTAGAACTTATTAGCATTGCATTCATCATTTCTTTCAAAGTACAATTCTTTCGCTCAATAATTCCATTTGACTGAGGCGAATGAGGTGATGTGGTTTCGTGTATAATTCCATGTTGTGCACAAAAATCACAAAACGGTGATTCATACTCACCACCTCGGTTACTTTGTAACACCGTTATATTTTTATTGATTTGATTCTCAACTTCATTCTTATAAAGAATAAACTTATCAATAGTTTTGTCCTTGCTTTTTAGAAAATACATATAACAGTATCTTGTGTTATCATCAACAAAAGTAATAAAATACTTATTGCCACCCTTTGTTTGTACAAACTTTAGGTTTCAAATATCACTATGAACTAAATCAAGAGGATTTGTGATTCTTTCAATACTATTAAATGATGACCTTGTCAATTTTGCCTTAACACAAGTTTCACACTTATGTTTGGAACCGATTTGGAAAATAGGTATGTGATTTAAGTTAATTAATTTACGCAAAGTATTATAACTAGCGTGTCATAGTCTACCATGCCACACATAGGAAGACTCAAGCAAATAAGCAAAAGAAATTCTCTTATTAATGCTATTAGGTTTTATAACACAAACATTGACCTTAACAGCCCATCACTCACATAACCCTTTCCAATATACATTTCATTCTTTGACAAAACTACTTTGTTAGACTCAAGAACTATACAGAAACCATGCTTGTTCGACAAAGAACCAAACACTAGGTTCTTACGGATTTCTGGCACATACAGAACATTGTTCAGAGTTAGCTCTTTCCCAGATGTCATATTTAAGACCACCCTTGCTTGGCCTTTAATCTTGAAGTAGCTGAATTTCCCATGTACAGTTTTTCCCCATTCTCATTTGGTTCAAAGGAATTAAATAGTCTTTTGTCTAAGCAGACATGCCGAGTGGCTCCAGTGTCAAGCCACCGTTCTCTTAGGTTAGACCCAACTAGATTCACTTCTGAAATCATCGTAGAGAGACTTATGTCAAAGACATCCTAAGTAATATTCTACATAACATTTGCCTCTTTGATTCAGTTTCTCATTGGCAATCTACAATCAGAAGCCTTGTGACCCATCTTGTTACAATTAAAACACTTGCCTTGGAACTTTTTTGGCTTCTTAGAGATGCCTCCTTTTGACCCCAGCTTGGCCTTTTTTCCTATCTTCTTAGAATTAGAACTCTGACCATGCTCCATAACATTTGTTTTTGCTGCTGCAGGAGTAAACTCTCTATTTTCAGAACTTATGTTGTCTTCTTCAATCTGAAGTCTAACAATGAGTTCTTCAAGGTTCATCTCATTTCGCTTGTGCTTAAGATAGTTCTTGAAATCTTTCCATGCGGGAGGTATCTTCTCAATAATGGCAGCTACTTAGAAAGTTTCACTTAGCACCATCCCTTCAGAATGAATTTCGTGTAAAATCAACTGGATCTCTTGCACTTGACTGATAACAGCTCTTGAGTCTACCATTTTATAATCGAAGAATCGTCCCACCACAAACTTTTTGGACCTAGCATCCTCAGTTTTATATTTACGGTCTAAAGACTCCCATAATTCTTTGGCCGTTTTCTTTGAAGCGTACATACTATACAATGAATCTGTCAGACAATTCATGACATAATTTCGGCACAAAAATTCAAAATGTTTCCAAGCATCAATAGCACTGATAACTTGAAAATCGTGCTCATCTTCTTGGAGTGTAGGAGCATCCTCAGTCAAAAATCTTGCAAGATTCAAGGTGGTCAGATAGAAAAACATCTTTTGTTGCCACCTCTTGAAATGCATTCCATCGAATTTTTTCGGTTTTTCCGCATGGTTCATAGGAATAGAGGCTGGTGCCACATGAGTTGGTGTGGGAGCCACAACTTGGTTCTTTGATTTAGATGTCATTTTCAGAAAAATCCAAACCAAAAAATTATTGTGTGAATTTTTTAACAGTAGTCAATAAATAATTCCCAAGAAACATTGGAGGGGTCACAAACGGTCCCTCCTAAAATCCAGTCTCCTTAGACGGAATTTTTTTAAATCGTACTATTCAAATTTCGCCACCACACTTTCACTGCACAAGGATGGTAGTCTTTAGGAATATCAAAATCCATTGTTTTTAACAAAATAAACTACGATTACTAATAAAATCAAATCTGTTTTAAGATTGTTATAAAATAATCAACTATTATATTAGTAACTGTAAATAATAAATCTATTGAATATAAAAAAATAGAATTAAATGTCAAAAAATAAAATGACAATACAATAAAATTAACAATACCAACAACGTGATCACGTGTAGGAAATCTTTCAGAATGGCAGGAAGAGATCTGGAGAATACAACTTTAGGATGAATGTCGAGGCCTATGTAACACACAATTTCCTTGAAACAGATTCACCTCCTTCACTCGGGTGCACAAGGATTTGAGCAGCGTTTATTTCCCAGGATACAACGACAGATGAATAGCAAGAGAAGCACCACTCTTATATTCTAACAAATTGAATTAAGCCTTGACTCCAACAAAGAAAAACTTTAAAAACTAGAGAGAAAATGAGAGATTGAAAATTTTTTGGTGTGTTGAAATGAGAGGAAGAACACGTTTTTATACTACTCAAGATGGGACAAAACATTGAATTCCATCATTATTTTCCACCTTTTCACTTTCTAATTCTTAAAACCTCCTCCATTAATCCACTAACCTTTCATCTTTCAAATTCTCAACTTACACCACCACTTTCATTCAATTTATTAAAATATTCCAACAGTCTTTGCTATTTTCTTTTTTGAATTCAGAGTGTGTGATCTCTATTTTGTGAGGGGTAGCTGCCTATTTATACCTGCTGAGCTCAAGATAATGATTACATATCTGTAAGTGGGTTGGGGCTATGCAAATCTCTCCTATCTTTCCATTGGCTGCGAATTTAAGAAATATCCTTAAATTAAATGGGGCTTGGATAGGTGTGCGAACCAAATCAGTCACAGACAAAACTTGAGTCTAGATTGTTGATAGCTATATTCTTTTTGTCTTGGGCAACATGGCAGACTTTGGACGGTGTAAAGTCTTCCTGAACTCTGATTGGTGCTCGTTGACATCAGCTTACGTTAGCCCTGATTTTTGAGGCATAATATTGTGTTTGGTAGTTTAGACTTGATTAAATCAATTTATTAGGATTCTTATGCCAAAATATACGCTGGCATCATTACCACCAATTAGGACTCAATTGACACTCAATGACAAAATAACATTAGGTGTCAAACCCTAAACTGCCTCAAGAAGATATTATAGACACCTATCTCAACTTTATCAAATTTGAGGATAGGGATGAAAGAAGATCTTTACAAATCAAGACAACTTACAAAAACACTCAAGACATTGAGATAAAAAGAGTATAAATAAGCAACTCCTCTCCTCAAAGAGGAGGTTGGATACACACTTGCATATATATATAACTATACTAGAAGGAGATTGGCTTACAATTTTCTAAAAACGCTTTATTCTTGTATACTAAATGATTTTTTCTCTTTGTATGTTGCATTAACAATAGGAGAGAAATTCATTAATGAAACCATAGTGGACATAGGACTTGCTTACAATAGAGCCGGTGGCACGGCATGACCCATGTAATACCCAAGATGTCAAAGGTATGTTCCTAACTCAAAATAGTCCTTTAAATGTTAATTTTATGTTAAAAAGCATAAAATCTAACTAAGGGCAAAATAGTCAATTCATTTGGAACGGTATGAATCAATTATCCATAGAGAGGCTTAGGGGCAAAATGGTTATTTTGCCTATGGATAAGCATTGAAAAAGTCAAGGATGAGTAGGCTTCATTGCATTTAATGGCATTAATTAAGTAATAATTATGTCTAGTGTGAAATGACCAAAATGCCCTTATATGAAGAATTAAGGACTTATGAGTTATACAATTAAAATAATTGGGCCAATTGCATAATTTTGGAAAATAAATGAAATATTTTCCTATAAATGAGATGAAATTCGTTCAAGCCAAAGGAGAGAGCCTTTCTTCAACATTTCTTCCATTTTCTCTCAAATCTTCCATGAAACAAGCTTTCTTTCTCTAGGTTTTCAAGGAGTTTTGCATAATTTTTCAAGGAGAACAAGATAGGAGCCTTGGATCTTCAATTAGAAGGGTTTAAGGTAAGGATTAAAAA
Organism: Pistacia vera; assembly: GCF_008641045.1. Taxonomy (NCBI): domain Eukaryota; kingdom Viridiplantae; phylum Streptophyta; class Magnoliopsida; order Sapindales; family Anacardiaceae; genus Pistacia; species Pistacia vera. The sequence goes on along the minus strand of NW_022195521.1, from coordinate 346,520 downwards.
CTTTAGTTTTGATGTGATTTGAAGATTTGAGGTAGATGTTGAGGTATAATGTTATATATGTAGGATTAAGGTGTAAAAGAAGTCAAAGGCAAAGGATTTGTTGGAGGAAGTCTTTAAAAAGGTAAGGAAGAACCTCCCATGACTTTAGGGTTTATGCTAGGGTTTGTAGATTTTTATGAAACCTTAAATTAAAGCTTTAAGGCATAGAATTAGTTGATGGCAAGTGTAGTTGAACTCATTTATTCTACTTATTGCCTTGAATTCATTATACATGAAGTTATTGCTATTTATGTTTTATGAGTTGTGATGTTTGATTGAAGAAAATGAAGTGTGGATACTGATTGTGGCAAAAATTGTAGTATTGGAGGCCACATGGTGTTGAATGGTTGCTATTAGAAGTGTTGATGTGTTGTTTGCATTAGCTTACAATGTTATAGCAATAATGGATGATTATGGGAATGAGATTTTACACTTCCTTTAAGATGTTAAAGACTATTAAGGGGAGGTTTATTTGATCCATAAGTTAACCTATTGGTTAATGTCAATAGGAATTGATGTGGCATAGTAAATATGAAAATTCGGATTTAGTGGGCTTAGGGGTTTTGTTAACCCTGCTTCAGTATTTCGACCATAACTTGAGTTATAAAAATCGAAATGAGATGATTCTTGAAGCATTAGAAAGCTAAGACACAGACCTATAACTTTTATGTTTATGCCAAGAGCCAATTCGTTTGAGAAAAGGATGGAAAATGGCCTGAAGCATAAACTGGTTATTAAAGTTTAAGATTTAACATAATCAATTCTTATGATTATGAATTGATTATTAATGTATTATTGTAATTATGCCATGTACTAATGTTTACCCATTAGTTAGATGATCTTTGAAAGATATACATGGTCATGATGTCAATGCATGATTAATGTTATGAAATGGCATGAAGATGCAATGTAATACATGTTTTAAGATGATGTATGTGAGCAAGAGGTAATGTAAATGGGTTGATAATCCATAGATGAATTAAAAGTATTAAGCTCACCAAAATATGTATTTACATGCCATAAGATGTTAGAGATGCAAATAGACATGATAGAGATGCATATAGACATGATGGAAAACGCGTAAGCATATCCTCGTATACCGGTTGAGGAAAGATGAATATATGCTTTAGATGCTAAATAACGCGTAAGCACGCCTCCCGATGATATGAGCTCTAGATGAAATTTGAGGCTAGATGATATGAAGTGCTTAAGATGCTAAGAAAGGTCCGATCGGCTAGACGTTAAATGTTTCATATGCATTTAGTTGCATTACATGAGTTATGATGTTATTTACATCATGAGATGATTTATACTCATGTTAGATGATTTTAGATGTTATGTCATGACATGTGATGTGTGTGTACTATGTTTACATACTTATTTGTATGTGTACACATTGATGTTTATCTAGCCATGGGATAAAATGATGAAAAGCATATGAATTAGTAATAAAAGGGGAAGTATCCCTAGATGTAAAAGATAAGTGATGTGTTAATAAATATGTTTAAATAAAGATCAAATAGTACATTCAGAATGAAACGGATCATTCCTTACTGAGCGATTAGCGCTCACCCTTTCATTGTTGATTGCTTTGCAGGTAGACTAGAAGCGAGGGATGCTAGAGACAGCGGGACTACACGTGAGGGGAGATGATTTATTGTCATCTCGATGTTTTTATCTTGATGTAAATAATGTAAATGATAAATATTTGTGAAATACCTTTGGAAGCTTCCACCCTATAAATATGTTTTGATTGTATAATTTCTTAAAGTTTGTAAATTATAAGTTTGGATCCTGCGTGACATTTTATATGCATGTTTTGGATATTATTATTATTATCCTTACACAGATTTTTTCTAAATACAACTCGTTCTCCAGACATGTATCCTCGGGATTCTCATTGAGGGATATTCAGAGGATACCTGACTGGAGGGGGGTTTTACAACCCACAATTATGCAGGCCGTGCCGTGGGCCTTAAAAAAGGCACATGGGCCTACACAGCACGACATGAAAAAAATAAAAAAATAAAGAAAAAATAAAATACTAGTCTATGTTTACAACCAGGGGCGAATGCTACTCTAGTTGAGGGTGGGCCAAATTATATATATATGCACAATTTTTGGATTTGGCCCACCCTAAAAGAAATATTTGAAGAATTTAAGAATTTATAAATTAATGAAAATGAAGATGTAAATTCTTAATCTTAATTACTAAGTTTGTATTTGTAATTTATAATTATAACTTATAAGTGATAACAAGTGTTGAAATTCAATTAATATTTCAATGTCTCATTATTTTATTATATTTTATAGTGATTATATATTTTTTTAATTAATATAAATACAAAATGTCACTAAATATAACATATAAAATATTTTTATAATAATTATTAATAATAAATCAAAATTACCATAATTTATGAATATTAAAATTAAATATTTTTACAAAGCATGTGGGCCGGCCCACAACACAACAAGATATATAGCGGGCCGTGCTGTGGGCCTTCAAATTTGGTAGGCTAGCACGGCACGATAGGGCACCAATTTTTGTGGGCCTTGGCACGGCACAGCCCACAATACAACAGGCCTTGAATTTTTAATCATGGCACAGTCCACCGCCTACTCTAGCTTACAACATCCAAACCACTCTAATAATCTCTTTTGTCAATCTTTTATTTATGTTTCTTCAAATATATAACATCATTACATTACAAACACTTTCATAATCACCTCATGTGTAGATTCGTAGCAGTTTGCATTTGCTAATTTCGTTAGTGTCAAAATGACATGTCAACAAGGATAAATATAGTATTTACCGATTCAGTTTGGTTTAAAACCGATTCAAGCAAAAACCAGTTTAAGTAAAAATCAGTTTGGTTTCAGTTCAAGTTTCTACTTGAACCCGAAAACCGATTTGGTTTAAAAATGGCCTTATCCAGTTCGGTTAACCGGATTTTCCCACCCCAAAATTTTACCCCAGTACTAAACTCAACAAGATTACATATTCCAACATTAAATTCAATTCATTTATCATGAACAAAACCTGTTTAAATAATTAATATTAAAAATTTAATTATCTTTATTAATAAATACATTGTATACTTAATAATTATTCTATTGAATTAATTTATTATAATATTTTATATTTTATCAAAGAGCAAACGACATGTTCCCACCCAAGGTTTAGCCAAATCTCAAGTTCATATCACTGGTTCTATTTATTCCATATTCCCACCCTTAAACTAACACTGTAAGTTGATTTTAAATTTTGATTTGTGCAATTACCATCTTGCCCTTCATTCTTATTTCGCCCCACCCAACCACCATCACCATCACCCTCACCATCCAACCACCACCACCACCACCCATAAAACTCGATCGCCGTTCAGGCCCAATTTGGCCTGATTCCGACGCTGATTGACCAACCCAACACCACCATCAGGATCCTTTCATCTCCCTCTCGAAAACCCCTCTCATCTCTAATTGTTTGCTGCCACCGTTCGTCGACCACCGCGCCCAATTTGTTCGCGTGCTGCAAGCAAAATTCCGACGGTTTTTCGACTCCAGAATCCCACCACTCACCACCATTAGCCTCTTCACTTCCTCCCTGAACAAGACCCCTGCCAACATTGACCACCGTTGCTTCCCAATCACCGGCCACCACCTGTTGCAATTCACGACTAAACCACCAATCCAACCCGAAATCAATCCAACCCAAAAAACAACAAAAAAACTTCGAAAACAAGCATAACCAACCTCCAAATCAATCACACACCCACAAACTCCTTGTAAAATCCTGAATCAACCTCTAATTAAATCTAATTTTCACCAAAATGGCAAAACCCTAAGGGGAGTGACGAACGGCGAATGACGGGCAACCACGTTGGATTTGTTTGGGGCTTTTTCAGGTGGGATGTTGGTGAAGCTATTGGTGGTAATGGGGAGTTCGATCGGCAAGAAAATAAAGAATAGAAAGAAAGAAAAGAAAGAATAGAAAGAAAGAAAGAAAGAATAGAAAAGAAAGAAAGAATAGAAAGAAAGACTAGAAAAGAAAGAAAGAAATAAAGAAAAAGAAACATAAAATAGAATAAGAAAAATAGAAAAGAAAATGCACAATTTATGCATTTGTGCATTTGCATCATGAATATGCATAATACCATGCTCATTATCATGGGTAGTGAAAAAATTAGAAAACAGAGAGAAAAATAGAGAGCAAAACAGAGAAAGAATAGAGAATACTCGAGAAATGAGTTGTAAGGAACAAAAATTTAGGATTTAAGCAACGGAGAGAGAATGGTAGCATAGCGGGTTTACTTACTGAGCCATTAGTGCTCACTCCGTTGTTTTTAATGTTTTGCAGGTAATAGGTGAGTTGCGGTCGCTCGGAACGTCACACAGTGGAAGGGTTGGGCTACACTGTCAAGATGCCATTTTGAGTATATTTTGTAAATATTTGTATGTAAAGAAAAATAAATTATGGGCCCATACTTTATTACTCGTATATATATATGTATTTTCTTATATATATTTTTAATGAGTTTTATTGATTATTTTACATGTATACTAGCTAGAAAGAAAGTATTACATTTTTGGTATCAGAGCAAAGGTTTTCGGATTTGACAGTGTGCCTCTCTTGCCACGTTGATGCTCCGTAGCCGACCGCTGTAAGTTATTTATTTCCTTACTTGTAATAGATGAGTTGATTGAGTTGACTAAAAGTGTTGGTTTATGTAGATGAGACGTAGAACCCGAGGAAGCAATAGGAAGGAAATGAGCATCGGTGAACCTTCTAACCCTCCAGAATCTACTCCCCCTATCCTCGATGAAGCGATGATTCATAATATTATATAGCAGGTCTTGGCAAAAAATCGGGGAGGCTCTGTACCGGAGAGAGCTGAGACCCTGCTTATTGTATCGACCCCTAGAGAAGAGAGAGAAACGCCGGTACCCCTAATAGTGCAAAATCATATTGAACCGATTTATGGGTTGCCTAGTCAACACCAGCCGTCAAAATTTAGGGGTACAATGGACCCACTAGTGGCAGATCAGTGGTTCAGATCAGTGGAGCGTACGAACGACACTTTTTCCTATGACAGACCGGGAGAAGATTCAGTACGCTAGTTTTTTATTTAGGGGTGATGCCCGTATATGGTGGGAATTGATGGAGGATACTCATGATACAGCTTTGATGACCTGGGGAGATTTCAAGAGATTGTTTGAAGCAGAATATAGAACAGTTCATCGAGTCCATGAAAAGATTTAGGAGTTTATTAGTTTGCAATAGGGGGCTAATTCAGTGAAAGAATATTTAGTGAAATTCAATTCCCTGGCAAGGTTTGCGCCAGGAGTAGTGAGTACACCAGAATTGAGGAGAGATAAGTTTGCGCATGGGCTGAAACTAGAAATAGCCCGAGATGTGATGGTCGGTGCCCAGCCCCCTCAGACATACAGTGAAGCTTTAGAACGAGCTTTATAGGCATAAATATTTGTGAATAAGCTAACCCCGACAACTCCATCAGTAGTAGCCCCCAATGTTCCACCTCCTACTCCACAGAGAGATAGAGCTGATGCCCCCATTAATAGAGAGGTGAGAAATAAGAAAAAGTGTCAACCCAAGAAGAATATGAGGGATTGGCAGAAAAAAAAGTCAAGAACCACTAAGGTTCCCTAGTGCCAGAAGTGTGGAAGAAATCATTCTAGGGAGTGCCTTAGAGATTTGGGCCGAAATGTATGCTATAGATGCCGGCAGCCAGGGCACATGATGAAAGATTGTAAAGCCCCTCCTGCACCGGCAGCATAGACATCTAGAGGTACCAATGCTCGAGTGTTTACAGTAGCCCAGAGTGAAGCTGAAGCTAGCCCATTTGTAGTTACTAGTTAGATATTATTTCATTCAGTTCCCCTTTATGCATTAATTGATTCTGAAGCCACACATTCGTTCATTACGCATGGGATTTTAGAGAGATTAGGTTTAAAACCTATTAGAGTGTATTGTCCTATTAAGATAGAGTTACCAGATGGTGTTAGTGTAATAACTCAAGAGATGCTTCCAGGAGAGTCTGTAGTGATCCATGGAAGGGAGTTGCCAGTGGATTTGATAGTGTTTGATATGCCTGATTTTGTTGTTATTTTAGGCATGGATTTCCGGGGAAGATTTGGAGTAGAGATTGATTGTTGAAAAAAGAAAGCAAGATTTAATCTTGATGATGGAGATAAGTTTAATTTTGGCGAGGGTTACTAGCTTAGTATGTTAATAAGTAGTGTAAAGGCTAGAAAGATGCTAAGAAAAGGGTGTTCGGGGTATATTGCTCATGTAGTGCACAATAGTGATGTCCCACAACTAGAGATTCAGAATGTGCCAGTAGTTCGGGATTTCTTAGATGTATTTCTGGAAGATTTTCCGGGTTTACCTCCGGAAAGAGAAGTAGAATTTAGTATTGAATTGGCATTAGGGACCGCACCAATTTCTGAAGCCCCTTACCAGATGGCCCCAGCCGAGCTTCAGGAATTGAAAAAGCAGCTTCAGGAACTCTTAGACAAGGGTTTTATTCGACCCAACCATTCTCCCTAGGGTGCTCCAATTTTGTTTGTGAAAAAGAAAGATGGATCTCTACGGATGTGTATAGATTACAAAGAATTAAATAAAGTGACATTGAAGAATAAATACCTGTTACCTCACATAGATGATTTGTTTGATCAGTTGAAAGGAGCAGCAGTGTTTTCAAAGATAGATTTGAGGTCGAGTTATCACTAAGTAAGGGTTGCAGGGCAGGATATTGCCAAGACTGCTTTTCGGACCAGATATGGGCATTATGAGTTTGTGGTGATGCCTTTTGGATTAACCAATGCCTTAGCAATCTTTATGGATTTAATGAACATGGTGTTTCAGGATTGTCTTGATAGATCCATAGTGGTATTTATTGATGATATCCTGGTTTATTCTAAGACAGAAAAGGAGCATAAAGAACACCTAAGATTTGTGCTACAACGATTGTGAGATAAGAAGTTGTTCACCAAATTTTCTAAGTGTGAGTTTTGGCTAGATCAAGTTATTTTTCTAGGCTGTACTGTCTTAAAGGAGGGTGTATCAATGGATCCAAGTAAGGTAAAAGAAATTCTGGAATGGTAATAGCCGAAGACAGTAAAGGAAGTTAAAAGTTTCTCAGGGCTAGCAGGCTATTATAGGCGGTTTGTAGCAGGGTTTGCTCAGTTGGCTAAACCGCTTACAACTCTCACTAAACAGAGAATTCCTTTCATTTGGTCGAATAGTCGTGAAGAAAGTTTTCAAGAGTTAAAAAGAAGATTGACCACAGCTCCTATTCTTGTGTTACCACAGGAGGGTGTAGATTATGACATTTATACATATGCTTCATTTCAGGGACTTGGTGCAGTATTGATGCAATTGGGTAAAGTAATAGCTTATGCTTCTCATCAGTTAAAAGAGTATGAGATGAGATACCCAACACATGATCTAGGGTTGGCTGTTGTAGTTTTTGCACTGAAAATATGGACGCATTATTTGTATGGAGCAAAGAGTAACATTTATATAGATCATAAAAGCTTGAAGTATTTCTTCACCTAAAGAGAGTTGAATATGAGACAGAAGAGATGGTTAGAGTTGGTTAAAGATTATGACTGTGAAATTAAGTATCAGCCGATGAAAGCCAATGTATTAGCCGACGCTTTGAGTAGAAAAGCTTACTTATCCCAACTCACAAGGCAGAAAGAATTAATAGAAGAATTGTGCAAAGAACAGATTGAGTTCATACCAGGAAGAATTGCCAAGTTAGAGGTTCGGTCTACTTTATTAGAAGAAATCAGAAAAAAGCATGCTGCCGATGAGTGGTGTAAGAAAATAAGTCAACAAGTGCTTAAGGGTAAGATACTAGAGTTCCATCTCTTAGATGGTGTCCTCCGTTTCAGGAGTCGTTTGTGCATTCCTCAAAATGATGAGTTAAAGAAAAGAATTCTTACGAAGGCTCATGACACACCATACACTGCTCATCCTGGAGCAGCTACGATGTAGCGTGCCGAATGCTCCAAATTAATAACCTTCCTAACCTAACTACTGAATTGTATATAGGGTAAGCAAGGGTCGATCCCACAGGGAATGATTCGATTAATTTCTATATTCTAAAACAATGAAAACAATAGAAAAATAAAATAAAACCCTAAACAGTAAACATGACAACAGTAATGAAAGGGGGTTGTAGTCAAGGCAAACTAAAGTAAAACAAAGAAATCTCTAACGGTAGAAAATATCAGGTTAAAAGCAACTAGTTCTTGGTTCAAGATCCACCTAAACATGCATTGGACATGAACTAACCGTAACACTATTCTATCTCGTTATTATGTAACTACTAACCCTAGGAAACAACAAGCTCTATTACCCAAATTTTCCCTTAATTGTCACTACTGAAATAAGCTCTCCAAGTAGATCCCAACCCTTGAACAACCTAGAATAAGCTCTTTAAGTTTAATTCAATGGTAGCCTTAAGAATTAGGAAAATAGATCAATCTAAGCAACAATCACGCAAGTTCGGATTATTTAACTTAGGTTATGTTATTCAAGATGACAGATTGAAAACTTGTCCATAATCATCTATCAGCATATGTTACTCAGTGAATAGAAAAAGGAAAATTACGTATCACAATTCCTAATTCTATTAGGTAAAATTCCGATTAAACAATTTACAGGCCAAAACTAAATCACTCAAACAAGAATCATAAACAATTAAAACAGAATAACATAAACAATTCCAATAAAAACGAATTAAGAACAATGTTACTGAAGTTAAGTTACACCAATGACATGAATTTAGGCTTCAAAATCCCCTTGAACTGACGAAGAAAGATCAGCTGCACATCTTGACCTAGAAAGTAAAAAAACTGAAAAACAAAACTCCACTACCGTCTCCCCCTTTGTTTAACCTAACACTTCTCAATAAATAACATGTTTTTTTCTTAATTCTACCCCAGGAATCAAGGAAAAGCTTTCCTAGACGTTTCCTAAGAGATAGACTTCTAGATTTGTCAAAATCTTATTAGATATGGAAAACAGAATTCGTCTCCAGCTTGCACCAGGATTCTTGCAATGTAAAAGACCTTTTCTGGGCTCAGTAACTTCATAAAAATTGTAGTCCAGATGTGTAGATGAATCTGGGCTTTTGAATCACCCGCTTTCGATATCTGACGCTCCAGTTAGGCCTGTTCAAAGATTCAATACTCAGCCAGGAATTCCTTCCGCGACTAGGATTCCAGGTCTGGGTTTGCAACAACTAATGAGGGCCCAAACGAACTCGGATTCTCTCCCATAATACCTTCCTGGAAAGATTAATTCGTCTACTTTACGTTTTCTGAAGAAAACTTTTGCAATTGAGAAATCTGACTCCATAAAAAACCTAGATAACGCAGCACTGGTCAGAATAACAAAAATCTGGAATTTCCTAATCTTTTCTCACTTATTTCATAAAGTCAATCCAAATGTGCCAAACTTACAAAATAAACTCTAATCAACTCAACTAGGCATAAAACATAACAAAAAACATAATATGGAAGGAATAAAAATATATAAATTACACTCTTATCAAGTTCCATTTGTTAGATGGTGTCCTCCGTTTCAGGAGTCGTTTGTGCATTCCTCAAAATGATGAGTTAAAGAAAAGAATTCTTACGGAGGCTCATGACACACCATACACTGCTCATCCTGGAGCAACCAAGATGTATCAAGACTTAAAGAAAGGCTACTGGTGGCCAGTATGAAGAAGGATATTGGAGATTTTGTAGCTAAGTGCCTGGTTTGTCAACAAGTGAAAACAGAACACCAAAGGCCATCAAGGTTGTTTCAGCCGCTTAGTATTCCTAAATGGAAATGGGAGAGTATTTCGATGGATTTTATTACAGGCCTCCCTAGAGTACAGAAAGGGTTTAATGCTATATGGGTGATAGTAGACAGATTGACCAAGTCAGCCCATTTTCTTCCAGTAATGGAGAGTAGTACTTCGGATCAATTACGGATCCTCGCGTCATCGAGGACAAGGGAAGTAAATTCTGACGGGTTGGAAGGTTCACCCGTACTCATTGCCTTCTTATTGCCTGCTCTAGTTCTACACCTTATCTACATAACACCAACACTTTTAGTCAATGCAATGAACTCATCTACTACAAGTAAGGAAATAAATAATTATAGCAGTCAGCTATGGAACATCAATGCAGCGGGAGAGGCACACTGTCAAATCCCAAAATCTTTGCTCTGATACCAAAAATGTAATGACTCTCTCTATAGCTAGTATACTCGTAAAATAAATAGTAAAATCACGAAAACTCACTATATATGTATATATATATATATTACAAAAATATACATGTAGATGAGTATAAAATAATGGGCCCAATTTTTCTTTATATATATAAAACTATACATAGTGTAAATAAATTTCTCAAGAAGCTCGACAGTGTTGCCCGACCCTGCCGCATCTTGACATTCCAAGCGACTGCATCTCATCTACTACCTGCAAAACCATTAAAAACAACGGGGTGAGCACTAATTGCTCAGTAAGTAAACCCGCTATGCTACCCTTCTATCATCGTTGCTCATATTCGGAATTCTTTCCTTACATCACACACCTCTCTTCTTCTCTGTTTTTTTCTATTCTTTCTCTATTCCTTTTCTGTTCTATCTCTCTGTTCTATCACTATTCTTTTTCTATTCTATCTCTCTGTTCTTTCTCTATTCTTTTTCTGTTCTATCTCTTTGTTCTTTCTCTATTCTTTTTCTGTTCTTTCTCTCTATTCTTTCTCTATTCTTGTTTCTCACTTACTAACATGCAAGCACAATTGGAGAAACTAATTCTGAATAATATGAATGCCATGATGCATGTGCATAAATGCATAAAGAATGTAATTTCTTTTCTCTTTTCTGTTTTCTGTTTCTCTTCTTTCTTTCTGTCCTGTTCTTTCTTTCTGTGTTCTATTCTTTCTTTCTTTCTTTCTGTTTTGTCTTTCTATTCTTTCTTACTATTCCTTCTATTCTTTACTATTCTCATCCATGTGTATGTGCATGGAACTATGCTCATTCTTTGCTATTCTTTCTAAATGCAAATGTGAGAATGTGAGAATGCATTATGGCATATAAAAATATCATTAGAGAACTAGTATTTCCTACCAACAACATTCCCATACTTGAAATCAATCATAGATTGTTAGACTACAAAATATTTTGAGGTAGTCATTCTACATAGGTCATATTCAAGAAGGCATATCTCGAGTTATACATATCGGAATGCTATGATCTTAGTCTTGTTTTAAAGCTTAGAGACAGGGCTACAACTTTTATGTTTAGGTTTCAACCTAGTTCAATCGCTAAGATGCCCAAATATCACTCATAAAGCCACGGATGTGATAGGGCAACCATGGTAACATGTTTTCTCTTAGGATTTTCATCAAACAAATTGCATGCATACTCAAACTCTATTTGGGTACACTTCTTCTTCTTTCTCAAGCCACCAATATTTGGAGCAAAACTCCATTAAATCAACACTAAACCTGGCTAGGAAACTACACTTAATAAAGTCTACCCAAACTCTTTCTAAATTCAACCAAACTTCCATCAATCACCATATAGGCAAAATCTACATTCTCAAAGCTGAATTTTAATTATCATCAAATATCAATCTCATCAAAACTTCTCAAAAACATAAGCACATATATACATGTACAAATCTCTACAAACTTACTCAAATAAAACCTAGGGTTGGATTTACTTACCTTAATCTTGGGTAGTTCCACACTAGAAACTCTCTCTTTGAGTAGATCTCCTCTTCTTCTTAAACCCTAAGCATATAACTATAAGAATTCAACACTTTAAAAATTAATCTCACATCATATTGCAAGAACTCTTACATTTGGATGCTTGGAATTGAATATCTACCAAAATCCAACCAAAAATCTCTAAATTGCCTTGGAAATTTGATGAAGAAAATGAGAGAATTTGGAGATGAAAGTGGGCTGTGAGGGAGTAGAGAATGATAGAGTTTTCAAGAATGAACTCAAAGTATCACATTTATTACTTCTACTTTCCCATTTTGCCCTTGCACTTTCTATGAAATTCCATCTATGTCCCTTGGTCAATTACAATAATGCCCTCATTTTTATTAACTTCTCCATGAAATTCTATCTCATTTCACTCCCCACTTTTTCAACTAATTATGAGGGAAAAGACCATTTTACCCCTAATGAAATTTTAAGGCATTTTCTTCACACTTGTTCAAGATACCTTTAACAAAAATCAACTAAGGGTATTAGGGAATACGTAAAGCTACGTACTGCGATGTGGGCTTTACAATTCTCCCCCCTTACAAGATTTTCGTCCTCGAAATTCAAACAAACAACTCAGGGTGGCGGTTATGCATATCTTGCTCTACCTCCCATGCTGCTTCTTCTACCTTATGATTCCTCCATAGGAATTTTACTAGTGGAATACTTTTGTTTCAGAGCTCTTTAATCTTTCTGTTTAAGATCTATACTTATTGCTTCTCATAAACGAGATTCTCTTCCAAGTCCACTTCTTCTACTTTTAGTATATGAGAGGGATCACTAACATACCTTCGAAGCATTGATACATGGGAACTATTGTGCACTCTATCCATATTTGGTTGTAGCGCCAATTTGTAAGCTACCTTTTCCACTCGTTGTAATACTTCAAAGGGCCAAGTATCTAGGTGCTAGTTTTCCTTTATCACCAAACCACATTACCCGCTTGTAGGGGGAAATCTTAATGAACACTTTATCACCCACTTCAAATTCTACATCCTTTCTCTTTAAATCCGCATAGCTATTTTGTCTTTCTTGAGCTTGCTTCATTCTACACTTGATCAGCTGGACATCTTCTTTCATTTTATGAGTCATCTCTGGCCCAAGAGCTGTCTGTAACTCATCTTTCTCTCATATCTCGTCCCAATGTAATAGAGATCTAAATCGTCTGCCGTACAAGACTTCATAAGGAGCCATCTTAATTGTAGACTGATAATTGTTATTATAGGCTAACTCTACTAAAGGTAACATCTCATGCCAAGAAGTCATTCTATAATCTATACAGGATGCTCTCAACATATCCTTAGTCCTCAGCCTGGCCATTTGTCTAAGGATGATATGCTGTACTAAAGGCCAATTTGGTACCTAAGTTTCTCTGTAAACTGATCTAGAAAGCAGAAACAAATCTAGAATCTCTATCTGACACTATTGTCTTGGGCACATTATGGTGTCTAACTACCTCTCTGACATAAATCTCTGAGCCAGTTGCTCCGAGGTAGTCCTTTACTGGAAGAAAATGGGCTGACTTTGTTAATCTGTCTACTATCACCCATATTGCATTATACCCCTTCTAAGCTCTTGGAAGGCCTGTAATAAAATCCATTGATATACTTTCCCATTTCCATTCAGGAATGCTGAGTGGCTAAAGCAAACCTGATGGTCTTTGGTGTTCTACTTTCACCTGTTGACAAACCAAGCACTTAGCCACATAATCTCCAATATCTTTCTTCATACCTGGCCACCAATAACTTTTCTTTAAATCTTGATACATCTTGGTTCCTCCACGATGAGCAGTGTATGGTGTTTCATGAGCCTATGCAAAAATCTTCTTCTTCAACTCAACATCTTGGGGATTACATATACGATTCCAGACACGGAGGACACCATCTAACAGGTGAAATTCTGATATCTTGCCCTCAAGCATTGCTAACTTATTTTCTGACACCGCTCATCAACAACTTGTTTTTCTTTAATCTTTTCCAGCAAAGTAGGCTGAATTTCTAACCTGGCAAGCCTTCTCGGTATCACCTCTATCTGTTCTTTTACCAGCTCTAACCATCTCCTTTGCCTCATATTCAGCTCTCTTTGGGTGAAGAAGTACTTCAAGCTCTTATGATCCGTATAAATGTTGCTCTTTGCTCTATACAAATAATCCCTCCATATTTTTAGTGCAAAAACTACAACAGTTAACTCTAGATCAGGCGTAGGGTATCTCGTCTCATACTCTTTCAACTGCCGAGAAGTATAAGCTATTACCCTACCCAACTACATCAATATTGCACCAAGTCCCTGAAATGAGGATAGGAGTTATGGTCAATCTTCTCTTTAACTCTTGAAACCTGTCTTCATAAGCATCTGACCATATGAAAGGAGTCCTCTGTTTGGTAAGAGCTATAAGAGGCTTAGCTAACTGAGCAAACCCTACGACAAACCGTCTAGAGTAGCCTACTAGCCCTAAGATGTCTTTGGCTTTTGCCATTCTAGAATTGCTCTCACCTTACTTGGATCCACTGAGATACCTTCTTTTGAAACAATATGGCCCAGGAAGATAACTTGATCCAGCCAAAACTCACACTTGGAAAATTTGGCAAACAACTTCTTATCTCATAATCGTTGTAGCACAAATCTTAGGTGTTCTTCATGCTCCTCTTTTGTCTTAGAATACACCAGGATGCCATCAATAAACAACACTATAAATTGATCATGACTGCTAGGGCATTGGTTAACCCAAAAGGCATCATCACAAACTCATAATGACTATCTCTAGTCCGAAAAGTAGTCTTGGCAATATCTTGCTCTGCAACTCTTACTTGGCAATAACCCGACCTCAAATCAATCTATGAAAACACGGCCGCTCCTTTCAATTGAGCAAACAATTCATCTATGCAAGGTAATAGGTACTTATTCTTCACTGTCACTTTATTCAACTCTTTGTAACCTATACACATCTGTAAGGATCGATCTTTCTTCTTTACAAATAAAATTGGAGCACCCCAAGAAGAGTGGCTAGGGCGAATAAAACCCTTGTCAAAGAGTCCTTGAAGTTGCTTTTTCAATTCCCAAAGCTCAGCTGGGGCCATCCGGTAAGGGGTTTTAGAAATTGGTGTTATCCTTAGTGCCAGTTCAATGCTCAATTCTACTTCTCTTTCCGGAGGTAAACCCAGCAAAACTTCCGAAAATACATCTAAAAACTCCCGGATTACTGGCACAATCTGAATCTCTGGTTGTGGGACATCACTACTGTGCACTACATGAGCAATATACCTCGAGCACCCTTTTCTTAGCATATTTCTAGCCTTTAGACTGCTAATCAGCATACTAAGTTGGTGGCCCTCGCCGAAATTAAACTTATCACCATCATCAAGATTAAATCTTTCTTTCTTATTCCGGCAATCAATCTCTACTCCAAATCTCCCCAGGAAATCCATGCCCAAAATAACATCAAAATCGGGCATATCAAATACTATCAAATCCACTGGCAACTCCCTTCCATGGATCACCATGGACTTATCTGGAAACATCTCCTTAGTTACCACACTAACACCATCTAGTAACTCTTTCTTAATGGAGCAGTTCTCGGACTTTTATTTTGCCAAACCCACATGTTCTTCTTGGGTTGAAATCTTTTCTTATTTCTCACCTCTCTATTATTAGGGGCATCAGCTTTAACAATGATATCGTACGCTTCACGGACCTAAACCACTTTTTTGCCACTATAGGGTCTGTCGTGCCCTTGAATACTGACGGCTAATGTTGACCAGGCAACCCATATATCGGCTTAATACGATTCTACACTATCGGGGGTATCGGCCTCTCTCTCTCCTCTCTAGGGGTTGGTACAATAACTAGGGTCTCAACTCTCTCCAGTATCGAGCCTCCTTAAGTCTCTACCAAGACTTATTATATAATTATGGATCCTCGCTTCATCGAGAACAGGGGAAGTAAATTCTGACGGGTTGAAAGGTTCACCCGTACTCATTGCCTTCTTACTGCCTGCTCTAGTTCTACTTCTCATCTACATAACACCAACACTTTTAGTCAATGCAATGAACTCATCTACTACAAGTAAGGAAAGAAATAACTTACAGCGATCAGCTACGAAACATCAATGCAGCGGGAGAGGCACACTGTCAAATCCCAAAATCTTTGCTCTGATACCAAAAATGTAATGACTCTCTCTGTAGCTAGTATACTTGTAAAATAAATAGTAAAATTCATTAAATATGTATATATTACAAAAATATATATGTAGATGAGTATAAAACAATGGGCCCAATTTTTCTTTATATATACAAAACTATACATACTGTAAATAAATTTCTCAAGAAGCTCGATAGTGTTGCCCGACCCTTCCGCATCTTGACATTCCAAGCGATCGTATTTCATCTACTACCTGCAAAAACATTGAAAACAATGGGGTGAGCACTAATTGCTCAGTAAGTAAACCCGCTATGCTACCTTTCTATCTCCATTGCTCATATGCTGAATTCTTTCTTTATATCACACGCTCTCTTCTTCTTTGTTCTTTTCTATTCTTTCTCTCTGTTCTTTCTCTATTCTTTTTCTATTCTTTCTCTATTCTTTTTCTATTCTTTCTCTATTCTTTATTTGTTCTTTCTCTCTATTCTTTCTCTATTCTTGTTTCTCACTTACTAACATGTAAGCACAACTGGAGAAACTAATTCTGAATAATATGAATGCCATGATGCATGTGCATAAAAGCATAAAGAATGCAATTTCTTTTCTGTTTTCTGTTTCTCTTCTTTCTTTCTGTCCTGTTCTTTCTTTCTATGTTCTATTCTTTCTTTCTTTTTTTTCTGTTTTGTCTTTCTATTCTTTCTTACTATTCTTTCTTTCTTTCTATTCTTTACTATTCTCATCCATGTGTATGTGCATGGAACTATGCTCATTCTTTGCTATTCTTTCTAAATGCAAATGTAAAAATGTGAGAATGCATTATGGCATATAAAAATATCATTAGAGAACTAGTATTTTCTACCAACAACATTCCCATACTTGAAATCAATCATAGATTATTAGACTACAAAATATTTTGAGGTAGTCATTCTACACAGGTAATATTCAAGAAGGCATATCTTGAGTTATGCACATTGGATTGCTACGATCTTAGTCTCTTTTTAAAGCTTAGACACAAGGCTACAACTTTTATTTAGGTCTCAACCTGGTTCAATTGCTAAGATGCCCAAAAATCACTCAGAAGGTCACGGCTGTCACAGGGCAACCATTGTAACATGTTTTCTCTTAGGATTTTCATCAAACAAATTGCATGCATACTCAAACTCTATTTAGCTACACTTCTACTTCTTTCTCAAGCCACCAATATTTGGAGAAAAACTCCATTAAATCAACACTAAACCTGGCCAGGAAACTACACTCTATAAAGTCTACTCAAACTCTTTCTAAATTCAACCAAATTTCCATGAATCACTATATAGGCAAAGTCTACTTTCCCATGGCTGAATTTTAATTATCATCAAGTATCAATCTCATCAAAACTTCTCAAAAATATAAGCACATACATACATGTACAAATCTCTACAAACTTACGCAAATCAAACTTTGGGTTGGATTTACTTACCTTAATGTTGGGTAGTTCCACACTATAAACTCTCTTTTTGGGTAGATCTCTTCTTCTTCTTAAACCATAAGCATATAACCATAAGAATTCAACACTTTAAAAATTAATCTCACTTCATATTGCAAGAACTCTTACCTTTGGATGCTTAGAATTGAATATCTACCAAAATCCAACCAAAAATTCTCTAAATTGCCTTGGAAATTTGATGAAGAAAATGAGAGAATTTGGAGATGAAAGTGGGGTGTGAGGGAGTAGAGAATAGAGTTTTCAAGAATGAACTCAAAATATCACATTTATTATTTCTACTTTCCCGTTTTGCCCTTGCACTTTCTATGAAATTCCATCTATGTCCCTTAATCAATTACAATAATGCCCTCATTTTTATTAACTTCTCCACGAAATTCTATCTCATTTCAGTCCCAACTTTTTCAACTAATTATGATTAAAAAGACCATTTTACCCGTAATGAAATTTTAAGGCATTTTCTTCACACTTGTTGAAGATACCTTTAACAAAAATCAACGAAGGGTATTAGGGAATACGTAAAGCTACGTACCACGATGTAGGCGTTACATGCCCGATGTCCCAGCGGTATCAACAATATTTTTGCCAATCTCTTTTGCTCGAGGCCCCCTCATTCTTTCTAGAGCGGGCAGTCTCTTGGCCTCTCGTAAGACTTCATATATATGAGCTATGTCTTGTGTGAGGGGCGTGTATTCTGCATACTACGGGAAAAGCTGTCTTTCCCTGCAATTTTCTATCTTCTACCACTTGTGGAACCTGTTCCAATCCTGGTCACTGCGATCTTGGCCCCTTCGTTTATCTGACTAGTGATCTTGTCACCTATCCGAGGCTCTTCATGGTGAGCTTATGGCTAGGGTGGCTAGCGAGCTTTCTACTCGCTGGTGCTTGGAAACCATCTGGTAGAACTTTGCCAAGCTCACATGGTCTTCACTTTGGAGTTTTTCCACAGCTCCGTTTGCAGCCTGATGCTCGCAATTAGCAAAGTATGGATTGACTCTTTAGGTGCATCTGCGACCTTTGCTTGTTCATTCTGGAACCTCGTTAGATACGAGGTTAGTGTTTCATCTCTCTCCTGATGAATATTGCTCAGGTAGTTGAGCGACATTGCAAATTGTCTCCTCACTTAGAACTCTTGCAGGTACAGCAAGAGAAATGTTGCCAAGAGCCAATTAAGTTCGCCTTGAGCCTTTTATACCACCTCTTGGCATCTCATACCAATGTGACTGCAAAGCAGTGGCACTTTGCCAAGTCACAGACTTGGTGCAGCTCCATCAGGCCATTGAAAGTGTAGAGGTCTCTAGGATCTCCTTTCCCATCGAACTTACTTTCTAGCACCCTGAATCCCTGGGGAAACAGGGCTTGGCAAACTTCCTTTATGAAGGGAGAGCTCACTATTTCTTTTGCCACTTTGCTCTGGTGGGTGTTAGGAAACAATCAAGTTATGGCAGTGGAAACAAAAACATAAACATCATGGATCGTTCCTTAGAACCAAGATCAGGGCACAAATTTACAGTTTATACAACATATATTAGAATCTGCAGAAAAATTAGTTTAAAGTTAAGAAACCATACCCACGTTTGGAGGCTCCTCCAACTTTATCACCGAATGGGTTTTGCTACTGATTCAAGGGTAGGATCGAACCAGTGGTATTCCACACGAAGATAATCCTAACAAACTAAAGAGGGATTTGCTAGATCCTCTTTAGCCTTAAGAACCAAGAACAAAATCAAGATGAAACTTCGATTCAAACAATTGTAAAGTGGCGTGGAAGAGAGGAAAATAGACTGGGGTTTCTCTAAAAAATGATTGAAATGAAAAAATTATTTAATTTCACAAAGTGTTGCACTTATATAGTGCACACTTTGCCCTATTCCATCATGGAATAGGCTTGGGCACCAACCCAAACACCCCTATGTCCAAACAGCCCCATTTAGATTTTTTTATTATTATTATTATTTCAATTAAATTCAATTAATATATATTTCATATATTAACATTTAACAATAACAATAATTCATTTAAATATATGCGAACACATATTTAATTTTATTAACAAATTGAATAAAGGCTACGACCTCAGCAAGTTTAATTGCAATGTGAAATTACCAAAATACCATTTCACCTAAAATGACGAAAACTCCCTTCATATGAACAAGTTCTTAAATTATCTTCTATGTGTATGACCCGTAGGCTCCTCATCTACCGGTAGTGTGTAGTATCGTGGTTAACACCAATTAATCGTCTCACTACACACAGACCAAATTGGCCTCTAGCAAGGCATCATGGCCACCCGATAGATTCAGATTTAGCGAAGCAGCTACCTGTCAACGATATGGTTACTATACAATCCAATCCTTTCATCATTCATTATCTCGACGAGACCGAGACATAGAAATAGTGTCAACCTCAGTTACTCTCGATATTATGTATTTAGTTACTGGACCAATGACCTGAATTATAAACTGGATCGAGCAACAACTCAATCCCATTGTGGCCACGGTTTTGGTGTCATTGCCATTTACTAAATTGTGTCGTGAGATAACTACCCTCATACCCAGAAGTGATGAATCCTCTGTCTATCCACCATAGTCTTGATACACTCCTTAATGCAGCCAATCACTACCGTATTGACAGTAATAATTAGAATTGCATTGGGCTAGTGTCAAACTACACCAATCGGTGCACAAGGCTCTCTGGTGATCTCAAGTCTAAGGATCACATGCACCACCATTAGTTAGAGGATTTGTTCCATAGACACTAGGGTTACCATCCATATGGAATCCTTTGGTGGGTCAGTCCAGTGAACTTGCCTATAGCAAGCACCCATGCGTTGCACCAGGTTGTCGCCAAACAACCTTAACAAGTGAGATCAGTCACTGCCTTTCAACAAGGTCGTTCAATACTATGATAGCCTTACCGTATTATCTGCGCCCTTACTTCAAAATAATACTAGGGCTACGGACGTTTCTAGAATGACCACCATATGTGCTCATAAGGTTCTCACTATCAAAATTTGAAACACTTGATACCCTCGTCAAGGTCCTACCATTCTAGAGACATATATCAATACATACAATGATGATTTACGCGATATAGAATAAAATACCTTTTATTGATCAATGAACATTATTACAAAGAGTCAATTCTACAATAATTGATTGGCTCTAGGGCACCTACTCTAACAGCAGGCTCTTCGATTGTTGAGAATTTTCTACACGCAATCTAAGTCTTCGTTGTGAGGATTGTCCTAATTGGCTCTGTTCAACCTTCCCTCGAGCAGGTGAGTGCGTAAACCTATTGCTTGTGAGCCCTTTCCATTATGCACATTGATGCACAAGGTTAAGTCATGATGGCTGGGCTAGTAAGTGCTATCATGCTCATCAATGCATTGCTCGTGACATTGGTTATAACCGGAACGCTTGTCATTTCCAAATTGGCCCACATGACTCATCTCATGACCTTGCGAGGATCGAGCCTGTCTTGGGCATGGGTTAAAATCAACACGTTGACATTAGGGATACCACTGAGCAAGTCGGGTATTCCTTTGGAAACCATTGTCTTCGTCTTCTCCTATAGGTTGTTTGCCCGGTCGCCTCCCAAGGTTAGTTTACCCACGGGACTCTCTTTCTTGTGTAGAATGTTCTTGGTGGTGCTGGGGTCATCGACCGTGCCTTGATGTCGACAAATAGATTAGTCACCAGCTGAGGGCTACCTTGTTGGAGTGATGTCTATGGAGCGTGGTCAGTCTAGATCCTGGGGGCGAGTTGCTGATTTCTCACCTCAACCACATTTTGTTGCATAGCTTGTGCGACCATCATTATGATCATCTCCACCAATTGGCCATTCTTAAGATTTAATGTCCTTGCCCCCGTTGGTTTGTGGCCTGCTACACCGACGACACTAGTGGTTGACGCCCAATGATGTCTTGGTGCACCTCTTGGTAGGTGGTCTCCACATTATCATGGTTCCCAGTAGTGGTCATTGATCTAGTTCGAACCATCGTGGGACTTTGAGTTATCGGATCACTGGGTTGTTTGCTGAAAATTCTAAGTTTTTGGCAGAGACCCTCCTTCTAGCACCAAAATGTTGATGCAAAAATACACAAACTAGAGTGATTCGATCAACATTGACAGGATCAGAACTGATGTGTGCATGACTACGGGTAACCAGCAATATGTAAATGAAAAATGCAGCAAAGTAAATGACAAGAAAGTTTTTAAAGTGGTTCGGCGAGTTATACTCTTGAGCCTATGTCCATTGTTCTTGTATTTGCTGTGAGAGCTTATAATAACAATCCTAGAATAATTTGCTAATCCCTTTCTGATTGTTGGAAGGGGTTTATATATAGATTTTGTACAAAGGAAAGAGTGAAAATACAAGGATTACAATTAAGTTTGAAATGCAACTCCGATATTCTCACGATTGAGCGCTATGATTGCTATCGATATAATCCTTTTTGAGATACCCGGGATTTGAAGTAATCTGTGAATTAGTTGAAAAACTGTAAGGATTGGTTTCACTAGCTTGTGCTAGGTCGAGCTACAACTCGACGAGCTTAGGTTGGGTAAGACAATCACTTGAATCAGCAGATTTTGGATCGAGCTATAACCTCACAATTCTCAGAGCTTAAAGGAAAAATCACACACAATATTTGTATCTCTTAGGTGGATTCCTTGGAATGGTGAGTTTAACTCTATATCTCTTTGGTGGATTTCCATAGAGTAGTGAGTTTTTAAGCCCTATATCCCTTGTTAAACTCTTTTGGGTGGTGTTATTCTGTATCCTTTTGGTGTTCCTACTTGGGTGGTGAGCTTGGTTATCCCTTTTGTGTTTGTGTTCGAGATCTATTTTGTTATCCCAGTATCAAGTTAGAATAAGAGCTTAAGGTTCCAATGGTTGCTTGTCGTCATCTTACACCTATTAATGAAGAAGATCATGAATCATATGGAGATCAATGTGATATCATGGTTGATGATTTGAGGCAACAAATCCAAAAACTCTATCAATATCTACAACTATATGAGAACCATGGTCGAAATGTTGGGCGGAATGACCAAGAAAATAATGGATCAAGCAATGGGGAGAGTGACAATGCAATTCACAATGCGCACAGTCAAACATCTAGTGATTGCACTCTCCATCATCCTTGAGGTTTGAGGAACCAATTTCTACATCACGACTTTGATGTAAAGGTAGATATTCCAAAATTTGAAGGAAGAATGCAACCTAAGTACTAAAATACTGTTGAACAAATTTTTGATTTCAAAGATGTTCCAGAACATCGCAAGGTGAAACTTGCTATTATAAAGTTGAAGAAGTATGCTTCTTTATACGGGGGAAAATCTGAGGAAACAAAGGGATGAAGAAGGAAAAGGAAAAATTGTGACTTGGGAGAAGACGAAACAAGAACTTAATAGAAAATTTATTCTAGATAACTATAGGCAAGATGTATTTCTTGAGTTTCAGAACTACAAACAAAATGAGCTGTCCATTGAGAAGTGTATGGAGTTTGATCACCTTATGATGAAGTGTGATCTTGTGGAATCGAAAGAACAAACTGGTGCTCATTATCTTGGAGGCTTGAGATCCGATATTGGTAATGTGGTTAATAAGAGTGTAATTTATATATTTTTTATTCCTTCCATATTATGTTTTTGTTATTTTTTATGCATAGTTGAGTTGATTAGAGTTTATTGTGTACGTTTGGCATATTTGGATAGACTTTATGAAATAATTGAGAAAAGATTAGGAAATTCCAGATTTTTGTTATTCTGACCAGTGCTGCGTTTTTCAGGTTTTTCATGGAGTCAAATTTCTCGATTGCAAAAGTGTTCTTCAGAAAAAGTAAAGTAGACCAATCAAGCCTTCTAGGAAGGTATTATGGGTGAGAATCCGAGTTCGTTTGGGCCCTCATTAGTTGTTGCAAAACTGGACTTGGAATCCTATTCGCGGAAGGATTTCTTGGCTGAGTATTGAGTCTTTGAATGGGCCTAACTGGAGCTTCAGATATCGAAAGCAAGTGATTCAAGAGCCCAAATTCATCTACAAATCTAGGAATACATATTGTATGAAGTGACCAAGCCTAGAAAACTTCTTTTACATTGTGAGAATCCTGGTGCAAGCTGGATTCCAAATTCTGTTTTCCATATCTGATAAGATTTTGATAGTTTTGGAAGTCTATCGTTTAGGAAAGATCTAGGGAAGTAATTTTCATGATTCCTAGAGGAGAATTGAGGAAAAAAAATTATTTATTTATGAGTTTTTAGGTTAAACAAGGAGGACGAAGTAGAGTTTTTTTCTTAGTTTTCTACTTTCTATGTCAATATGTGCGGCTGATCTTTCTTCTTCAGTTCAAGGGGATTTTGAAGCCTGAATTCATGTCATTGGTGTAACTTAACTTCAGTAACATTATTCTCAATCTCATTCTTATTGGAATTTTTTATGTTATTCTGTTTTAATTGTTTATGAATTTTGTTTGGGTGATCTAATAATGGCCTGCTAAATTGTTTAATCAGAATTTTATTTGTTAGAATTAGGAATTGTGATATGTAATTTTCCTCTTTCTATTTAATGAGTAACACATGATGATAGATGATTACAGACAAGTTTTCAATCTGTCACTTTGAATAGCACAACCTAAGTTAAATAATCCGATCTTGCGTGATTGTTGCTTGGAGTGATCTATTTTCCTAATTCTTAAGGCTGCCATTGAATTAAACTTAGAGAGCTTATTCTAGGTTGTTCAAGGGTTAGGATCTAATTGAAGAGCTTATTTCGGTAGTGACTATAAGGGAAAATTCGGGTAACAGAGCTTGTTGTTTCCTAGGGTCAGTAATTCCATAATAACGAGATAGAATAATGTTACGGTTAGTTCATGTCCAATGCATGTTTAGGTGGATCTTGAACCGAGAACTGGTTATTTTTAATATGATATTTTCTACCATTGGAGATTTATTTGTTTCACTTTAGATTGCATTGGCTACAACCCCTTTCATTACTGTTGTCATGTTTACTGTTTAGGATTTTATTTTATTTTATTTTTCTGTTGTTTTCGTTGTGGTTATTGGATAGAATATAGGAATTAATCAAATCATTCCCTGTGGGATCGACCCTTGCTTACCCTATATGCAATTTAGTAGTTAGGTTAGTAACATTATTAATTTGGAGCATTCGGCACACTACCAGTGGTGCAATTGCAACCTTATTGGTCTTACAATGATGTTTGTAAGCTTTTGTTTAAAGTGGAGAAGCAACAAAAAGAAGCACATGGAAGTAGCTGGCATTTTGTAAGTAGAGATGATGTTTCTAATTGGGGTAGTACCTTTAATAAATCTAATACAAGTATGACATCCACTTCTAAGGCAACAACAAAGAGTGATACTAGGGCTGGTCATAAACAACAACCTTGTCCGGATGCTAGCTCTTCTTGATGTTTTAAAAGTCAAGGTTATGGGCATATTGCTTTGGAATGTCATAATCGCAAGGTTGTCACACTTGTTAAAGAGGAGAGTGATGAAGATAATGAGGTAGAAAGTGAAGTTGAACCTACAACTCATGAAGAAGATGAGGAAGCAGATGTCACTTATGGTGATCAAAAGGATTCTCTTTTTATTCAAAGAAACTTAAGTGTTGCCTATGGACCAGAAGATGATTGTCCTTGAAAGAACATTTTTTATACTAGATACACTTTTGATTGCAAGGTATGCAACATCATAATTGATGATGGCAACTTTGAGAATGTGGTGTCTACTCAAATGGTGGAGAAATTAGGCCTCAAAATAAAGAAATATCCTCGGCCTGATAAGATATCATGGCTTCAGAAGGACAATGAAATTAAGGTAAACCAAAGCTGCCTTGTTTCTTTTTCCATTGGAAAGCATTATAAAGATGAAATATGGTATGATATTACTCATAATGATGCTTGTCATTTACTTCTTAAGCGTCCTTGGCAGTACGATAGAAGGGTTGTTCATGATGGTTAAAAAAATACTTACACTTTTGTAAAAGATGGAGTTAAGATTGTTTTGGGTCTTTCTAAACTGGAAGGTATTCATAAACCTTGTAAAGGGGAGGTAAATAAATTGCTCACTCAATCTGAATGTGAAAAGAAGTTGAGAATAGGTAGTAAAGTGTATGTTATTTTGATATTTGAAGAGGATGAAGACAAAAACCAACCACCTCTTATCATGAAGTATCTTTCTTGAGGAATTTCATGATGTTATTCCTAAAGAAAGTTCGTCTGGACTTCCCCTGATGAGAGACATTTAACATTGCATTAATCTTGTTCCAAGAGTTGTTCTACCAAATAAAGTAGCTTATAGAATGAGTCTTAAGGAGCATGAAGAGTTACAGCGGCAAGTGGAAGAACTTATGGCTAAAGGCTTGGTGAGGGAAAGTATGAGTCCTTGTGTTGTTCTTGACCGTTTGGTGCCAAAAAATGTTGGATCTTGGCATATGTTTGTTGATAGTAAAGCGGTAAACAAAGTTACTATTGATTATCCTTTTCCTATTCCAAGACTTGATGATCTTCTTGACCAATTCCATTGTGCCACTATCTTTTCAAAAATTGATCTTCGAAGTGGTTATCATCAAATCAAAATGCAACCTAAAGATAAATGGAAGACAACTTTCAAAACAAGAGATGGATTATTTGAATGGATGGTTATGCCATTCTGCTTTTCTAATGCACCTATCACTTTTATGTGGTTGATGAATCATGTGCTTAAACTTTTCATTGGCAGATTTCTTCTTGTGTATTTTGATGATATTCTTGTGTTCAACAAAGATGAAGAGCAACACTTGAATCATTTTCAACAAGTATTCACAACTTTGAGAGACCAAAAGCTTTAGCTAATCTAAAGAAGTGTGAGTTTTTAACTAATAGTCTTGTCTTTTTGAGTTATATTGTGTCCAGAGAAGGAATCAAGATGGATCCAAGCAAGGTGGAAGCAATTCTCAACTAGCCAATTCCGAAAACAATTCATGACATTCGGAGTTTCCATGGTCTTACTTTATTCTATCGTCATTTTATAAAGAGGTTTAGCACTATTGTAGCTTCAATCACTGAATGTTTGAAGGGTGCAACTTTTAAGTGGACAAATGAAGCACAACAAAACTTTTAATTGATCAAAAGGTAGGTAATCGAAGCTCCTGTTTTTGCTCTTCTAGATTTTAACAAAGTTTTTGAAGTTGAATGTGATGCATCTAACATTGGTATTGGTGCTGTTCTTAGCCAAAAGAGTAAGGCAAGTATTTTTTTTTTTTTTCAGTAAAAAATTAAATGAATCTTGCAGAAAGCATTCCACTTATGACAAGGAGTTGTATGCCATTTGTAGAGCTTTACATCATTGGAGTCAATACCTTCTTGCCACACCATGTGTTCTCTACTCAGATCATGAAACATTGAAGTTTATCAAAAGCCAACATAAACTGAATTTTCAACATGCAGGATGGGTTGAGTTTCTTTAAGCTTTCAACTTTACCATCAATCATAAATCTCATCCTCAAAATGTGGTGGCTAATGCTTTAAGCCGAAAACACTTATTTTTGTCCTCAATGCAAGTGAAGGTTATAGGCTTTGAATTTTTGAAAGAGCTCTACAAGGATGATCCTTACTTTGGCAAAATAAGAAATGAATGAAATAAATGTCCTTTTAATCAATTTTTGTTGAAGGATGTTAAGCCCTCATGTGTTTTTGTTAAGATTTAATCAAAGAAATAGGTAGCGGAAAACAAAAATTTACCAATTAAAACCCTCGAAGCCCCAAAAATCCATATATGAGAGGTACATTGTTTAAATGTTGTAGATCATCAAAAAGACAAAAACTCATTCAAGGTTTTAGACTCTTACCCACATTAATGGCTCCACCACTTAATCATTGAAAAACGTGCACACTCCAAGGATATGAGTGAACCCACAATATCCACACAAAGACAAGAATAAACACACAATCACTATGCTAGTTTGATTTGTGAAGTTTAAAGAAGAAGTGAGTGAGAAAAAGAAGAGAGAAAATTATCTCAAGGTTTTTCTCTTGGGCAGCCAAATGAGCTTCTTAGGGAAACTTAGGGAAAAGTGCTATTTTATAGGCACACTCTAATTTCCCTTATTTAGTATATTATGAATATACCTTTCCACTAATTATTTAATTAGTTTCCTTGATTTTCAAATAAAATCATAAACCAGGTATTAGGCCATTATTATTTTATTCATCTAATAATGATTTTTCAGTATTTAAAAAAAAAAATATATATATATATATTTAAACAATAATGTTTTATTTATTTACAATATATATACGATAATATACATATTTAAATAAATAGCTAATCTTACATTTAAATCCAATATGGGATTGGATTGACAGGCTATTCGCAAGTATACGAAATTGTGCAAGTAGTAAAACTCGAGTAAACGAGCGTCGAATCCCAAGAGAACTACAAACCAAGTACCAAGCTAGTCTATTTTATTGCTATTTGATGAAACATAAATTTATGAATGAATTTAATGAAAAGGAAAATAAATTAAAAACTAAACAAATCAGAATTTTATAAAAGCTATGGTGTAAAGATTAATATGGCTAAACCCTAGGGCACAGATTTCACACCAATTTAATCCTATGTATTGATGATTATTACTATCCTAATTAAGCTTATTTTAAAGGCCAAACTCTCTAATATTCCCCTAATTTTCTCTCGACCAATTAGTGAATTAACCCTTAAACAACAACCCAAATATCTCTAAGTTGGATTTAGAAGATAAGATATCATTAAGTTTGATGGAATTTGCTAGAGCCTCATAGATCGCGGTAACCTATCTCTAGCGTTCGCTCATTCTATGGTTTTATTACCTTAGACAAATCAGGTTTCATCTCTCGATCTCAACCCAACCCATGATATCATTCAACCCTCGGATCCTTAAGAATTGAAAGCATTACACACAATAATAAAACTTAGAATTAATGCTCAATAAGAAATCAATAAAGATAACGCCAACACATATTCATAAATTGGGCTACATCTTTAGCCCTAGAAAAGAAATTTAGTTCATAGTTGCAATAATAAAAACCATCATTCTATTCAACAACATGAGTTCAAGAAAGAAAAATATAAACACTTCTCTAATTGGTGAACAAGAGCTTCAAGAATCCAGATCTCCAAACTAGTAGCCGTCCTCTTCTTTCTCTCCAAAAACTCCTTTAAAACTTCTTAACGACCCTTATTTATAGTCCTAGGGTTTTGATATTACTTAGGAAAAGAGTAAATACCTTAGCCCATTCAGATTCGGATTAGGATAATGCATTAACCTAACAAGCCCGTGACCCATCGCCGTGGCGGTAAGAATAGTTGCTGTAGCAATCGTTCTTTCTATCCAAGGCATCCTTGATATTCTGAATTTGGTAAAGTAATCATGTAAAATTTGTAGCTCTCTGAATAATCTTTCCAATGCCATCAGAATCGTCGAATTCCGATTTTTACATCTCAAGTTATGACAGAAACATTGAAGCATGCTCATCTTGAAGGATTTCCAGATTTTACATTATATCTTCAACGTGTCACAACTTTCTCGTTTCAACTCCAATTCTTGTATTGTTTGTTCCTACGTGTCATGAATTCCATCGACATCATTCTTTTCCCTTCAAATATCTGTTTGAGCCTGAAACACTCAAAATGCACCCATGATCCCGTAAAAGGCATTTATGAAAGAATTAATTGAAATTCCACAATTTAAACACATTTTTCATAAATAATCCAATTACATCACTAACAAAATATAAACGTTCAAGCTCTTATCACAACCCCCAACCAGCTTTTTGCTAGTCTCTAGCAAACTAAGTGATAAAATAAGTCTCTAAGCTTGAAAATAAAACAACCAATTAAAAACCTATATCTAAACTATCCTAAATCACTTTCGTAGATTGACACGATTGCATTTAGCGTATGCAACAAGCCTTTAAACCCCTAGGCGGCCCTAGTTGGGCGAGTTGTAGTCTCGTGAGGGTTTCCAATGATGATACCCACAAACATCCACACTAATCTTATCCTAAACTCCAAAAACAAAGATAAGCATAAACATAAAAAGAACAAAAACTAACAAAAATTCTTGGATCAATTCATAGAAGTGTCTCAAAAATCACATATACACAAAACAACTAGAATAATTAAAAATCACCTAAACTCACAGACAATGCAAACATCAATTTCATTTTCGTTATTGACCCTAGAACATCCATACAACCACAAACCATTAGTCTACAAACTCGGATAGTTTTATGCATAACATTCATGAACAAAATTTTGATCTCAGTATTCGGGTTAGGACTTATATGTGAATCATGGAATCAAACTCCATAGGCTCACTTTTCAAACCACTCTCCACTAATGTAGAATTTCACATTACCTTGGATCAATAGGTCTTTGTAAAGGTTGTAACGTTAGGCTAGGGTATGAGTTCATGAAGGAATGAAAAGGGAAATTAACAAAAATCAAATTAAGAGACTTAATTTTTATTCATTCTTATTACTAACACACACAACACTTCCCTTTTTCACTCAGTAGCTTCCCAACCTTTATCGAGCTCTTTCTTTTTGACAGTAATATACTCATTCATAATTCCAACTCTTCAGAATGCTTTTCAATGCCCACTTTTTTTTTTGATTTTTTTAATAAAAGAAAATAAATAAGAAAGTAGAAAACATACACACAGCCCCACTGATCTTACAAACTCTCTACAACCCCCAACCAATTTCTTTGCATAAATCTGGGTTGTGGCAAAACTACACTTCCTTACCAACACTCGTGTTAAGCTTGAACAACAATTAAGTCTCTTAAGGAAAAATGAGTAAGATTGTATTTTAGGCTTATATTCAGGGTAGGGTAAAAATTTTGTTCAAAGAAAGAAAAACAGGGCTAAATTGTGTTTAAACGCTCAAAAGGGTTAACTAGTGATGACAATAAAAAGGGTTGGCTTGAAAGGCTCAATCGGTTTAAAAATAGCCTAAATCATTTCCTAAGTGATGTGAACTCTAGGATTTTGCCTTGAGTGATTGTCAAATGAGTTCCAAAGTTTGTTGAGATCGTAACAATGTTCATGGAAAATTCACACATAACACGTCTCTAAGTAGGTAAACTAAACCACTTTCAATCCATAATTCACTAGGGTCTCAAACTAAATTTCATTAACCTTCACAAACATCCGTAATTAAAGGTAAAAATTAATGTCCTCCATTAGTTCTATGTTATTGCAATCACATTCCTATCATAGACATATGACTTCATCCAAGAGAAAAATAAAATAAAATAAAACTCACAACATAAAACAAAAGAACAAACAAAACTGCTCTCTAAATCCATATTAAATTCTGCTCAAATTAAATTCCTTAAATTCCTGCCCCCAACCATAAAGTCAACATTGTCCTCAATTTTAAGAGTAGGAACAAGAGAAAGAGAACATTACTGCATTTCTCAATGTAATAAGGCTTTCCAGTCGTATACGCCAAATTCGTTCTAAAAAAGAAAACTGAACAGACCTTGTCAGCCATCATTGTTATGTAGAAAAAAACAATGGATATAAAGAGCATTAGCAATAAAGATGGAATAACAGTTCACAAAGACTTAATGAACACACAGTAACAAAATGCAAGTACATCAAAACAAAACAACAAAACAAACTACACTGACAACATTAAACAAAAACACAACTGAAATTTCAATCTACTTCTCCATACTCTCCTTAGAATCATCATCAGGAGCATCGCCTTGCTCTTCATGCACTAGGTACACAAAATTAATCCATTCACACCCTGGTACTGCTATCCTAGTATGGGCAAGTTGCAATCTTTGCATCTCATAGTGCACCCTCATTTGCCCACTCATCCACGTCATCTA
Source organism: Pistacia vera (assembly GCF_008641045.1). Taxonomy (NCBI): domain Eukaryota; kingdom Viridiplantae; phylum Streptophyta; class Magnoliopsida; order Sapindales; family Anacardiaceae; genus Pistacia; species Pistacia vera. Next base: position 315,161 of record NW_022195521.1, on the reverse strand, counting down.
GGTGATGAGAATGCAAAATGTCATAGTTACCCCCTTAATGTCCAGTCTTTTATACTTATTTGCTGCCTAAATGTACTCATTATTATTCTATTTTGATTTAGGATGCAAATAGAGGCGTTAATTGCAAAACGGAACTAATTAAGTGAATTCGGACAGTTTCGACATCGTTTCGTAATCTGGGCATAACTCTCTCATCCGAGCTCCGATTGAGATGATTCAAAATGTTGTGGAACAGTGAGAAATAGATCTACAGCTTTCCTATTTTGTATTGAGATTTTATTTTATTTTCAATTACTCAGAATTAGGATAAAGGTTATTTTGGGATTTTAGAATATTTTTAGGAGATTTAGATTTAGTAGAATTTTAATTCAAAAGAGAAAAATTGCAGAGAGAGGAAAAGAGAAGTGTGGTCTATGTGTCTAGCTGTAATCTAGTTGATTTATTTTTGTTTTTGTGATTCTTATTTCATTCTTGCTGTTTTTTTGGTTGAATTAGGAGTGCTACAAGTATCCGTTTTGAAGAAAACGAAATTCTGAGCAAGACTATAAAGTTTTCTAGCCCCACCCTCTTGAGGCCAGAAAACAACGTTTTGATAGGTTTTTTGGCATTTTTGTGTTTCTGTCATTAAAAAAAAAAAAAATTAATTAATTTTTTTTATTCTTTTTATTTTCTAGTTAGTTTTCATTATTTGTCATTTATTCTAATTCTTTTATGAGGTTTTTTGTTTTATGACTAGGTCCTCTCATCTTGGTCATTTAAGATTCGACCCAGAAATAGAGAGCACTTTGCGTAGGTTAAGGAAGGAAGCTCGAAGAAATTCTAAGGAAACCAATTTGGTTTTTTGATTCCCAATTTGCTAGCAACTCTGATTTAGAAGAGGACGACGTCATGGCTGGAAATCAGACTTTGAAAGAGCTTGCTACCCCTGATTTGAATCAAGCACCTTTATGCATAACGTTTCCTATTTTAGATGTTGCCACTACTTTTGAATTAAAATCTGGACTAATATATCTCTTGCCCACTTTTCATGGCCTTGCAAGTGAAAATCCTCACAAGCATTTAAAGGAGCTTCATGTGGTTTGCACGAGTATGAAACCTACGGGGGTGACCGAGGAGCAAATTAAATTAAGAGCTTTTCCGTTTTCTTTAAAGGATTCGGCTAAGGATTGGCTTTATTATCTACCCTCCGGAACTATAACCACATGGAACAAGATGAAGAGATTGTTTTTGGAGAAATATTTCCCAGCTTCGAGGGTGGCCAACATTCGGAAAGAAATTTGTGGTGTAAGGCAGCACAACGGAGAGTCCCTACATGAATACTGGGAATGTTTTAAGAAACTGTGTGCAAGGTACCCCCATCATCAGATTAGTGAGTAGCTACTTATCCAGTTCTATGAGGGCCTTACATACACTAATAGGAGCATGATTGATGCTGCAAGTGTAGGAGCTTTGGTGGATAAGACTCTTGAGGCCGCGAGAAACTTGATTGCAAATATGGCGGCCAATTCTCAACAGTTTGGCAGTAGGCTTGACCTTCCATCTAGGCATGATAATGGGGTAAATATTTCATCCCTTGAATAACAAATCTCGAGTCTAACCTCTCTTGTTAGTCAAATGGCTATAGGTAACATGCAAAAAGTGAAGGCTTGTGGAATTTGTTCGGTAGTAGGGCATCCAACTGATATGTGCCCAACTCTTCAAGAGGAGCCTATTGAGCAAGTGAATGCAGCAGGTGGTTTTCCTAGACAACCGCAAAGGAAGTATGATCCTTATTCGAGCACATATAACCCTAGATTGAGGGATCACCCCAATCTTGGCTATGGGAATCAACAAGTGAATCAGCCCTACCCGCAAAATTGCCCAAATTACAAGCAATATAAGCAGCCATACCTCCCTAGACAACAACCAGACCAAACTTCTAATTCTGGTATGTCTTTAGAAGATATTGTTAAGTCTCTTGCTACTAATACTTTGCAATTTCAATAGGAGACAAGGGCTAGCGTTCAAAGTTTGGAGAATCAGATGGGACAGATGGCAACCACAATAAGTAAGCTAGAGGCACGAAGTTCGAGGAAATTACCCTCTCAAACGGTGGTGAATCCAAGAGAAAATATAAGTGCAATTGTCTTAAGGAGTGGTAAGGAGGTGGAGATTCTAGTAAAGCGAGCCCCTACATTGTCGAAGGAAGAAAAGGAGAAAAATGTCATTATAGACAGAAACATTCCCAACAACAATGGTGTTCCTAAAAGTAAGTTTCCGGCTCTTTCTGATTATAAACTGGTACCTCCTTTTCCTCAAGCTTTAGCAGAATCTAGAAAAGATGAGCAGAACAAAGATATATATGAGACTTTTCGTAGATGCAAGTTAAATATTCCACTTTTAGATGCTATTAAACAAATACCTTGTTATGTTAAATTCTTGAAAGAATTGTGTACAATTAAGAGGAAACAGAAACTTAAGGGGTGTGAAACGGTGAGAGTAGGAGAGAATGTTTCTATAGTAATTCAGAGAAAACTTCCAGTGAAGTGCAAAGATCCAAGTATGTTTACTATCCCTTGTACGATAGGTAACACTAGGTTTGAGAAGGCCATGATAGATTTCGGAGCTTTTATTAATGTCATGCCATATTCTTTATATGCTTCTTTAAAACTTGGACCTTTGAATAAAATTGGTGTTGTGATTCAATTAGCTGATAGATCCAATGCCTATCCTAAGGGTGTAGTTGAGGATGTTTTGGTACAAGTTAATGATTTAGTTTTTTCTACTGATTTCTATGTGCTTGATATGGAAAATAGTGATCAAACTGCTCCTATTTTGTTAGGAAGACCTTTCTTAAAAACATCCAAGACTAAGATAGATGTTCATAGTGGCATACTTACCATGGAATTTGATGGTTAAATTGTCAAGTTTAATATTTATGATGCCATGAAATATCCTGATGTTGATGATGATAATCCAGTTTATTCTATTGATGTGACTGATTCTTTAGCACAGGAAGTTTTTGAACTTGATAGAGAAGATGGATTGGAAGTTGCCATTAGAAAGCATCTTGAGAAAGAGAATGAGGAGTTAACCTTTAGTACTGACTTGCAGGAAACTATTGCAGCATTGAATGATTTTCCAAAGTTATAGTAGTTAGGCAACCTTCCTTATATTGCATTACCAATTTCTAACGAGCGGCCTTTACCCTCTGTTTTGCAGGCCCCCGTTCCATATTTGAAGCATTTTCCTAGTTACATCAAGAACGTGTTCCTTGGAGACGGAGTAACATTACCGGTGATCATCTCAAGTAAACTCAGTGCATTGCGAGAAGAAAAGCCTTGAGTCGAGCCAACGACAATAAACAAAGGCGCTGCTTGGGAGGCAACCCAGGAGGAGTTTGTTTTCTTATTCTTGCATTTTAAATTTTGGTCCTTTTCTTTGTATTTCATCTTACATTGGGGACAATGTCAGTTTTAAGTGTGGGGGAGGGGATTTAGGTTGTGTTTTAATTTGTTAAAAAAAAAAAAAAAAACGGTTTTTGTTTTTAGGAAGGTTTATATGCTTTAAGTCATGTCTTTGAACGTCTAGTGATGCATGAAATAGTAACTTGACTTTGTTATTGAGCATATTCCTTGACTTAGGATGTTAGCAATATTTCATAAAATAGAGTTAATCAGATTTGAGTCTTTGTAGTTTTGAAACAATATGTCTTGAGAAGTTGTGTGGACTTGGCGACGAAGCATGATTGAGGAGTGTATAACAACCCTTAAAAGAAAAAAAAAATTGTTTCTCTTAAGCCAGTCCTAAATTTGGGTTTAATCAAATAGGAAAAAGAAAAGAAAGGTATGTGGTGAGTCGAGATGGAGCGTAAAATGCACTCGCTCTTAAACACAACCATGAAATGAGATGGAGCATAAAATGCACTCATTCTTTTTCAAAACAGAAAAAAAAAAAAATTTCCATAGTTTGCTACCCAGTTTGTAGTAGTAAAGAGAAACAGTTGAGGAAAAAGTTCAGAGGTGAGTTGTACATGAATTGGTTGTGATTAGTTTCCTTGTTTGCATTGACTATTGAGAGTAATTGTGGAAAATGATGAAGAGAGATGAATGTCATTAACTCTACTTTATTTTATTTTGTTGCTTCCTAAGTTAGGTATGAATATGCATGGATTAAATTTTGTTGCTGATGCATCATGATGGTGTTCTGGGTATGACTTGAGTGTAGTGTAGTGTAGTGTTTGTTTGAACTAGTTTGCCCGAGGATGTGCAAAAGCTAAGTGTGGGGGAATTTGATGAGAATGAAAAATGTCATATTTACCCCCCTTAGTGTCTAGTCTTTTATACTTATTTGCTGCCTAAATGTACTGATGCGTGTTTCCTACAATATGCAATATGTAGCAAGTATACTAATCGCTCAAGTAATAAAGTGATGAGTGAGTATCGTTCCCACGAGGACTACTAGCTAAGCACTAAGTATCCTACTATTCTCAAGTTGGAGCAATCGATTTCTTTTGGATTAACAGGAGCGAGTTAAATATAAAAGCCAAATATGAAATTACTGACTTAAAACTTTAACTATGAATGGGAGATGAAAAATACGGATAAATTCAATTCAATTAAAACGGGTAGGGTTTTGACTTCATTCGGACTTTATGAGTTAAACCTAAAACTTAAGCTAAATTCATATTCATATGCATTGGTTGTAAATCGAACTCACTAAGGTGTTAAACATACATTCTTCGGCTATGTTTTCCTATTCTTCCTTATTAACCTTCCGCACCCAACAAATGATGAATTAAAATATCTAATTGGGAGTGTTTGGTAACATGGAGTGTTTGGGTTGGAGCCCAACCCTATTCCATATGGGAATAGGGCATTAAAGTAACACTATAAAAGAAAAAGGTAATTGTAAAAGTGAGTGAGTTTTCTTTTAGTTTATTTTCTTTGAAAAAGGCACAAACACAGCAGCCCCTTAAATACTCTCCCACAGCATAATTTATTTTTGCCTAAAATCAATTTCATTGATTTTTCTTCTTGATCTTAAAGTTAAGGAGGATCTAGCAAATCCCTCATTAGTTCTTTGTGATTGTCTTCGTGTGGACTACATGGGTTCGATCCTACACTTGGGTCAGTAGCAAAACGTTCATTAACAAATTTGAAGGAGCCTCCAAATGTGCGTATGTATTTCTAAACTCATGATTAATTTCTACAGATTTCTATTTTAACATAAACTATAAAATTGTACCTTTGATCTTGGCTCAATAGGAACAATCCTTGTTATTGTGTTTTGTTTTCCGCTGCGCATATGGACCGTTTCCTAACTTCAACAAGTTCAATGTTGATACTACATAATTCCAATGGGCTGACTAGGATTCAGATGAGTGGATGGGCTCCGAATCAGAAGAGGACGATGCCAAGGGAGACGAGGAGGCCGAAGAATAAGCACCTGAGCACCTATTTTTGTTTGTTATTTTTGTTTGTTTTAGTTGTTTCTGTATTTCATTTTGAACATTGAACTCAGTTGATACTTTTTGTTTTAGACTGTTTTAGTTGTTTTAGTTGTTTCATTTTTGTTTTAATTTCGTAGTTGACGTAAAGACGAGATTAGGGTTGTAATATTTTCATATTAATCAGTGAATTTTTCTAACACAGTGGACACCATAGTTTTCAATTGTTTTTATAGATTTAGGTGATGAAAAAGTCAAGGACCGGGTGTGCACATTGTTGAGTGAAACTTCAACTTCACGGATTAATTAGGGAACTATCTCGTACCTTTGTCAATTTTTTTTTTCTATTCCTAATTTATGCATAATGTGACATTGGGGATAATGTCATCTTTAGTTTGGGGGTAGGAAAAATTTGAGAATTTTTGGACTTTTGTTTATTTTATTTGGTTTTGTTGGACTTTTGTTTATTTTATTTGGTTTTGTTGGACTTTTGTTTATTTTATTTGGTTTTGTTGTGTATGCCAATGATGAATTGTATAAATCAATGATGAGAATAGGTTTGTTGGGATTTTATTGTTCAAAAATGTTAAGCATTGCTTCAAGTTTATGTTTATTGATTGAATTTTGATTGAGGATTGTATAAATGTTTAAATGCAAGGATGCCATGTAGCATAAAAATAAGTTTCTTTCTACCATCTACAAACTCATATCGATTCATAAATGAATAAAATTCATGCATACACTTCGCTTGGACATTTCATCAAACATATTGCATGCATAATCAAACTCTAATTTGACTACAATTCTATCTCTTTCTCAAGCCACCAATGTTTGGAGTAAAACTCCCTTAAACAATTAACAAACCTGTCCAAAATTTTTTTCAATACACTCCCAAAAATTCTACTCAACTCTTTCTAACTTCAACCAAACTTCAATTAATCATCATACAACCAAAACCACTTCTCATGGCTAAATTTTATTCATCAATAATCATCAAACTCATCAATAATTCATCAATTTCGTCAACAATTCTCAAAATCATAAGCATATACATATATGTAAAATCTCTACACACTTGATTTCTCAAATCATAACTTGGGTGGGATTTACTTACCTTATGCTTGAATAATTCCACTAGAATCTCTAATGGCTGAAAACGAAAAACTCCCAAGCAAAACGAATGAAGTCGATGTATTCTCTCTCTTAAATGAACCTGAATTCAAAAAATGGCATGAATAAGGGTTACCGCCTTTAAAAACCCAAATCTAACAAGTGATAGGTGGTGTGATCCTACTGGCAGCCGGAGGCCAGAAACTTTTCATTTCTGAAAGCTATTCGCAACTGTATGAAATCGTGCAAGTAATAAAGCTCGTGTAAACGAGTGTCGAATCCTAAGAGAACTACCTACCAAGTACCAAACTAGTCTATTTTGTTGCTATTTGATGAAACAGAATTTTAAGAATGAATTTAATGAAAAAGAAAACAAACTAAAACTAAACAAAAGCATAATTTTATTAATACTTTGGTAAACAGATCAATATGATTAAACCTAGGGCACAGATTTCACACCAATTTAATCCTATGCATTGACAAACATTGCTAGCCTCATTAAGCTTATTCTAAAGGCCAAATTCTCCAATATTCCACTAACTTTCTCTTGAACAATTAGCGAATTAACCCTTAAGCAACAACCCAAAATATCTCTAAGTTGGATTTAGGAGTTAAGAGATCATTAAGTTCTATAGAATTTACCAGAGCCTCATAGATCGCGGTAACCTATCTCTAGCATTCGCTCAATCTATGGTTTTATTACCTTAGACAAATCAAGTTTCATCTCTCGATCTCAACCCAACCCATGAAATCATTCAACTCTCGGATCCGTAAGAATTGAAAGCATTATACACAATAATAAAACTTAGAATTAACAAACAATAAAGTCAACACATATTCATAAATTGGGCTACATCTTTAGCCCTAGAAAAGAGATTTAGTTCATAATTGTAGTAATAAAAACTACCATTGTATTCAATAACATGAGTTCAAGAAAGAAAAATATAAAAAACTTCTCTAATTGGCAAATGAGAACTGCAAGAATTCTGATCTCTGAAATAGTAGCCATCCTTTCTCTTTCTCTAATCCCCACAAAAAATGATTAAAGACTCTTATTTATAGTGCTAGGGTTTGGAGGTTACTTAGGAAAGCATTAAATGCCTTCACCCATTTAGATTTAGACTAGGAGAATGTAATAACCCAAACAGGCCCGTGACCCATCGCATGCTCATCTTGAAGGATTTCCAGATTTTACGTTGTATCTTTGACGCGTCACAACTTTCTTGTTTCAACTCCAATTCTTGCACCGTCTATTCCTACTTGTCACGAATTCCATCGACATCATTCTTTTTCCTTCAAATATCGGTTTGAACTTGAAAATACTCAAAATACACCTGTGATCCTGTAAAAGGTATTTATGAAATAATTAATTTAAATTCCACAATTTAAACACATTTTTCCACAAATAATCTAATTAAATCACTAACAAAATATATACTTTCAAGCTCTTATCACAACCCCCAATCAGCTTTTTGCTAGTCCCTAGCAAACTAAGCGATAAAATAAGTCTCTAAGCTTGAAAATAAAACAACCAATTAAAACCTATATCTAAACTATCCTAAATCACTTTCGTAGATTGACACGATTACATTTAGCATATGCAACAAGCCTTTAAATCCCCGGGCGGCCCTAGTTGGACTAGTTGTAGTCTCGTGAGGGTTTCTAGCTATGATACCCACAAACATCCACACTAAACTTATCCTAAACTCCAAAAAATAAAAATACACATAAAAAGAACAAAAACTAACAAAAATTCTTGGATCAATTCATAAAGGTGTCTCAAAAATAGCATACACATAAAACAAATAGAATAATTAAGAATCACCTAAACTCACAGGCAATGCAAACATCAATTCCATTTTTGTTATCGACCCTAGAACATCCATACAACCACATACCATTAGTCTAAAACCCGGATGGTTTTATGCATAACATTCATGAACAAAATTTTGATCTTAATATTCAAGTTATGACTTATATGTGAATCATGGAATCAAACTCCACAGGCTCACTTTTCAAACCACTATCCACTAATATAGAAGTTCACATTACCTTGGATCAATAGGTCTTTGTAAAGGTTGTAACGTTAGGCTAGAGTATGAGTTCACAAAGGAACGAAAAGGGAAATTAACAAAAATCAAATTAAGAGACTTAATTTTTTATTTATTCTTATTACTATCATACAAAAACAGTTCCCTTTTTTCACTCAGTAGCTCCCCAACCTTAATCAAGCTTTTTCTTTTCGATAGTAATATAAACCCATTAGCATAATTTCAAATCTTCATAATGGTTTTCAATGCCCACTTTTCTTTTCTTTCTCTCTCTCTCTCTTTTTTTTTTCTTTTTTATTTAAAAAAAAACTTAACAATAAGAAGAAAGTAGAAAACATACACACAGCCCCACTGATCTTACAAGCACTCCACAACCCCCAACCAATTTCTTCGCATAAACCTGGGTTGTGGCAAAACTACACTTCCTTACCTCTACTCGTACTAAGCTTGAATAACAATTAAGTCTCTTAAAGATAAAATGGGTAGGATCTTGTTTTAGGCTCATAATCAGGGTAGGGTAAAAATTAAGTTCAAATAAAGAAAAATAAGGCTAATTTGTGTTTAAAAGGCTCAAAGGGTTAACTAGCGATGATAATAAAAAGGGTCAACTTGAAATGCTTAATTAGTCCGAAAATAGCCTAAATCATTTCCTAACTGATGTGAACTCTAAGATTTCACCTCAAGTGGTTGTCAAATGAGTTCTAGAGTTTGTTGAGATCGCAAAAAAAAAAAAAAAAAAATGTTCATGGAAAATTCACACATAAAACATCTCTAAGTAGGTAAACTTAACCACTTTCAATCCACAAACCATTAGGGTCTCAAATAAATGTCATTAACAATTACAATCATCTGTAATTAAAGGCAAAAATTTATGTCCTCTACTTGTTAAATGCTATTGCAATCACATTCCTATCATAGACATATAAATTAATCCAAGAGAAAAACTCACAACATAAAACAAACAAAATAAAAAAAAAAACTGCTCCGTAAATCCATATCCATAAAGAAAATATTCTGCTCAAATGAAATTCCTACCCCCAACCGTAAAATCAACATTGTCCTCAATGTTAAGAATAGGAAAAATGAAAGAAAACGTTACCACATTCCTCAACATTATAAAAGCTGTCTAGTTCGTGGTGTCATATATGCCAAAGTTGTTCTATAAAAAACACACTAAATAGACCTTGTCGGCCATCATTGTTATGTAGAAAGAAAAAAAAAATAAACGGATATAGAGAGTGTTAACAAACCAGAAATAAAGCTGAAATAACAGTTCATAAGGACTTAATGTACAAACAACAACAAAATGCAAGTACATAAAAAGAAATAAACTACACTGACAATAGCAAACAAAAACACAACATAAATCTCTAGGTCTCCGTCAGTGTCACACTCCCTACTCCTCCATACTCTTCTCAGAATCATCATCAGAAGCATCGCCATCCTCCTCGTTTGAGGGGTACACAAAATCAGTCCATTCACACCCTGGCGCTGCTATTCCAGCATGAGCAAGTTGCAATTTTTGCATCTCATATTGCAATCTCATTTGGCCACTCATCCAAGTCATCCAGGCTTCTTGACAATGCTGTTGCTTTCTCAAATTATCTATATCTTCACGCATCATCATCAATTGATTTGTTTTTGATGGCTTCTTTGACGAAGAGGCTTTTGTCTTGGATACTTCCACTCTGCCCCCACTGGTGAGATTTTGTAGAAATTGTGTTGTAAGACATACTCCTTACGGGATTAATACTTCTTCAAAATTCAAAGGCACCAGAGCTCGCTTACATAATTCAGTAATCAGTTGAGGGAAGTAAAAACCAGTCTTGTTATGCTTTGCTGAATGGAGAATCTCATGAAAAATAATCTCACCCACATTCATCCTCACCTTGTGGTGGATAGCATACATCGAAATCGCCCTAGCTTTGCTAACGGTGCTCATGTGCTTTGAGGGCATCAATCTAGAGCAGAAAAAATATAACCAAATGCGCGAAATTGAGTCCAAAAACCTACTTTCAAAGCGGATGTGTTCCCCAGCCACAATAAACCATGTAGCTTTCCCTTTCGTCAGCAAATTAATCACAGCATCATAATTCATTTGTTGCTTGTATGTTGCGTAGGCATCCTCATCATCTCAACTTGTGGCAACCCATAAAACTCATTAATAGCGGCTACAGTAAATACCACTTCCTTGCCTCTTACCATTGTCCTTCCGTCAACGCTATGAGGAACGTTGGCATAAAACTCTTTCACTACAGAGGCAACAGTAGGAGCCTGTGGTTCTTTGCAAAATATCTACCAACCCAAAGCCTGAATTACATCAGTGATCCCCCTAACATTCTCTGTAAACACCAGCCCTCTTTCTTCAATAAATCCACCAGGTTTCTTTGCAAAATTTTCATATCTCTCCTTGGCAACTTGACTAACAAACCGGACATCATCAGAGGCCTGGCCTTTTCCTTTTTGTCTCCTATCACCTCCTGACTTTCTCTTGGGTGCCATTATAACAATTTCTCACTCAATCAATGCAACCAATTAAATCTACAATTTCAACACCCACGTAAATCACCACAAACTCCTTGCTCTAGGTACAATTTCTCCACTCAATCAATGCAACCCATTAAATCTACAGTACCCAACTTCAATCACAAAGTTCTTCAAGCATAACACAAAGCTCCCACGAAAATTCCAATAAAGTGTTCCCAATCTTCAACAACCAATAACACAATGCAAAATGAGTGAGAATTACTTACTTGAACCTGATTCTATGCAAATTTGCCTTGAATTGTTATGGATTGGCGCAATTTCGAAAATCCCCAATCTTTGAAACCCTAACTTTGATTTATGAGAATCCCGAATTGCTTCCTTAATCTACAAAATGTGAGTTGAAATTGAGTGTGTTAGTAAGCGATTGAGGAAAAAAATGAAGATGGGTTGAAGGAATGATGAATGGAAATGGTGTTTTGAGATTTTTAAAGAGAGGAAGAGAAAATGGCATCTGTGGGATAATGTCTTTTGAATGTGGGAAATGGCTGATATAAACGCAAATTTGCGTTTGCTTTGTTCACTGGTTGCGGCGATTGGATTTTTCACCGAGGCGAGCGTGCTTCTCATCGTGTGGGTGTGCAATGGTAATGTTCGCTACAACGATGATATGTGTCGCTGCGGCAAGCTTGATGATCTTTCTTTTCGGGTGCCAAAATGATGCTCGTTGCAGCGATAGTAATGTATCGCCACGGCGAGTGTGATATTGAAATGGCTGGGTATCCACAGAATGTGTTTTGCTAATGACCTGACAAGAATAAAATCAAAACATCTGAATTAATGAAATAAAAATAATGCAAAAAAATAAAAATAAAAATACTAAAAATAAAATAAAATAAAAATAAAAACAAAAACAAAAACGTAATCAAAATCTTGGGTTGCCTCCTAAAGAGCCCTTGTTTAAAGTCTTAAGCTCGACTCTTTTTTGTCATCAATGAAGATTTTGAAGAAAGATCGAAACCTTCTCGTCTTCATTCCCATTCTCAATATAAGGTTTCAATCTTTGGCCGTTGACTTTGAATGTTCTCTTCGTTGGGTGGTGAACCTCTATCGCCCCATGCGGAAACACGCGATGAATTATGAACGGGCCAGACCATCAGAAGCGCAATTTTCTCGGGAAAAGTAGTAGTCTTGAGTTAAACAATAGAACTTGGTTGCCCTCCTTGAATTCCTTGTTCACGATATGTTTGTCGTGCCACTACTTAGTCTTTTCTTTGTAGATTCGGGCATTCTCATATGCATTATTTCAGAATTCTTCCATTTCATTGAGTTGCAGTAATCGTTTTGTTCCTACTGCTTGTAGATCGAAGTTCAAAAGCTTCACTGCCCAAAATGACCTGTGTTCTAACTCTATTGGCAAGTGACAAGCTTTTCCATAAACCGTCCTATAGGGCGACATTCCTATGGGTGTTTTGACTGTCGTCCTATACGCTTATAATGCATCATCAAGCTTGGTTGCCCAATCCTTTCAAGAGGTGTTTACCATCTTTCCCAAGATTTGTTTCAGCTCCCTATTGGACACTTCTACTTGGCCACTGGTTTGAGGGTGATATGGGGTAGCAACACGATGTGTAACCCCATACTTGCTTAACAATGTCTCGAACTGGCAATTGCAGAAGTGAGAACCACCATCACTGATAATGGCCCTTGATGTGCCAAACCTTGAGAAAATATTCTTCTTTACAAACTTGACAACCATGCAAGCATCGTTTGTGGGTAACACTGTAGCTTCCACCCATTTTGAAACATCATCTACAGTAACCAAAATAAAACGATTAGAAAACGAGGAAGGGAAAGGTCCCATAAAATATATGTTAGTAAACGGTCCCATATACGCAGCGGAAACAAAACAAATATAATATAGAGATCGTTTACATGAGCCAAGATCAAGGGTATAATTTTACAATTCATAATAAAATAAAATCTGCAGAAAAATAAATCTAAGTTTAAAGAAAACAAACGCACGTTGGAGGCTCCTCCAAATTTTTCAACGAATGTTTTGCTATCGATCCAAGTGTAGGATCGAACCCACATAGTCCACACAAAGACAATCTCAAAAGAACCAAAGAGGGATTTGCTAGATCCTCTTTGGCTTCAAGATTAAGAAGAAAGCAAATCAATTGAATTGATTTTTGAGCCTAAAGTGTTTCTGCCGTGGGAGTGTATTGAGAAGGGTTGTTGTGTGTGTTTTACTTTCAAAGAGAAATCAATTAATTGAATAATCACACACTTTTCTTTTTATAGTAAAATAATCAAGTTGCCCTATTCCCATATGGAATAGGCTTGGTCTCCAACCTAAACACCCCATGTTGCCAAACACTCCCAATTTGATATTTTTATTTTCCATCATTATCTCAATTAAAATCAATTAATATATATATTAACATTTAACAATAATGATAATTTATTTAAATATGTGCGAACACATATTTAAATGTAATTTCACTTATGTAATTTTTCTAACAAATTAAATAAAGGCTACGACCTCAGCAAATTTAATTGCACTGTAAAATTACCAAAATACCCTTTCACCTTAAAAGACGAAAATGCCCTTCTTTCTTCCTGAGTCTTAAATTATCTTCTATGTGTGTGACCCATAGGCTTCTCATCATACCGGCAGTGTATAGTATCGCGATTAACATCAATTAATCATCTCACTAATACATAGACCAAGATTGGCCCATAGCAAGGCATCATGGCCACCTGATAGATTCGGATTCAACAATGTAGCTACCTATCAACGATATGGTTACCGTGCAATTTGATCCTTTCATCATACATTATCTCGACGAGACGATGGCATAGAAATAGTGTCAACCTTCGGTTACTCTCGATATTATGTATTTAGTTTTTGGACCAATGACCCGTATTATAATCTAGATAGAGCAACAACTCAATCACACTGTGGCCATAGTTTAACGTCATTGCCATTTACTGAATTGCGCCATGAGATAACTTCTCCCGTACCCGGGAGTGATGAATCCTCTGTCAATCCACCATAGTCTTGATACACTTCTTGATGCAGCCAATCACCACCGTATTGATAGTTCTGAAAAGAACTGCGTTAGGCTAGTGTCAAACTACACCAATCGGTGCACAAGACACTCCAGTGATCTCTTTGATAATTGCTTATCTAATCTCTCTTTTGTTTTGTAGCGATGTCAAGAGACGAACTTGGTGCTTAATAGGTAGAAGTGCCACTTCATGGTCCAGGAAGGAATAGTGCTTGGTCACAGAATTTCAAAGGACGGAATAGAAGTGGATCGAGCAAAGACGGCCGTGGTTGAGAAGCTGCCACCACCCTCAAATGTTAAAGCAGTTCAAAGTTTCTTGGGGCATGTGGGGTTTTATAGACGGTTTATCAAGGATTTTTCTAAGATCTCTAAAACCCTTTGTAATTTATTGATTAAAGATGTTGCTTTTGATTTTAATGATGAATGCATGCATGCCTTTCAGACTCTAAAAAAATTATTAGTGTCTGCACCTATTATTACAGTTCCTAATTGAGGACTACCATTTGAATTGATGTGTGATGCTAGTGATTTTGCACTAGGACTAGTGTTAGGACGGAGGAAAAACAAAGTGTTGCATGTAATTCAGTATGGTAGCAAAACACTCACTAATGCACAATTGAATTACACCACCACTAAAAAAGAATTGTTGCCTGTGGTTTTTGCTTTTGATAAATTTCGTTCATATTTGCTAGGTGCCAAGGTGATAGTCTACATGGACCATTTAGCACTCAAGCACCTATTGGCAAAGCAAGAAGCGAAACCTCGGCTGATAAGATGGATCTTATTGCTATATGAGTTTGAGTTGGAGATACGAGATAAGAAAGGGTCGGAAAATGTGGTGGCGGACCATTTGTCAAGGATTGAACAACCAATTCAGGGAAATGAAGAAGAAACCCAAATCAGAGAAACTTTTCTAGATGAAAAATTAATGAGAGTGGAGGAAGCACCGTGGTATGCAGATTTTGCAAACTACTTGTCAGCAAGAGTGCTCCCCATCAGCATGACCTTCCAACAAAAGAGGAAGTTTTTCTCAGATTTGAAGTACTACTTCTGGGAAGAGCCATTTCTTTATAGACACTGTGTTGATAAGATGATACATAGGTGTGTTCTGGAAGAGGAAATGGAGAATATCCTATGACATTGTCACGAAAGGGAAATGGGTGGCCATTTTGGAGGAGCTAGGATAGTAGCCAAGGTTCTTCAATCTGGGTTTTACTGGCCAACCCTTTTCAAGGATTCTTTCTGGATGGTTCATGAATGCGACCAATGTCAACGAAGTGGGAATATTTTAAAGTGAGATGAGATGCCACTGAACAATATCCTAGTTGTTGAGCTGTTCGATGTATGGGGAATTGACTTCATGGGTCCTTTCCCAAATTCTTATAGGAATATGTACATTTTGGTAGCGGTGGACTACGTATCAAAATGGGTGAAAGCAGTTGTATTGCCATCCAATGATGCCCGGTGGTGGTTAATTTTGTGAGAAATAACATTTTCTCAAGGTTTGGAATACCACAGGCAATCATTAGTGATGGAGGATCGTATTTTTGCAACAGGCAATTGGATGCACTGTTGGGGAAATATGGGGTGAAACATAGAGTTGCGACACCCTACCATCCATAAACTAGCAGACAAGTGGAACTGTCAAACAGAGAACTAAAGGGAATCTTAGAGAAGACAGTCAATGCATCGAGGAAGGATTGGTCATGGAAGTTGGATGGTGCATTATGGTCCTACTGTACTGAATTTAAGACTTCGATTGGTATGTCTCCATTTCAGATGGTCTATGGGAAGGCATGTCATTTTCCGGTAGAACTCAAGCATAAGGCCTACTAGGCAGTCAAGCAGCTCAACATGGATTTACGAGCTGCTGGGGAAGAAAGGATGCTGACTTTGAATGAACTCGATGAGTTCCGTCAAAAGCTTATGAGAATGCTAGGATGTACAAAAGTGGCATGACAAGCATATCAGGAAGAAGAACTTTGAAATGGGTCAGAAAGTGTTGTGTTTAATTCTAGACTTAGGCTTTTCCTTGGAAAACATAGGTCTAGATGGTCCGGACCCTTCATAGTTACAAACGTTTACCCATACGGGTCGGTGGAGGTTTCACATGAAGAAAAGGGCACATTTAAGGTCAACGGACAGAGATTGAAGCTGTACATTGATGGGGTGATGAGTTGCCAGTCATTCCCCATCCGACTTGACATCCCGACATGAGAACTTAAGAGAGTCGAGCTTTCCGACTATAAACAAGGGCTCCTTGGGAGGCAACCCACGTGTTTTCATTTGTTGTTGTTTATTTATTGTTTTGTAGTTGTGTAGTTTTCATATAATTTTAAGATGAAGTCTAATTTGTGTGTTTTTGGGTGTTTCAGGTGACTTATCGAATCAAGGCGAAAAATGGAATTTTTCCATTTTTCGTCGTAGCGAACTACATTGTGCAAGAAGTGGAATCTGAAAAGTCCAAGACTTTGTCGAGGTGCGGTAGGCTCTGGAATTTTTCGTCGGGGCGAAGCATTTGTTTTCGCCTCGGCGAAGAGACTTGGGCGAAATTGGCTAAGGGAAGTTCACCACGGCGAAGAAATTTCTTCGTCGAGGCATTGTATGCACTGGATTTCTTCGCCGAGGCGCTGAATGCACTGGATTTTTTTGCCGCGGTGAAGAATTTGTCTTCGCCGCAGCGTCGCCTGGGTTGAAATTTTTTTTTTATTTGTAGAATTAAGAACTTCGCTGCGATGAAGTCTGCTTTTTATAAATACCCACGCGACTTTTCATTTTTAACGCAAAAGTTCAAAACACATTTGAGAGCAAAGTTTTTCCTACTTCAATCCAGAGTTTTTTCAGCACATTCCCATCACTTTTCCTCATTTCTTAACCCTCCCAAACACCAAAACAACTCATTTTAACAACGATTTTTGCGAAAAAATTGAAGAAATTTTGGAAACCCTTGGTTTTCAAAATTTGGGGATCTTGCCATCTGAGCTGCAATTGATGAAATTGGTGGTAAATACTTCTTGGGATTGGTAAGATTTCGAGTTCTCCAAACTTTTTATTGATCAATTTTGATTTTTTTTTTTTTAGTTGAATCTGAGATTTTGATTGTTGCGTGAGTTGTGGAACTTTTTATGGTGTTTGTGCTTTGATTGTGGTTTAAGAAGTGTAGATCTTGATTGTTGTGGTGTTGAGTGTAACACCCAACATGGAGGTACATGATTTAAATTATGTTTTATAGACCTTAATTAATTTTTATTAAAGTTATTTTAAGAGAATATGAAGAAAATGCCTTAAACTTGCATTAAGGGTAAAATGGTCTTTTCACTCAAAATTAGTTGAAATTGTGGGGAGTGAAAAGAGATAGAATTTTATAGAGAATACAATAAAAATGAGGGCATTATGGTAATTGACTAAGGGACAAGGATGAAATTTCCACAAAAGTGTAAGGGCAAAATGGGAAAAGGAGTTTATAAAATAAGATGATAAGGGTTTGTAACCCTTATTTCCTTCATTCCACCGCTACACTACTCCTGCATTTTCTCTCAAATTTCCATTCTCTCCTCCAAGGATTTTGAGGGCTTTTGAGTGATTTTTAATAGGGTTTTGATTCTAGACTTCAAAAGGTAAGAACTCATGCTTTTTATCTATGATTTATTTGTGTAAAAGCTGAGTTCTTATGAAGTTTATGCTTAGGGTTAGAAGAAGTTTTGAATCCAACAAGAATAGAGAGCTTAGTAGAGAATACTCAAGCATAAGGTAAGTAAATTCCACTCAAAATCCAACTCAAGTTAAAGTTTAAGAATTCAAGTGAGTAGAGATTTCTTTTAAGTATGCATATGTTATGATTATTGAGAAATTGAGATGAGATTGATGATGAATTATGCTTGTTGTTGGATATATTTGAATATGAGAAGTGTATGTGATGGTTTGATGATGGGTTGAAATTGGAAGAATTGGAGAAATTTTTGGGAGTGTGTTTGCCGTGTAGGTATGGTGATGCTACAAGAGAGATTTTCTCTCATTTTTGGATGGTTGAGAAACAAATTGAATGATAATTAAATTAGGGTTTGTTTATGCACAAGTATTGTTTGATGAAATGCCTAAGAGAAGTATAAGTTTGAGTAGAAACCTTACTTTTATGCAACATTGCATATGTGTATTTCATAAGTACATTTAAGTAAGAAATTTTAAGCATGAGCCATCCATATGCATATAATTATGTATGTGTAGAAACTTAAGAAAGAATAAAAGAATAAAGAACAAAGAATAAAGAATAAAAGAATAAAAGAATAAAAGAATAAAACACTCTAAGAATAAAGAGAAAGGAAGAATAAGCATTAAAGAATTAGGGAGTGTTAAAAAAGAGAAAAGAATAGGCTGTTGTGATGGGGAACCGTGAGTGTTAAGAAGAAATTCCAACATACACGCCACCTTAATTGAGTGGCATAAGAAGAAGAAGAATTGTACGATCGGTAAGAGTGTATGTGGATGAGGGTTGTACCAAGAAGAACTCCTACATGCACGCCACCTTAATTGAGTGGCCTAAGAAGAAAGAAGAAGTTGTACGGTTCGGAAGAGTGCATGTAGATGAGGACTGTACTCACTCACATGGCCAAGGTTCCAAATCCATGCATCAACCGAGTCCAATCAGCAAAGATTAAGAATAAGAAAGAATAAGAATAAGAAAACAAAGAATAAGAAATAATAAGAATAAGAAATAATACAAATGAGAAAAGAAAGAATAAGAATGAGAAAAGAAAGAATAAGAAATAATGAGAAGGCTTGAACAAGCAAAGAAGAAGAAAAGGAAAGAAAAACAAGAAAGAAAAGAAAAGAAAAGAAAAGAAATAGAAAGAAGAAATAAAATGGATTTTATGCATTATTGCATATACATTCCATTCATGCATATTACCATGAATTCCATCATGGTTAGAAAGAATAGAAAGAGTAGAAAGAATAGAAAGGGTAAGGAAGAAAGAACAAAAAGAAGAAGAGAATTAAGTAAGGAAAGAACCAAAGAAGGGGAAAAGTTAAGGGATTTACTTACTGAGCATTTTTATGCTCACCCCGTTGTTTTTCCATGTTTTTGCAGGAAATAGGTGAGCAACGGTCGGAGGGACGTCGACAAGTGGAGAGGATTGGCATTACTGTCCACCATTGCTAAGTTTTTGTACTTGTTATTTTGATATATGTAAAGAATTATGTTTTGTAAGTAAAGAAAAATTTGGGCCCAACTATTTTCATATACTAAGTATGTATGTTTTATTGTATATGTTATAAAGAATACTAGTAGAAAGAAGTCATTACATTGAGGAGTTTGGGTTTTGAATTTTGGAGTATTTGGTTGATTTTGGAAGGAGAGTAATTTTGGGGGTCTAGGTGCGATTTTTGGAAGTGTCGTGGTTTTGCAGGATTGATTGTGGTTATTTGTAGGGTGCTTAGAGTTGAATTGTTAAGTTAGAATAGTAGTTTGGGGAAAATACCGCTCAAATTACTTTCCAAGGGTAAAGGAAAAGGGAAGAAGATAGATGACCGATTTGTTAATGAAAAGGCTCAGAAACAATATGAAGGGGCAATCCAAAGGAAAGATAAAGGATTTGTTGCCGAGTGGGGGTTTACCACTGTTTATGCTGAAGAGTGGAGTGCAGGGTGAAAGTGGAATGCATTTATGGATGAACCTGCACATGCGGCCATAGAGCCAATAGTAAGAGAGTTTTATGCCAACCTCGCTGATTGTGATCCTGGTCATGTGTTTGTGAGGGGCATTGATATGCCATTTGATGCAAAGACAATCAATGATTTCTTTGATTTGCCTCAAATTACCCATGATGAGCATGAGGAATTCAGGAATACACAATTTGAGGATAATGTGATACTTTCGGTCATAACAAAACAGGATACCACTTGGGAGATTTCAAAGAAAGGAAAGAAGAGTATCAAGGGAACCAATCTGACACCGATGGCTAGGTTGTGGCAATACTTTGTAAGTGTGAGGATGATGCCGGAAACGCATTATAACACAATGACTTATGAGAAGGCATTGTTACTCCATTCCATTGCCACAAGAAAGAAAATAGATGTGGGAAACATTATCCTGACTAGTATTAAGAATGCAGCCCAACTAGGGCGAGGCAGTTTTCCATTCCCACATCTCATTACAGAGCTGTGCATTTGAGCAAGGGTGGAGAAGACTAAAGATGAACCATTTATCCATGCTGCCCCAGCTCTTGACACAGCCTACTATCGGAAGCTACTTGAGCGTCAACCCAGTAAGCAACCCAACACTGGGACAAAACGACAGAGAACCATACAAGGCACTGCCACATCATCCAGTTCCACAGCCACTATGAAGGAGATGATGCAGCAAATGCTGGGTCAGATGAAACGGATGGAAAAACATCAGGATTGGCTAGCAGAGCAGACCTAGATGATGTATGACATGCAGCACAATTGCTTCACCAAGCTCAACGTTGATACTTCGGAATTCCAATGGGTTGACTGGGATTTAGAAGAATGGATGGGCTCCAACTCAGAAGAGGACGATGCCGAGGGAGAGGAGGAGGCCGAAGAATGAACTTGAATAGCTGTTTTTGTATTTTATTTTTCCTTGTTTTAGTTGTTTTTGTATTTTCATTTCGAACAGTGAACTAATTTGCTTTTTGTTTTGGATTGTTTAAATTTTGTTTTAGTTTCCTAGTAGTTGAAAAGGCAAGATTAGGATTGTAATATTTTCATATTAGTCATTGAATTTTTCTAACACAGTGGACACCATAGTATTTCAATTTTTTTTTTACAGATATGGTGATGAGAAAGATAAGGACCGAGTGTGCATGCTGTTGAGCAAAACTTCAACGTCACAGATTAATCAGGGAACTATCTCGTACCTTTGTAGATTTTGTTTTTCTATTCCTAATTCGTGCATAATGTGACATTGGGGACAATGTCATCTTTAGTTTGGGGTTAGGGAAAAATTTGAACAACTTTTTATTTTTGTTTAGTTGTTGTCATGTTTTGTTGTGTATGCCATTGATGAATTACATAAGTCTATGATGAGAATAGGATTGTTGGGATTTTATTGTTGAAAAATGTTAAGCATTGCTTCAAGTTTATGTTGATTGACTGAATTTTGATTGAGGTTTGTTGAGTGGTTCAGCCACCATTTTCATTATTTCGGCATGCTTAGATTCATTTTATGTGGTTAGGTAAAGTCTTGATAATGTTGGTACACTTTAGAACCTAGTTTAGAAATGCTTGAGGCGAAATTCTAGGAATAGACATTATTGAGGAAGTGATTTAGGCGATTTTTTGGAACGTTTGAGCCTTTCCAGCCAATCATGAATTCTATCCCTTGTTACCCATTTGAACCTTATGAAATCATCGTTGTCCCTTTTTGTGTTCTTGTGCAACCAATAATGCCCGAACCTTTCACCCTAAACACATCCGCAACCTTTAAGAGAATTCTAAACCTAATGCAAACACAAAGAGCTTGGAGAGTTGTGTGAATGAACTAAAATATTAGTTTGGGGGTTGTGAGAAGGGCAAGAAGAATAAAAGGGGTAATTAAACTCAATAAAATGATTATTTCTATTTCAAAAAAAGAAAAAAAAACCAGAATTTGAGAATTACAATGCAGTTGAAAAAAATGAGAAGTGCACATGTTTGAGGGTTATAAATTGGTTGACTTTGTAGTGGTGGTTAAGGAAGAAAGTAGAAATTGATTTGAGTCTTGATGTTTGCTTAAAGAAAACTGAGTTCTCTTGCTTTGTTAATCCTGTCCGTTTCTTTTAAGCCCACAAACCGAGCCTAACGTTACAAGCCTGTAAAGACCTTCTGATCTTTAGTAATGTCTAATCCTCATTAGTGGAGAGTAGTTTGATACTTAGGCCTATGGAGTCTGCCGCCATTTGATAAACTTTGTTTTTCTACATAAAAATAGTCCGGGAAGTCAGAATGTGGATTGAAGTGGGGATTACCTACTCGGGGGACCAATAGAGAAAGATAGTCGATGCAACTTATAACTTCTTGGAGTGTTGGACATTTTTCTAGTAATAATTTTTCAACGATCTTTGAGACTTGTTTAAATTCTAGGCAGTTCGTTGTGTTGAGTTGAGTCTAATGTTTTATTTTATTTTCAGTTTTGTTATTTGGCGTTGTTTTGGGCGTTTGTTGTTTTTCTTTCTTTGTGTTTTGTACTTGATGCTCGGGGATGAGCATGTCTTTAGTTTGGAGGTATTTGATAATCCGAGAATTATACTGTTTTTATTAGGCTTTTTGGCCAGATTGTAGATACTTCTTAGTTCATTTCTGCCTAAATTGCTACTTAATTCTTTACATTTTGTGTTTTAGGCCAAAATGGACATTTTGAGCAAATAATGAGCGAATTGGAGTTTCTGGACCCAGAAGTAAGCGGATTTCAGAAGTTGGGAGAGTTCTAAAGCAAAGTGAAGCACTATGAAGCTTGTTCCCATGGGAGAGCATCGAAGATCGAAGATTCAAGCAAAGAAGTTGGCAGAGGGCAATTCTGTAATTCCAGATTTCTTCATGAAGGTTTGCCACGGCGAAAACTATTAAGCACGAGTTCCATTTTACCTCTCACCACAGCGAAACTCTTTCTTCGCCTCGGCGAAGTTTGCGAATTTTAGTTTCTCGAAAACACACAATTTTATTTTAGGAAAGTTTTAGGTCTTTGGGCGAGGTATAAAAGAAAAAGTTTACCATTTTCGGAGGGGGTCGTCCAGTTTTCATTTGTTCTCATTGAGTTTTGAATAGATTTGATATTTAGAGAGAAGATTTGAGCTTGAATCTTGTGGATTCTTCAACTAGGGGAGATCTCTACCCTTCTCTGCATTTCAATATGTTGAACATTGTGTTTATTGTTTTTCTTGCTGTGTATTTTGATTTAGTTATGAACTAACCCATTTTGGGTTAGGGTTTTGATTAAGTTCGGATTTCTATGGATTAATGAATTGATTATTGATATTTCCATATTCTAGTGCATAGATTGTGTGGTTATTCTATTTTTAATGGAATTTATTTGATGAATATGATGAGATTGAGAAATGAATCATGTTGAGCTTCTTGGGTAATCACCATTGTAGTATTGAATGCTAGAGATAGATTTGAGAATCAATGAAATCAATCTAGGATTCCATTAGCTTAATGAACTTGGATCTATTATTCTTTAATTTGTTGGGTGCGGAAGTTTAATAGAGAAAAGTAGGAATTCATAGTCTGAGAAGGTATGTTTGACAACTTAGAGAATTCGATTTACAATCTGTGCGTGTGAGTGTGGAATTAACATAGTCCGTAGAATTCATCCATAGAGTCCAAATGAAGTCAAAACCTTAACCGTTTGTTAAATTGATATTATTCTTGCTTCCATTAATTAGTCTTTAATACTTAGTAAGTTTTGTTTTAGTTTTAGATTTAATCTTTCCCATTAATCCAAACACATTCGATTCCTCCAACTTGAAAACAGTTAGGAAATTTAGTGCTTAACAACCAATCCTCGTGGGAACGATACTTGCTCATCACTTTATTACCTTGTGCGACTAATGCACTTGCTATTTATGCATGTTGTAGTTACAACGCATCAGGACTGTAGGTGGCTGCCCTTTAAAAAGGGCAGCAATCGATGGAGGAGCAGCAGCGCGCACTAAGGCAGCGCCGCACGTGCAAAGCAAGTGACATTTAGGCACCTTGCAGTGCACAGCAATGTCGCTATTGGGAGCTGCTTGGTGCCAGGAAGGTGGCTGCATGTCCAGGCATGTGGCCTTGGCTGGTGCTGCTACCAGCAACACGACAACAGCCTTGTAAAGTTGCTACCCACCTACAACAACACGTTACTGTTGTCCTGACCTATTTGCCCCTTTAGCGGTGGCCCCGTGTTGGCCAAGTGCCCACCAATATTTGGCCTTGATTGGCATTTGGTTTTTTTAGCCAAGGGCCCGATTTGATATGCACAAAAAATGCATGTCAAATCTAGTAAAACGGGACAGCCCATGCAAAGATGCAATGGGCCAAATTTTGGGCTTTTTCATGTTTTTGCGCAATAAAGAAAAATCCAGAAATTTTTGGATATATGTTGCTACATGTTAGGAATGTTTTGGAGGCCCAACTGAGAGAGGCCCGAATCAAATAAGTTAAATTATAATTTTTCAAAATTGTTTGACCTAAACCAATATTGCTAAACATGAAGGGGTAATTCATAATCTACAAAACCAAATCATAATTCAATTTTAATTGTTTGATGCATGATTCTTGTATGTGAATATGCATGGTGTATGGTGCATAAGCCTTTGGACCTAGTTTAATTTTTAGATTATGTAATTCTAAAATAGGGCCTGCGTGCCTTGCCTTTCTCTATTATCTCTGTTGCACTTCTCTTTTGCATCTCACTCCCCTCGAATGTAACTCGAGGTTTCTTTTCAAATATGTAAAATTATATTTGCAATTTTAGTTTGAAAGTTGTGTAATGTTCGAGAAGAGAAAGTGAAGGAAGAGGAAGGCAAATTACTTGAAGAATCCAAAGTTGGAATTAAGCATAGTTTGACCTACCAATTCCTCTAAGCTCGGGGAATCGGTTTTAGTTAAAGCTATGCACCAACACATTTATTTTATGCTTAGTATGCAGGTGTATGTTATGACTATAAAATGATAAAAGACATAAAACTGGTGAGGCACACAAAATAAAAATCCCTCGATAAAGTATATTAAGTCATATCAATAAAAGCCTTCCATCACCATAGGTTTAATCAAACCACTGTTCATTGGAATCTTATTCGCCAAAGTGAAGGGTACACTTCTACCAGTGGGAGGTTAAATTTCATTGGAGTTTTCCTTAATGAGGATAGGTCGACTGAAATGATATGTTTTGCTTGTTCGCCAAAGCGAAGGTTGATAAGCATATCATAGGCATAGTAGAAAAGTGCAATATACAAGTGTACATGGTGACATATAGTGTCCACTCTACTGATACTAAGAATTACAATTGAGGACAATGGTTTGTGCCATTGAATTGTGTAATTGGCTTGTTGGCTTGGTTTACATTAGAGGTTGGTAGTTGGAGCTATCAACTGGTGTAAGTTAAGTTTGCTGGCCTACCTAATCAACCCATTTTGGCTTGTTCGCCAAAGCAAAAGTTTGAAATGGGCTAGATGGATCTTAGTCCACTAGGAAAGCCAACGTGCTTTCTCGGGTTAATGGTGAGGGCTATTGACTTGAGGAAAATAGGTGGAGTGATTATTTAATAAAAGACCTTATTAAATAATAATAATAAACATGATAATAACTTTTGCTTATTCTGCACTTGTAGATTCATTTAAATGAGCAACATGAACCCATCATCATTGCAACAAATCATCGAACTAGGAAACAAATGGAATGGTGAGAATTTCGTTGACCAGTATAGAAGTATAAACAATATACTTAAGTCAAGTGATACACATGATTCTGAAGCAGAAATGACAAGATACATTGTGCTTGCATCAATGGCACCATTACCATGATTGCAGTGCCAGAATACAAACTTGGCTTCCATTCTTTATACTCTACAGAAAAGTGACAAGCATATGGTGTCTCAATCATTGTTCAAATGCAAGATGGAAGAAGGTATCAAAATTGGCGATTATATACTCAAGTTGATCGAGTATAAAAATAAGCTTGAGATTTTAGGATGTAGACTTAATGAGGGTTTAGCAATAGACTTAATATTACAGTCTTTGCCAGATTCTTACTCTCAATTTGTCCATGACTTTATTGAGGATAATAAGAAGAACACCCTTTCTAAGCTTCTGGATATGTTGAAGGCTATTGAGTCAAGCATCAAAATGTCAAACATTGATGCTGGTTGAAGCTGTAGGATCGAACCCACGTAGTCCACACGAAGACAATCTCAAAAGAACCAAAGAAAGATTTGCTAGATGCTTTTTGGCTTCAAGATTAAGAAGAAAGCAAATCAATTGAATTGATTTTTAGCCTAAAGTGTTTCTGCCGTGGGAGAGAAAGAGAGGGGTTGTGTGTGTTTTAATTTCAAAGGAAAACAATTAAATAAAAACAATTAACACACACTTTTCTTTTTATAGTTAATTAAGTTGCCCTAATCCCATATGGAATAGGCTTGGGCTCCAACCCAAACGCCTCATGTTGCCAAACACTTCTAATTTGATATTTTATTTTTCCATCATTATCTCAATTAAAATCAATTAACATATATTTAAATATATATTAACATTTAACAATAATGATAATATATTTAAATATGTGTGAACACACATTTAAACGTAATTTCACTTATTTAATCTTTCTAACAAATTAAATAAAGGCTACGACCTCAGCAAATTTAATTGCACTATGAAATTACCAAAATACCATTTCACTTTAAAAGACGAAAACACCCTTCTTTCTTCTTGGATCTTAAATTATCTTCTATGTGTGTGACCCATAGGCTCCTCATCATATCGGCAGTGTATAGTATCGCGATTAACACCAATTAATCATCTCACTAATACATAGACCAAGATTGGCCCCTAGCAAGGCATCATGGCCACTTGATAGATTCGGATTCAACAAAGTAGCTACCTGTCAACAATATGGTTACCGTGCAATTCGATCCTTTCATCATATGTTATCTCGACGAGACGAACACATAGAAATAGTGTCAACCTTCGGTTACTCTTGATATTATGTATTCAATTTATGGACCAATGACCTGTATTATAAACTGGATAGAGCAACAATTCAATCCCACTATGGCCACAGTTTTAATGTCATTGCCATATACTGAATTGCGCCGTGAGATAACTTCTCCCGTACCCGGGAGTGATGAATCCTCTGTCAATCCACCATAGTCTTGATACACTCCTTGATGCAGCCAATCACCACCGTATTGATAGCTCTGAAAAGAACTGCGTTAGGCTAGTGTCAAACTACACCAATCGGTGCACAAGGCGCTCTAGTGATCTCAAGTCTAAGGATCACATGCACCACCATTCATTAGAGGACTTGTTCCATAGACACTGGGGTTACCATCCATATAGAATCCTCTGGTGGGTCAGTCTAGTGAACTTGCTGTGGTGTAATCGCCTACAGCAAGCCCCCATGTGTTACACCAGGTTGTCACCAAACAACCTTGACAAGTGAGATCAGTCATTGCCTTTCAACAAGGTTGTTCAACACTATGATAGCCTTACTGTATTATATGTGCCCTTACTTCAGAATAATACTAGGGCTACAGACGTTTCTAGAATGGCCACCATATGTGCTCATAGGGTTCTCACTATCAAGATTTGAAACACTTGATACCCTCGTCATGGTTCTACCATTCTAAGGACATATATCAATACATATTGCAATAATAATGATTTATGTGATATAGAGTAAGATGCCTTTTATTATTGATTAATGAACATTATTACAAAGAGTCAATTCCACAATAATTGATTGGCTCTAGGGCACCTACTCCAACAACACCCACTTTGAGGTACGTAGTTTTGTATGCTTTTTTTTGTCTTGGTGTTGTTTGTTGGCCCTAAGTTAAATTAATATGTTGTTATTGTTGATTGATTGCCCTTGGTTTAGTTTGTAAGTTGTTGAAGTTGCTTGGATGCCCTGATTTTGGTGAAGGATTGGCGAAATCATGGAAGTGCAGACTTCGCCGGGGCGAAGAATAAGATTAGCCGCGGCGACGTACACTATGTATTTTTTCGCTGGGACGAAGAGTCAGCTGATTTTCTTATGAAGTTTCTAGAGAAATTTTCCATAGGGGTGAAGTGAGCATTCTACCCCTAATTAGCAGAAAAAGTGGGGAGTGAAATACAAGGAAATTTCAAGGAGAATGCATTGGAATGGGGGTGTATTTGTAAAGAATTAAAGGGTAAAGATGGAATTTCTATGAAAGTGCAAGGGCAAAATGGGAAAGAGTGCTTATTTATATGAGCTAATAAGGGTTTAGCCTTAGAGACCCTCCCATTCTCTACACCCCATACACTTCTACCACTCTCCATTTCTCTCAATTCTTCATCCTTTTGGCTAAGGAAATTGAGGGCTTTTGGTTGGATTTTAACAAGGATTTAATCCTAAGCATTAAGAGGTAAGCATTCTTGCTCTAGTTATGAGATTAATTTGAGTAAATGTTGAATTCTTATAAAGTTTATGCTTAGGGTTTGAGAAAGAGAACAAGTCCAACAAAGATAGTGAGCTTTTGTGAAATTGCTCAAGAAAAAGGTAAGTAAATCCAACTCACGCTAAGATTTAAGCAATCAAATGATTCGATATGCATGTATAGGTATATGAGTTGAGATTGATTGCTGAGAATGAATCTATTGTTGAGTATATGGCTTTTGATGAGTAGATTTGAGCCATGAGAAGTGGAGTTAAGATTGTAGTGACCAAGTGAAGTTGGTTACAATTAGAAAGAATTTGAGTAGAGTATTTGGAAGTGTATTTCCTGGCCAGGATTTGTGATAATTCAAAGGAGTTGTACTCCAATTATGGATGGTCCAAGAAAGAAGTAGAATTATGGTTAAAATAGAATTTTTGTATGCATGCTTATTGTTTGATGAAATGCCTAAGAAAGAAGCATAAGCATGAGCCATCCACATGCATATATTTGCATATGCATAAGAACTTAAAGAGAGAATAAAGATAAAGAAAGAAAAGCACTAAAGAATTAAGGGAAGAAAAGTGCTAAAGAAGAAAAAAGAATAGTTGTTGCGATGGGGAACCCGTGGGTGATAAGAAGAAGAAATTCCCACATACACGCCACCTTAATTGAGTGGCATAAGAAGAAGAAGAATTTTTATAGCCCGTAAGAGTGTATGTGGATGAGGGTTGTACCAAGAAGAATTTCCTACATGCACGCCACCTTAATTGAGTGGCATAAGAAGAAAGAACTTGTACAATCCGCAAGAGTGCATGTAGATGAGGACTGTACTCACTCACACGGCCAGGGTTCCAAATCCATGCATCAACCGAGTCTGATTGGCAAAGAATGAGAATAAGAATAAGAAAGAATGAGAAAGCTTGAGCAAGCAAGAAAAGAAAAGAAAAGCAAGAAAAGAAAAGAAGAGTTTGAGCAAGCAAGAAAAGAAACAGAATAAAAAATAGAAAGAAGAAAAGAAAATGCATGTCTATGCATTACTGCATATGCATTTCATTCATGCATGTTACCATGATTTCCATCATGGTTAATGAGAATAAGAAAGAATAGAAAGAAAGAACAGAGAGAATTAGAGTAAGGAAAGAACCAAAGTATAAGTCGCAAGTATAAAGGAGTAGAGGATTTACTTACTGAGCATTTTTGTGCTCACCCCGTTGTTTTCCATGTTTTGTAGGAAATAGGTGAGAAGCGGTCGGATGGATGTCGACAAGCGGAGAGAAATGGCATTATTGTCCACCGTTGTAAAAGTTTTTGTATATGTGATTTTGTTATGTACATAATAATATATGTTAAGTAAAGAAAAATTTTGGGCCTAGCTACTTTTCATTTATTAAGTATGAATATTTTTCATAGTATATTTTCTAAGTATACTAGTAGAAAATGAGGCATTACAAAGAAACTATTATAGATAGGAAGGGTGTTTGTCCTCACTGTGGGAATCCTAGCCACGAAGGAAATATTACAAGGCCTTCCTAGCAAAAAGGAAGAAGAATGCTACTTTTTCGTCAGGTATGTTCTTGATTGAGATTAACTTCTCCCTTCAACATCTTGGGTCATTGATGTATAGGGACTACGACAGAGTAGATTGCTCGCCAAGGGAGAGGTTGACCTACTAGTTGGAAATGGAGCACATGATGCTGCATTAGCTGTAACGCCCACATGGAAGTATGTAATTTAATTTATGTTTTTATAGCCCTTAGTTGATTTTTGTTAAAGTTATTTTAAGAGAATATGAAGAAAATGTCTTAAAACTTGCATTAAGGGTAAAATGGTCTTTTCACTCAAAATTAGTTGAAAAAGTAGGGAGTTTCATGTAAAATGCAATATAAATGAGGGCATTATGGTAATTGACTAAGGGACATAGATGGAATTTCCAAGAAAGTGTAAGGGCAAAATGGGAAAGTATGTTTATAAAATAAGATATTAAGGGTTTGCAACTCTTATTTCTCTCCTTTCCACCGCCACTCTCCTTCTCCATTTTCTCTCAAATTTTCACTCAATTTTCCAAGGATTTTCAGGGCTTTTGAGTGGAATTTAATAAGGTTTTGATCCTAGGCAACAAGGAGTAAGAATTCTTGCTTTATATATATGATTTATTTGTGTAGAAGTTGAATTCTTATTAAGTTTATGCTTAGGGTTAAGAGAAGGTTTGAATCCAACAAGAGTAGAGAGCTTTAGTGGAGACTACTCAAGTATAAGGTAAGTAAATTCCACTCAAACTCCAATTCAAGTTAAGGTTTAAGAAATCAATTGAGTAGAGATTTCTTTGAGCATGTATATGTTATGATTGTTGAGAAATTGAAATGAGATTGATGATTATTTATGCTTGTTGTTGGATATATTTGAGTATGAGAAGTGTTTTTGATTGTATGATGATGGGTTGAAATTCAGTTGGAATTATAAGAATTTTGGGAGTGTTTTGCCGTGTAGGGATTATGAGGATACATGGGAGTTTGGCTATCATTTTGGATGGTTAAAGAAACAAAGAGAATTATAATTAAAGTAAAGTTTGTATATGCACATTTATTATTTGATGAAATGCCTAAGAGAAGTATGAGTAAGAGTAGAAACTTTAATTTTATGCAAAATTGCATATTTGCATTTCATGAGTGCATTTAAGTAAGAATTCTAAGCATGAGCCATCCTTATGAATATATTTGTATTTCTGTAATAACTTAAGAAAGAATAAAGAATTTTAAGAATAAAACACTTTAAGAATAAAAAGAAAGAAAGAATAAGCACTAAAGAATTAAAGAAAGAAAAGCATTAAAGAAGAGAAAAGAATAGGTTGTGCGATGGGGAACCGTGAGTGCTAAGAAGAAATTCCCACATACACACCACCTTAATTGAGTGGCATAAGAAGAAGAAGAATTGTATGACCCATAAGAGTGTATGTGGATGAGGGTTGTACCAAGAAGAATTCCTACATGCACGCCACCTTAATTGAGTGGCCTAAGAAGAAAGAAAGAATTTGTATGGTCCGCAAGAGTGCATGTAGATGAGGACTGTACTCACTCACACGGCCAAGGTTCCAAATCCATGCATCAACCGAGACCGATCAGAAAAGAATAAGAAAAGAAAGAATAAGAAAGAATAAGAATAAGAAAAGAAAGAATAAGCAAGAATAAAGAACAAGAAAAGAAAGAACAAGAATAAGAAAGAATAGTAAAGCTTGAACAAGCAAATAAAAGAAAAGAAAAACAAGAAAGAAAAGAGAAGCTTGAGCAAGACAAACAAGAAGAAAGGAGAAGAAAAGAAAAGAAATAGAATAAGAAATAGAAAGAAGAAAGAAAATGCATTTTTATGCATTATTGCACATGCATTTCATTCATGCATATTACCATGTATTCCATCATGGTTAGAAAGAATAGAAAGAACAGCAAGAATTAGGAAGAAAGAAAGAACAGTACGAATTAGAAACAAAGAAAGAAAGGAGAAAGAACTAAGAACGAAAGAAAGAAGAAGAGAATTAAGTAAGGAAATAATCAAAGAAGGAGAAGAGTTAAGGGATTTACTTACTGAGCATTTTTATGCTCACCCCGTTGTTTTTCCATGTTTTTTCAAGATATAGGTGAGCAGCGGTCAGAAGGGAGTCGTCAAGTAGAGAGAATTGGCATTACTGTCCACCGTTACTAAGTTTTTGTACTTGTTATTTTAGTATATGTAAAGAATTATATTTTATAAGTAAAGAAAAATTTGGGCCCAACTATTTTCATATGCTAAGTATGTATGATTTTATTGTATATATTCTAAAGTATACTAGTAGAAAGAAGTCCTTACATTAGCTGTAGGATCTAATTGTCTAACTTTTCCTACGGGATTGTTATGGAACTAATGGATTATTATAAATTTCCAAAAGTTTCTAGAAATGATGTTTCTATTTCCACTTTGGCCAAATGAGAATATTGCTTTTATTACTAATGGATTGTTGTCTTTTAGTATAAATAATATTTGTTATGGAACTGTTTCATAATAATTTTATATGTTCTCGAAATAGACAATATGGTTATTCTCAAAATAACAATTATGCCAAGTGTGGCAAGTTGAGTTAAACATACCTGAAAGAATGTGGGACAGTATCAAAACTCACCTCTCTGTATACACCTCAACATAATAGAGTGTCTGAAAGGAGGAATAGGACCTTACTTGAAATGGTTAGGTCCATGATGAGTTTTAGTGATCTAACCACATCATTCTAGGGTTATGCCCTATAGACGGTGACTCATGTACTTAACCGTGTGCCGTCAAAGTCTACGGATAAGGCTCCTTATGAACCATGGAGTGGGTGAAAGCCCAACTTGTCTTATTTGAAGATTTGGGGTTGCAAAGCTTATGTCAAGAAATTGACTTCGAACAAGCTGGGGCCAAAATCTAATAAATGTATTTTTGTGGGGTATCCTAAGGAGACAAAAGGATACTATATCTCCCATCCAGAAGAGCACAAAATTTTTTGTGCTCATACCGATGTCTTCTTAGAGAAAGAATTTTCTCTAAGAGGTACTAGTGGGAGAAAAGTATAACTCAATGAAGTTCTAGAACCACAAGATACATTAGACGAAGGACGAGAAGATGTGCCATAAGAAGTGATTGAACATCGTGAGGAGGTTACTCCACAATCTATGGATCAAAGTGAACCACCTCAAGTAGCACAGGAGTTACGTAGGTCCAGAAGAGTACGTCATGATCCCAAAACATATGGTTTTCTCATGACTCAGCATGGTAACATATTGGTCTACCAAGATACTAAGCTCAGAACCTACGATGACGCTATATCGGATCCAGATTCCATTAAATGGCTTGAAGCCATGAAATCTGAGATAGACTCTATGTACCAGAACTAGATATGGTTTCTGGTGGATCTACTTAAAAGGGTAAAATGTAGGAACCATGTCGTGGCAAGTGCATAATTACAACAAAAATTTTCTTGCCATGGCGCAGTCCCATTACCCAAGATCACGACTCAGACTAAATAATCAACATATGTAATTTAACCCATACAAGGTTATGTGATTTACCTCTGTTGGTGGCTCCTCCTTTGGATATTTCAAACTAGTTGCTATCAATCCAACGTAGGATTGAGTCCGTTGGTATCCATACAAAGGTAGGCTCGAGATCACCCTAGGATTGACTACTAGATCAATCGGAGGGCTTAAGGGAGGTGGCAGAATTTAGAGAGATAATTTCTCTCTCTAGGGTTGCTAGCTAGGGTTTTTGGGAGAGTTAATTTTGCTATTTAATTTGCAAAAATAACTTTATGATAATAGCTCTCTTAAAACAAAATCCAATGACCCTTTATATAGACAATCCCAAATAAGAGTCCACTAAGGATTGTAAATCCTTAATTCCTATTTGGATTTTATTACAATCCTTTTAATTCCTATTTGAATTGGATTGCAATCCTTAATATAAGGGATTAGAACTCTTAAAGATATTCACCTAAAATATGAATCCTAATTAAATAAATATTCTTATTTATTTAATTCTTATATAAATGCATACTCTAATTAAATAAATATTACTATTTATTTAATCCATATATGTTTATATATATTTTTCATGTTTAATATATGGGTTTCAATATATATTTAATAAAATTAAATATATATTCTCCATATTAATTAAAATTAATATGATTTCAATTTAGCTAAAAATTCTCCCAATAAATTGGATAATGGCGTCAACCCTTTAGCAAAATTACCAAAGTGCCCTTTTCACCCATAATGACGAAAATGTCCTTAGACTCCCAAATTATCAAAATACCCTTTTCAACCCAAGACAAGATTGTCCTTCATTTCCATTTCTCACTTAACTACCTTCTATGTGTGTGACCCGAAGGCTCTTCACTTTGCCGATAGTGCCTTGGTAACCACTTAAGCATCAAGCAATTAGTGTTTTCGTAGACCAATCAAGATTAGCCTCTAGCAAGGCATCATGATTCCCCGATAAGTAAAGAATCAGCGATTTAAGCTTACCTTATCTTCGATATGGTTACCATGCAATTCGATCCGTTTCATCATCTTTTATCTCATCAAAGTTTGAGGTACATAAGTAGTGTCTACTTTAAAAGCCACCTTGACTTGTTCTATATTTGGTTCTTCAATCTAACAACTATTAAATTCGAGCAACAACTTGATTTCACAGTGGCCACAGATTTAAGTCATAGTTCTTTAACCAAATATCTCACTAGGATAAGATCTCCTGTAACCAGGAGTGATGAATCATTTGCTGATCCACCATAGCCATAGTGTACTTCTCAATGTAACCAATCACCACCATTCTGGTAATCCCTAAAAGAGACAACGTTAGGTTAGTGTCAAATCACATCGATATTTACATATGGCACTCTGGTGATCTCAAGTCGAAGGACCACATACACCACCATCTATAAGAGGATATATTCCACAGACACTGGGTTTACCATCTCATGTGGAATCCTCTTATGGGTCAATTTAATGTACTTGCACAAGCAAGCACCCATGCATTGTGCCAGGTTGATTTCCCCAACCTTGACATGTGAGATCTATCACTACTTTTGATAGGGTCATTCAACGTGATGATAGTCTCTCCGTATAATTTGTATCGTTGGTCAGATTTATACTATGACGACGAATGGTTTAAGAAGGGCCACCTTGTGCTCATAGGGTTCTCACAGTTAAGATTTATAACACTTAATTCCCTCATCACTATTTCCAACCTTTCTAAGGACACATGCTATTTTCTTTATGCATAGTAAATAGATGTTATAGCATATGCTCATTAATAAGCAATGCCTTTTATTCATCAATTTGGCTTTAGTGCACCTAATCTAACAATCTCCCACTTGCATTATAGTCAATCATTCATACGTTTGATCCCATATGATGTTATAGTAGATGCCCTAGAGCCAATCAATTATTGTAGAATTGACTCTTTGTAATAATGTTCATTAGTCAATAAAAGGCATTTTATTCTATATCGCGTAAATCATTATTATTGCAATATGTATTGATATATGTCCTTAGAATGGTAGAACCGTGACGAGGGTATCAAGTGTTTCAAATCTTGATAGTGTGAACGCTATGAGCACATGTGGTGGCCATTCTAGAAACGTCCGTAGCCCCAGTATTATTCTGAACTAAGGGCACAGATAATACGGTAAGGCTATCATAGTGTTGAACGACCCTGTCGAAAGGCAGTGACTGATCTCACTTGTCAAGGTTGTTTGGTGACAACCTGGTGCAACACATGGGTGTTTGTTGTAGGCGATTACACCACAGCAAGTTCACTGGACTGACCCACCAGAGGATTCCATATGGATGGTAACCCCAGTGTCTATGGAACAAATCCTCTAACGAATGGTGGTGCATGTGATCCTTAGACTTGAGATCACTGGAGCGCCTTATGCACCGATTGGTGCAGTTTGACACTGGCCTAACGCAGTTCTATTCAAAGCTGTCAATACGGTGGTGATTGGCTACATCAAGGAGTGTATCAAGACTATGGTAGATTGACAGAGGATTCATCACTCCCGAGTACGAGAGAAGTTATCTCACGGCGCAATTCAGTATATGGCAATGACATTAAAACTGTGGCCACATTGGGATTAAGTCATTGCTCTATCCGGATTATAATACAAGTCATTGGTCCAGAAATTGAATACATAATATCGAGAGTAACCGAAGGTTGACACTATTTCTATGCCTTCGTCTCGTAGAGATAACGGATGATGAAAGGATTGAATTGTACGGTAACCATATCGTTGACAGGTAGCTACTTTGCTGAATCTAAATCTATCGGGTGGCCATGATGCTTTGCTCGGGGCCAATCTTGGTCTGTGTATTAGTGAGATGATTAATTGGTGTTAATCGCGATACTATACACTGTCGGTATGATGAGGAGCCTATGGGTCACACACATAGAAGATAATTTAAGACTTAGGAAGAAAGAATGGCGTTTTCATCTTTTTAGGCGAAATGATATTTTGGTAATTTCACAGTGCAATTAAATTTGCTGAGGTCGTAGCCTTTATTTAATTTATTAGAAAAATTAAATAAGTGAAATTACATTTAAATATGTGTTCGCATATATTTAATTAAATCATCATTATTGTTAAATGTTAATATATATATATATATATATTGATTTAATTTGAGATAATGATGAAATAAAAATAAATATCTAACTGGGAGTGTTTGGTAACATGAGGTGTTTGGGTTGGAGCCAAGCCTTTTCCATATGGGAATAGGGCATTAAAACAACACTATAAAAGAAAATGTTTCTTTGTAAAATGTAAGAGATTTTCATTTTTTTTCTTTGAAAAGGCACAAACACAGCAGCCCCTTAAACACTCTCCTACGGTAGAATTCATTTTTGTCTAAAATCAATTTCATTGATTTTTCTTCTTGATCTTAAAGCTAAGGAGGATCTAGCAAATCCCTCCTTAGTTCTTTGTGATTGTCTTCGTATGGACTACGTGGGTTCGATCCTACATTTGGGTCGGTAGCAAAACGTTCATTGACAAATTTGGAGGAGCCTCCAAACGTGCGTATGTATTTCTATACTCATGATTAATTTCTGCAGATTTCTATTTTAACATGAACTGTATAATTGTACCTTTGATCTTAGCTCAATGGGAACGATCCTTGTTATTATGTTTTGTTTTCCGCTGCGTATATGGACCATTTCCTAACATATGATGCTATGTGTCTATCATGCTTCTGCTGTGACAAAGCTTTTGTAAGTGGGTCTAGATGTTATCGTGAGTAGGTACTCTATTGATTTGTACGTCACCTCTCTTCACAATTGCTCTGATGAGATGGTATCACTGGAGTACGTGCTTGGACCTTTGGTGAGATTGTGGTTCTTTAGCTTGAGCTATGGCACCATTGTTGTCGTAGCAAAGCACAACTAGATCAACAATGCTTGGAACCACCTCTAGTTCAGTCATGAACTTCTTGATCCAAACATGCTCTTTGTCCGCATCACCCAATGCGATGTACTTGACTTCTATTGTAGAATCCGCTACAATGCTTTGTTTTGAGCTTTTCCAGCTAACTGCAGCCCCATTAAGATAGAACACGTAACCTAACTGAGATCGATAATCATCCTTGTTAGTTTGAAAACTGGCATCAATATATCCTCTTATAGTGAGATCATCTTTTCCTTCATAAACCAAGAGCATATCCTTAGTCCTCTTAAGGTACTTAAGCATGTTCTTGACTACTGTCCAGTGTGTATCACCTGGATATGATTGATATCTACCACAGATGCTCAAGGCATATGAGACATCAAACCTAGTAGATAACATGGCATACATTATGGATCTTACTTCCAAAGCATGAGGAATACCTCCAATCCAATCTCTCTCCTCTTGTGTTTTAGGACCCATATCCTTAGAGAGATACATGCCATGTGACATTGAAGGTAACCTTTCTTTGAATCTTCCATACTGAATCTTTTCAATACTTTGTCAATGTATGTACTTTGACTTAGGCCCAACAACCTACAAGATCTATCATGATGGATCTTTATACTGAGGATGTAGGTTGCTTCCCCTAAGTCCTTTATGGAGAAGCACTTGGATAACCAAGTATTTACCATTTGCAAGTTTGGTATATCATTCCCAATGATCAATATGTCATCAACATACAACACTATGAATGCTACTGCGCTCCCACTGATTTTCTTGTATACACAAGGCTCATCTTTGTTTTGTATAAACCCCAATTCCTTTACGGATTCATCAAAATGAATGTTCCAACTTCTTGATGCTTGCTTGAGTCCATAAATGGATCTCTTCAACTTGCATACCTTCCCTGCTTGTCCATTAGAAACCATCAGGTTGCGTCATATAGACGTCTTCTTTGAGGTTTCCATTCACAAAAATATTTTTGACATCCATTTGCCAAATTTCATAGTCATGGTATGCAGCAATAGCTAGCATAATTCTAATGGACTTTATGTAAAACCCCTCCCTAGCCAAGTAATTCCTAAGTATCCCTTGGGCCATTAAGACCCCAGAAAAGACACGCCTAGGAAATGAGTTTGTTTCAAAACCTATACTTTTGTTTGTTTTGTCTCTTTAAAAAAAAGAAAAAAAAATATGATTAAACATCCCATATCCATAAAATGATTCAAGAAATTTAGCTTTCTACGGAGTTAATAACATAGGTATATAATATCATTTACTAAAGTCATTTAACCTTTTTCATTCATTTGACAAGGAAATGGTCATACTAGGTTTATTAAAACATATTTACTTCAATATCCATGACATTTGATGTTATTTTACATCAAAACTCAAAACATAGCAAAAGCATTCCTTCATGCGCATATCATTCCCTAGTAGCCTCTCCTAGCTTCAAGCTTTAATCATTACATGCAAAACATTTTTAAAAAATTTGTGGGGTGAGTGCTAATCGCTCAGTAAGGGAATATGGTCATTTATAAACTATTAAGGTTCATTATACAAGCATATTACTCAGGACCTTACCTACCTACAAGACATGACCTTCATTCGTTGACATTATCAAGTTCATAAAACATGTCATACACTTTGGACTTTCCTCATGAACATAAGTCATAATATAACCATACATAATATAACATAGAACATATATGACTTATGCAATATTCATAAACATGGCATGCCTATTTATTTTGTCTTTGTACTCGACATTTTCAGTAGTCTTTATTATCCGATCGGATTCATTTGAACCATTACCTTGTTCTTGGTCGTCACCTCAACGGACTCATGGTTTCCACAAAGATTCCATTCCTCTGATCTTGGTTTACACCTCAAGAGACTCATAGAATTCATTCTTTAACATTTCATAATTTTTTTCATAAGTCAACTAAATTATATGCATTATCATTATGAATGCAAACTGATGAGAATGCAAAATGTCATATTTACCCCCCCTTAATATCTAGTCTTTTATACTTATTTGCTGCCTAAATGTACTCATTATTATTCTATTTTGATTTAGGATGCAAATGGAGGCGTTAATTGCAAAACAGAACTAATTAAGTGAATTCGGACAGTTTTGACATTACTTTGTAATCTGGGCATAATTCTCTCATCCGAGCTCCGATTGAGATGATTCAAAATGCTGTGGAATTCTAAGAAAGCGATCCACAATTTTATTTTTGAGTTTGGAGAGATACTCGATGCATCAAGGTTGTAATCGAGCTTGAAGTTGACGCACCTGCATTGTCGATGTTCTGGAACATTCCGCCTTGTCATGCAATTCAAATAGGCAGATTATTACAAGAAGTTTTGAAGACCTGTTGCACGTAAATTACAGCTGGAAAACACCACTTTCCTATTTTATTTTAGGACTTTATTATTTTATTTCCAATTAATCAGATTAGGATAAATGTTACTTTAGGATATTATTTTATTTCCAATTAATCAGATTAGGATAAATGTTACTTTAGGATATTAGAATATTTTGAGGAGATTGAGTAGAATTAGAATTAGAATTTAGATATTTTTAAAAGAGAGATCAGATCAGGGATTACAGCAGATATCACACACGCCTCTCTCTTCTCTCTTTGGTGGATTTTCATTTTTCTTTTGAATTTTGGTGATGGCCATGAGCGGCTAATTTGTAACTTGATCGAAGGAAACGGAGGCCTTGAAATCAATAAACTGTGAGATCTAATCCATTTTATTTCATTGTTCAATTCATGTTTGAGTATTGGATGCTCTTCTGTGCCTAATTTTATGATTGTTTTGTTTAATTGCTAGGAGGCCTACTAGGTTATTAATTGTTGCAATCTATTGCTAAGTTAGATATCAAATCCGTTATTGTTTGATTCCTGTAACTTGTGAAGAAATTAGGATTAATAATTTGCTGCGTCAGGAATTAGTAAATCTTAAGAAGAATATTCAACTAAATTAAATACAACCGCTTGTGTTTGTGTTGTTTAGCTTCATCGATCTCTCTAGGTCTTAAGGCTGCCACTAGATTAAATCTTTAGCGCTTGTCTAGGGTTGTTTAGTAGTAAGGTTAATTAGATCGCTTGTTTCATAATTAATTACAGCTAAGGAGTGTAATATCCCACTTGAGGTACGTATTTAAGATTTGTCGTATTAGCTAATAATTTTATTGTTTTAACTTAAATTGAGTTTGTGTGTTGAATTGTTGCCTTGAAATGGGTTGAGTTTTGGTGAAGTTGGAAATTTAAACTTCGCCGGGGCGGAGAAGAAACTTCGCCGCGGCGAGGAGGAGAAGTGGCATTACGGGTAGGTTCTGCCCTATTTCGCCGAGGCGACGAAAAATGCTTCGCCGCGGCGAAGAGCCTAAAACAAAGATTCTTGAGTTTTCTAGAGAATTCTTCTTTTGGGACACAATGACCATTCTACCCCTAATTAGTAGGAAAAGTGGGCGAAAAAGAAATAAATTTAGTAGAGATTGTGTTTTGGTGGGGGGTGTATGTGTAAAGAATTAAAGGATATAAGTGGAATTTCTAAGAAAGGGCAAGGGCAAAATGGGAAATGAAGCTTTATATGAACTAAAAGAGTAAAGTGTAGAGAAAGCCTTTATTCATCTTCATTCCACCGCCTCTTCCATTGCCATATTCTCTCAATTTCTCCACCCAATTTTCCAAGAGTTCTAAGGATTTAAGAGGGTTTTGAGTAGAGATTTCATCTAAAGCCCTAAGGTAAGAATTCATGCTTTAGATGTGAGTTTTCTTGTATTTATAGTGAGGTCTTAGTGTGTGTTGCTGCCCTTGTGGTTGTTTTGAGTTGTAGAGAAGAGCAAGTCCACAAAGGAAGGAAAAGTGCTAAAGAAGCCATCTTTGCACAATGAAGTAAATCCAACCAAGTTGAGTTGACTAAGCTTTGAGTAGAGACTTAATTTAATTATGTATGTACATGGTATACCTACTGAAAATTGAGATGAGATGTGTTGCAGTCTTCGTAGTTGGGATGATTAAATATGAGAAGTGTTTTGATATGTTATTGAGAATGGAGTTTGAGATGAAGTTTGAGAGATGTTGGTAATCCTTTTGGGAGTGCTTTTCTTGACAGGGATATGAGTAATTAAGGGAGTTTTCCCCAATTTGGATGGCTAGAAAAATGAAGTTTAGTAGTAATTTTCGTAGGTGTTATATGCACATGAGATGTTTGAGGAAATGCCTAAGTGAAATCTGCCCTGTCACTGCCGTAACTTTCGGAGTAATTTTTGAGTATCTTACGGTTTGAACTGGGCTGAGACCAAAACAGAGAAGTTGTGCCCTGTTTCTAAGCTTTGAAACGAGACCAGAATCGTGTAATCCGAGGTGTATAGCATAAGTTATGGCTGTTTTAGTGTGACCTGTGCAGAATGACGGTTTTGAGGAAATCTTGTAGTTGATTTCATTAGTGCATTAGGGAGCTGAGGTAGCCTACACCTTTGTTTATACACTTGAGAATAGCTTGAGATTTAGTATAGAATGTGAGTATAAGTTCTTTAAGAGTTAAGAGAATAGAGTAGGTTATGCGATGGGGAACCCGTGAGTAATGGGTAGAGTATTCCCGCATGTACGCCGCATTGAGAGCGCGGCATGAGTATCAGATAGAGAGTGGTGTAGCCCGTGAGAGTGCATGCGCTGAGGGCTATACCCGAGTACCCGAGAGAGAGATTTTATCTCACAGGCCAAGTTCCGAATCCATGCATAACCGAGTCCGATCGGCTAGAGTGAATAGAGGTCACGTAGCGGGAGTGAGTCCCGGCCGTGCCCCCTGAATGGGGTCGTGATTTATGAAAGTTATGAGAAAAGAGTTTCTAAGAGAAAGAGAAAGAGGAAAAGAAAACGTACCCAAGAGTTATTGAACGGGGAGTTGTAAGGAAAGAATTAGAGATGAGAGTTACGGGGCTAGTATGAGTAGAGGATTTACTTACTGAGCATTGTTTAGTGCTCACCCCGTTGTTTTCCCATGTTTTACAGGACCTAGGGGAGACACTGTCGGATGGATGTCGGCGCGCGAGGAGAGTGGTTACACTGTCCCTGATGTTGATGACTTTTTGTATACGTTATATATATTTGTGTAAATATGCATATGTTTGTAAGGTATGTATATATGTTTAATAAAAGAAAAATTTGGGCCCATTTCTTTATGTTATTTTATATGTATTTCATTATAATCTTTTGAGCAGTAGTGGCTATTACAAGGAGAGATAGGAACCAATTCCATGGTGAATACTCAAGTAGCAATGATAAATTTTTACATCGATAATCAATTTGTAAGATTCCGATGGTGGACGTTGTCCTAGACCAAGGTTTGTCTTTTGATTGATAATTTATTTTGGACTTGTCTATTAGTTTGTAAGATGTTTTCTGATTGATAATTTAACAAAAACTTCTAGACACTCTTCATGGGAACGATCCCTACTCACACACTACGTGTATTTTTAGGGTTTTAATTCTGGGTGGCTATGACAGCACACCAGATTTTGGCGTTGTTGTCGGGAGTGATTCTTTGATTTTTGTGCTTCTTGTGATTCTTATTTTGTTCTTGTTATTTTTCTTTTCTTTTTTTTTCCAAAAAAAAAAATATAAAAAAATTTGTAGTACGTTTCACGGCAGATTTTGGTGGAATTAGGAGTGGTGCGAGTACCTGTTTGAAGAAAAACGAAATTCTAAGAGACTATCAATCCATCTAGGATTCACTAGCCCCAACCTCTCGAGGCCAAAAACAACGTTTGATAGGTTTTTGGCCCTTTTTGCGTTTTTTGTCAATAAAAAAATTTAATTTAATTTTTTTATTTTTCTGTTAGTTTTCATTATTTGTCATTTATTTTTGTTATTTCTTTTATGGGATTTTTTGTTGTATACCTGGCCCTCTCATCTTGGTGATTTAACATTCGATCCGGAAATAGAGAGCACTTTGCATAGGTTAAGGAAGGAAGCTCGAAGAAATTCTGAGGAAAGCAATTTGGTTTTTGATTCCCATTTGCAGCAACTCTGATTTAGAAGAGGAGGAATCATGGCTAGAAATCAAACTTTGAAAGAGCTAGCTGCCCCTGATTTGAATCAAGCACCTTTATGCATAACTTTTCCTGTTTAGATGCTACTCTACTTTGAATTGAAATCTGGACTAATACATCTCTTGCCCACTTTTCATGGCCTTACAGGTGAAGATCCTTACAAGCATTTAGGATGTCATGTGGTTTGCACGAGTATGAAACCTACGGGGTGACTGACAGCAAATTAAATTAAGAGCCTTTCCGTTTTCTTTGAAGGATTCAGCTAAGGATTGGCTCTATTATTTACCCTCCACTGATAACCACATGGAACGAGATGAAGAGATTGTTTTTGGAGAAATATTCCAAGCTTTGAGGGCGGCCAATATTCGGAAAGAAATTTGTGGTATAAGGCAATACAATAAGTCCTTGCACGAATACTGGGAACGTTTAAGAAATTATGTGCAAGCTGCCCCCATCATTGATTAGTGGCACGCTACTTATCCAATATTTCTATGAAGACCTTACATACACTGATAGGAGCATGATTGATGCTACAAGTGGAGGAGCTTTGGTGGATAAGACTCCTGAGGCTGCGAGAACTTGATTGCAAATATGGCGCCAATTCTCAACAGTTTGGCAATAGACTTGACCTTCCATCTAGGCGTGATAATGAGTAAATTTTTCTTCCCTTGAACAACAAATCTTGAGTTTAACCTTTCTTGTTCGTCTAATTGTGTAGGTACATCAAACAGTGAAGGCTGTGGGATTTGTTCGATAGTAGGGCATCCAACTGATATGTGCCCAACTCTTCAAGAGAGCCCA
Source organism: Pistacia vera (assembly GCF_008641045.1). Classification (NCBI taxonomy): domain Eukaryota; kingdom Viridiplantae; phylum Streptophyta; class Magnoliopsida; order Sapindales; family Anacardiaceae; genus Pistacia; species Pistacia vera. Next base: position 271,104 of record NW_022195521.1, on the reverse strand, counting down.
TTGAGCAAGTGAATGCAACAGGTGGTTTTCCTGGACAACCGCAAAGGAAGTATGATCCCTATTCGAGCACATATAACCCTGGTGGAGGGATCACCCCAATCTTGCTATGGGAATCAATAAGTGAATCAGCCCACCCCTCAAAACCGCCCAAATTACCAGTAGTATAAGCAGCCATACCCCCCTAGACAACAACCGGACCAAACTTCTATTCTGGTATGTGTTTAAAGATATTGTTAGGTCTCTTGCTACTAATACTTTGCAATTTCAACAGGAGACGAGGGCCAGTGTTCAAGTTTGGAGAATCGAATAGGCAGATGGCACCGCAATATAAGCTGGAGGCGCAAAGTTCAGGGAAATTACCCTCTCAAATGGTGGTGAATCCAAGAGAAAATGTAAGTGTAATCGTCTTGAGGAGTGGTAAAGAGGTTGAGATTCCAACAAGCAGCCCCTGTATCATCGAAGGAAGAAAAGGAGAAAGAGTCATTGTAGACAGAAACGTTCCCAATGACAATGGTGTTCCTAGGTAAGTTTCCGCCTCTGTCCAATTATAACTGGTACCACCTTTTCCTCAGTTTTGGTAGAATCTAAAAAGATGAGCAAAACAGATTTAATAGACTTTTTGTAGATGCGAGTAATATTCCACTTTTGATGCTATTATACAAGTACCTCATTATGCTAAATTCTTGAAAGAATGTGTACACTTAAGAGGAACAAAACTTAAGGTGTGTGAAAAGGTGAGAGTAGGAGAAAATGTTTCTATAATGATTCAGAGAAAACTTCCGGCGAAGTGCAAAGATCCTGTGTTTACTATCCCTTGTACGATAGGTAACACTAGGTTTGGAGAGGCCATGATAGACTTAGGAGCTTCTATAAATGTCATGCCATACTCTATATATGCTTCTTTGAAACTTGGACCTTGAATAAAACTGGTGTTGTGATTCAATTAGCTGATAAACTAATGCCTATCTTAAGGGTGTAGTTGAGATGTTCTGGTACAAGTTAATGACTTAGTTTTCCCTACTGATTTCTATGTGCTTGATATGGAAATGGGGATCAAACTGCATCTATTTTGTTAGGAAGACCCTTCTTAAAGACATCCAGACTAAGATAGATGTTCATTGTGCACACTTACCATGGAATTTGATGGTCAAATCGTTAAGTTTAATATTTATGATGCCTGAATATCCTGATGATGATGATGATAATCCTGTTGAGTCTATTGATGTGATTGATTCTTAGCACAGGAAGTTTTTGAACTTGATGGAAAAGATGGAATGGGAGTTGCCATTAGTAAGCATCTTGAGGAAGAGAATGAGGAGTTAGCTTTGAGTACTGATTTGTAGGAAACTGTTGCAGCGTTAATAATTCTCCAAGTTAAGCAGCAGTTAGGTAACCTTCCTTTATTGCATTACCAATTTCTAATGAGCGGCCTTTACCCTCTGTTTTGCAGGCCCCCATTCCAGATTTGAAGCTTCTCCCTAGTTACCTCAAGAACGTCTTCCTTGGAGACGGAGGAACATTACCGGTGATCATCTCAAGTATGCAGTGCATCGCGAGAAGAAAACCTGAGTCGAGCCAACGACAATGTAACGCCCCACTTGAGATACTAGCTAAGTTATGGTGTATTGCTTGAATGTTTTATTGTTTTCTTTTATTTGGGTTGATATATTGTTAATATTGGTTGGTTGGCCCTTAGTTAATTTTTGTTAAAGTTATTTTGAGAAAATATGAAGAAAATCCCTTAAAATTTCATTAGGTAAATGGTCTTTTCCATCAAAATTAGTTGAAATTGTGGGGAGTGAAAAGAGATAGAATTTCATAGAGAATGCATTAAAAATGAGGGCATTATTGTAATTGACTAAGGGACATAGATGGAATTTCTAAGAAAGAGCAAGGGCAAAATAGGAAGACATGTGTTAATTGTGAGTTAATAAGGGTTTGGGTCTAGAAAACCCTTCATTTCTTCTCTCCACCCGCCAACTTCTTCTCACCACTTCCTCTCAACTCTTTTTTTCAACATTTCAAGTATCAAAATTTTAAGAGCTTTTTGAGTAGTTTGGGATAGAAACTTAATCTAAAGCACCCTAAGTAAGGATTTTTGCTTTAGATGTGAAGTTTTTCTTATATATATTTTTGAAGTCTTAGGGTTTTATTGTTTAAAGGTGTAGAGAAAGACAAGTTATCAAAGGAAAGGAAAAGTATTAGTGAAATCTCTCCATTATAAGTAGTAAATCCACCCAAGTTGAGATTCAGAAAAGTATGAGTAGATTTATTTAATTATGTATTTATGTTATACATACTGAGAAATTGAATGAGATGTGTGCTAGTCATAGTTGTTGATATCTTAAATTATGAGAAGTGTTTTTGAGATGTGATGAGAGATGTAGTTTGAATGAAGTTGGAGGAGATTGAGTAATTTCTTTGGGAGTGTTCTTTTATGACAAGAATTTAGCTATGTGAGGAGTTTCCTCTCATTTTGGATGGTGGAAGAGAGCAGTAGAGTTATAGATAAAGTAGAGTTTGTGTATGCACATTAGTGTTTGATGAAATGCCTAAGTGAAAAACTACCCTGTCACAGTTGTGACTTTCTGTGTGTAATTTTTGGGCATCTTATAGGTTGAACTGTGTACAACTCTGCTGTAACTAGTACAATGCATGCTAATAAGATAGAAATGGGCCCAAAACTTTTCTTTTTATATATGTATAAATCTTTTATACATAAGCGCATCATTTACAAAAAGCCTTACAAGACAAAAACAGGGAAACAGGTGTAGCTATTGCTCCTCGCTTGCCGCCGCCCCTCCGACTGCATCATCACCTAGATCCTGCATCCACAAAGGAAAATAACGGGGTGAGCACAAAAATATGCTCAGTAAGTAAACCCTCTATCTGTTTATCCCCGTATGTATTTCTCTTAATTCTTTCCTCACACTTTCTGTTGTTTTCTACTAACTTCATGTCCTCATCTTACCGGAGGTACGGCCGGATGGCATTCACACAGCACCATCTCACTCTTCATGACTGTCGAGTGGAGTTCCAACAGCACCAACCCCTTCTTAGTGACTACCGAGTGGGGATCACGAAGCACCTACCCGTTTTCGTACTATCGGGTGGAGACCACAAAGCACCTACCCGTTCCTCATGACTTTCGGGTACGATCACAAAACATCAACCCTTTCTAAAAACTAATCGGGTGATGATCACAAAGCATCAACCCGATTCTAATAACTATTCGGTGATGATCATGAAGCATCAACCCGATTCTCATAACTGTCGGGTGATGATCACAAAGCATCAACCCATTTCTAATATTCTTCTCATTTACTCTACTCTAGCACTTTCCATTCTCTCTACCCTTAGAGTAGTACATCCACAAAGTTCTCTACTCTTAGAGCAGTGCATACACAAAGTTTCCTACTCTTTCTTAGTCACTTCTCAATGCACAATTAATGCCTATGGATGGTTCTCTCCTCTAATCACCTTATGAAAGTCCAACATGCAATGTTGCAAAATTAAGGTTCACTACTCATACTCAACTCTATTAGCATTTCATCAAACAACTCAAGTGCTAACAAACTCTACTATAACAATAATTCTATTTCTTTATCTAACCATCCAAAATGGGAAAAAAAAACTCCCTCACATAGCCATAATTCCTGCATAAAACAGCACTTCCAAAAAGGATTTCTCCAATATCCTTCAATTCCATCTCAAACTACATTTCCAACCCACATCTCACTTCTCACAATTGAAGTGTTGACAACCACAAGCAATAATAATCTCCATTTAAAACTCAATAACATAGCATAAAACATGTATATAAGATACATACATAATTGCTATTAAAAACCCTAATCAAGAAAATTCTCAACTCAACTTGGGTTGGATTTATTTACCTTGTTATGGGAGTCTCACTAGCTCTTCCTTTCTCTTGGTTTGCTTGACTCTTTCTCTACTCTTAAACAATAAATCAAAGACCTCAAATTCAAATATACATAAAAACTCACAAAGCTTCACAACCAAGCAAGAATCCTTACCTTAGGATGCCTTAGATTGATTTTCTACCCTTAATCACCCAAAAGCCCTTTAAAACTCTTGAATAAAAGAAAGAGAATTGAGAGGAAGTAAGAAGGAGTGGCGATGGAGAAAAGAATGAAGGTTTGCAATGACTTAATTCCTTTTAATGAAATTTATCACAAGCATTCCCATTTTGCCTCCTCTTCCTTGGGAATTCCATCTATATCCTTTGATTCATTACAAACACACCCCCATACAACATATTCTCCATGAAAATTCTTACATATTACTCCCCACTTTTCTACTAATTAGGGTTAGAATGGTCAAATTGCCCTTAGGGAGAAATTCTAAAACTTACAAACATTTGGTGCGCCCGTCGCCGTGGGCAAGAATATTATGTCGCCGTGGCGAAACTATCCACATTTCCGTGCTTCAACACCTCTTCGCCGCGGCAAAGATTCTTCTTGCCCCGGCAAAGCTTGAACCTGAACTTTCTTCTATTTCAACCAATTTCAGGGCAAGTATTCAATATGTCACTCAATCAAAGGTCAACCAACAATATACTAAAACCAACTCAAATAAGAGAAAGAAAGAAACTTAGCTACCTCCATCAAGTGGGGCGTTACATTCTTCCCCCCTTAAAGAATTTCGTCCCCGAAATTCATACAAAATACTCTGTGAAGCGATTCTGCATGCCCCTTCACTTCCCAAGTGCCTTTCCACTTTGTGATTCCTCCAAAGGTTCTTCACTAGCGGAACACTCTTGTTCCGAAGCTCTTTAATCCTTCGATCTAAATCTGGACTGGACGTTCTTCATATACTAGATTCTCTGCTACTTAACGTCTCTACACTCAGATGTGGAAGGGATCACTTACAATTTCTGTAGCATCGAGACATGGAAGACATCATGCACCCTATCCATGCTAGGTGGTAGTGCCATCTGTAGGCCACCTTTCCCACTCGTTGCAAGACCTCAAATGGACCTACATATCTCGGGTGCTAACTTCCCTTTGCTTCCGAGCGCATTACTTGCTTGTAAGGGGAAACTTTCAAAAACACTTTGTCGCCCACTTGGAATTCCACCTCTTTCCTCTTCAAGTCGCATAACCTTCTGTCGATCTTGGGATTGTTTCATCTAGTTCTGATTAACTTCACATCTTCTACCAGTTTCTGAGTCATCTTTGGCCAAAGAGTACTCAACTCATCTTTTCCGCCTACTTCATCCCAATGAAGCGGAGACCTACACGTCTACCATATAAAGCCTCGTAAGGTGCCATTCTAATTGTAGACTGATACACTTGTTGTAGGCAATTCCACTAAGGGTAACATCTCATGCCAGGATACCTATAATCCATGCAACAGGCTCTCACATATCCTCGAGCACCTGATTCGTTATCTCAGTTGGCCATCCGTCTGAGGATGATAGGCAGTACTGATGCTAAACGTACCCAAATTCCTCTGTAAACTTGTCTAGAAGGCTGAAACAAATCTGGAATCTCATCTGATACTATAGTCTTGGCACCCATGCAATCTGACTATCTCCTGGAGGTAAATCTGAGCCAACTGATCTGCATTGGTGCTCTCCTTTACGGGAAGGAAATGGGCTGATTTGTTAATCTATCACACAATCACCCACATAGCATTACACCCTTTCTGTACTCTGGGAGACCCGTGATAAAATCCATCGAAATGCTCTCCTATTTCCACTCTGGAATACTCAATGGTTGAAGCACCCTGACGGCCGTTGGTGTTCTGCTTTCACTTGCTACAAGTTAGACATTTAGCTACAAACTCTGCAATGTCTTTCTTCATACCTGACCACCAATAGCCTTTCTTTACATCTTGATACATCTTGGTTGCTCCCGATGACGGTGTACGGTGTGTCATGAGCCTCCATAAGAATTTTCTTTTTCAACTCCTCATTCGGAGGAATGCACAACCGATTCCTGAAATAGAGGACACCATCTCTCATAAAGAATTCTGATGTCTTGCCCTCAAGCACTTGCTGAACTGTTTTCTGACACCACTCATCGGCCATTTGCTTTTCTCTGATTTCCTCTAGTAAGTAAACTATACTCTAGACTGGCAACTCTCCCTGGAACCACTTCAATCTGTTCTTTAGACAATTCTTCTATTCATCTTTTCTGCTTGGTAAGCCGGAATTAGGCTTTCTACTCAAGCATCGGCTACCACATTGGTCTTTCCCGGTTGATACTTGATCTCACATTCATATCCTAACCAGTTCTAACCACTTTCTCTGCCTCATATTCAACCTCCTTTTGAGTGAAGAAGTATTTAAACTCTTATGATCAGTGTAGATATTACTCTACACCATAAGTAATGCCTTTATATCTTTAAGGCAAAGACCACGGCCGCCAACTCTAGGTCATGCGTAGGGTATTTGGTCTCATACTCTTTTAGTTGACGAAAAGCATAAGCTATACCCTACCTAACTGCATCAGCACAACGCCAAGTCCCTGTAGAGAGGCATTTGTAAAAATGTCATAATCTACACCCTCTTGTGGTAACACTAATACAGGAGCTGTTGTTAACCTCTTCTTCAACTCTTGGAAGCTTTCTTCACCATGTTGCTGACCAGACAAAAGGAGTTTTTTGTTTGGTAGAGACTGTCAACGGTTTAGCCAACTGGCTATCCCGCTACAAATCGCCGGTAGTAACCTGCTAGGCCCAAAAAACTTCTGATTTCTTTCACTGTTCTCGCTTCTGCCATTCAAGGATTGCCTGCACTTTACTCGGATCTACCAAAATCCTTCCTTTGACACGGTATGGCCCAGGAATATCACCTGATTAAGCCCAAACTCACACTAGAAAATTTAGCACACAACTTCTTTCTCTCAGTCGCTGCAATACTAATCTCAAGTGTTTCTCATGTTTCTTCCCTTGACTTTGAATAAATCAGGATGTCGTCAATGAAGACAACTAAACTAATCCAATACTCATGGAATACCCTGTTCATCAAGTCCATAAAAACGGTTGGGGCATTAGTCAAGCCAAAAGGCATCACTACAAATTCATAATGCCCATATCTTGTACGAAAGGCAGTCTTAGCCACATCTTGCTCAACCACTCTTACTTGATGATACCCGGACCTCAAATCAATTTTGGAGAACACTGCCGCTCCTTTCAACTGATCGAAAAGGTCATCTATCCGGGGTAGCGGGTACTTATTCTCACTGTAATTTTATTCAGCTCCCTATAATCAATACACACCTTAGTGATCCATCCTTCTTTTTCACGAAAAATTGGGGCTCCCCAAGGAGAATGACTCAATCGGATAAGGCCTTTATCTAAAAGCTCTTGGAGTTGCTTCTTTAGTTCTTGAAGCTCAGCTGGGGTCTTCGATAAGGGGTTTATATTGGTGCTATCCCTGGTGTTGTTCGATACTAAATTCTACCTCCCTTTCTGGAGGCAAACCTGGTAACTCTTCTGGAAACACATCCAGAAAGTCTCGAACTACTGGCACCCTCTGAATCTCTGGCTGTGGAACATCACCACTCTGCACTACATGGGCAATATCCCGAACACCCCTTTTTCAACATCTTCCTAGCTTTCACACTACTAATCGCATGCTCAACTGATGGCCCTCTCAAAACTAAACTTATCTCCACTATCGAGATTAAATCTCGCCTTCTTTTCCGATAGTCAATTTCTATTCCATATCTCCCTAGGAAATCCATGCCCAATATCACATCAAAGTTGGGCATATCGAAAAATATTAAATCAACTGTTACTCTCTACCCTGGATCACCATGGACTCTCCTAACAACATCTCTTGAGTCATAACACTAACCCATCGGGTAACTCTATCTTAATGGGTTGAGTCATTCTAATAGGTTTTAAACGTAACCTCTCAATCATCCCATACGATATAAAACGATGAGTGGTGCCTAAATCAATTAAAGCATATAGGGAACTGAATGAAATAATAACTGACCAGTAACGGCTGATGTACTGGCCTCCTGCTTCCCCCTGTGCCATAGTAAACACTCTGGCATTCGTAGTACCTCCTGAACTCTGTGTAGTTGGTGGAAGAGGAGCTTTCAATCTCTCATCATGTGCCCTGGCTGTCGGCACCTATAACACACTCTTTGGTCCCTCACATATCCTGGGTGATCCTCCCACATTTAGGGCAAAAGGAAACCCTTCCGTCCGGGGCCGCTTATTCTTCCACTCTCTCTGTTCTGTCTATACTGAAACTTCTCTTCTGATTCTTCATGTCTTTACCTTTTACACCCCATGTTTCTCTCTCTAGGGGGCGGAGGGTGGCTCACTTGGTCCTCCTGTCGAGGAACCTACGGGGGAAATTTTATTCTCAAAAATCTCCGCCTTCATTGCCCCTTAAAGCCTCACTATAATTTCGAGGAGGATTAGAACTTGTCATTATATCCCGGGCTATCTCCAACTTCAACCCGTGCACAAACTTATCTCTTCTCAAAGCCGGAGTACTAACTTTCCGGGTGCAAACCTTGCAAGAGAATTGAATTTCACACGAGTACTCCTTCACGGCACTAGTCCCTTGCTGTAAGCTGATAAATTTCTTGGACCTTCTCATGAACTTGGTCCTCTGTTCTATACTCGGCCTCAAACTCTTGCCTGAACTCTCTCCCAAGTCATTGATGCACATCATGAGTTTCTTCCATTAATTCCCACCAATTCGGGCATTACCCCGAAACAAGAAACTGGCATACCGGATCTTCTCCCGGTTTGACATGGGAAAATAACCCGTGGCTCGTTCTACGGACCCAAACCACTCTTCTGCTATTACGGATCCGTATACCCTTAAACTCTGAGGGTTGATGTTGACTGGAAAGACCGTAAATCGGTTCAACTCTGCTCTGTATTGGGGGAGGTATCGGTTGTCCTTTTTCGACATGCAAGTTTCGGTACCTGTCCGTTTCAACTCTCCCTTGGGTTTTCTGCCATGACTTGCTGTATATTCCCCGAATTCTAGCTTCATCCAAGGGAGGGGGCGTAGACTCTGGTGGGTTGAAGGTTCTCCTTCATTCACCACACCCTTACCACGATTCCGATAGCTACGCCTCATCTACAAAATAATCACCAATGAACTCGAGAAACAATTACTGTAAGGAAAGAATTAACTCACACAGTTGGTCATAGGACGTCGTTGCGATGAGAATAGTACACTGTTCAATCCCAAAATCTTTGCTCTGATACCAAAAATGTAACAACTACGTAACTAGTACAATGCATGAATAATAATGATAGAAAATGGGTCCAAAACTTTTCTTTTTATTATATGTAATAAGTCTTTATACATAAAGCGCATCATTACAAAAAGCCATTCAAAGACAAAAACAGGGGAAACAGTGTAGCTATTGCTCCTCGCTCGCCGACCGCCCTCCGACTGCACATCACCTAGATCCTGCATCCACAAAGGAAAATAACGGGGTGAGCACAAAAAAATGCTCAGTAAGTAAACCCTCTATCTGTTTATCCCCGTATGTATTTCTCTTAATTCTTTCCTCACCCTTTCTGTTGTTTTCTACTAAACGTCATGTCTCATCTTACCGGAGGTACGGCCAGATGGCGTTCCACAGCACCATTCACTCTCATGACTGTCGAGTGGAGTTCACACAGCACCAACCCGTTTTAGTGACTACGGAGGGGACCACGACAGCTCACCCGGTTTTCGTAACTATCGGGTGGAGACCACAAAGCACCTACCCGTTCTCATGCTTTCGGGTGACGATCACAAAGCATCAACCCGTTTCTAATAACTAATCGGGTGATGATCACAAAGCATCAACCCGATTTCTAATAACTATTCAGGTGATGATCACGAAGCATCAACCCGATTCTCATAACGGTCGGGTGATGATCACAAAGCACAACCAATTTCTAATACTCTTCATTCTCTCTACCTTGAGTAGTTGCATCCACAAAGTTCCTACTCTTAGAGCAAGTGCATACACAAAGTTTCCTACTCTTTCTAAGTCACTTTTCAATGCACAATTAAGTGCCTATGAGTTGTTTTCTTCTCCACTAATGCACTTATGAAATGCCAACATGAATGTTGCAAGAATAAGTTCACTACTCATACTCAAACCTCTATAGCATTTCATCAACAACTCAAGTGCATAACAAAACTCTACTATAACAAATAATTCTATGTCTTTCTCTAACCATCCAAAATGGGGAACAACTCCTCACATAGCCATAATTCCTGCCATAGAATACACTTCCAAAAAGGATTTCTCAATATCCTTCAATTCCGTCTCAACTACATTTCAACCCACATCTCACTTCTCACAATTGAAGTGTATGAACAACCACACAGCAATAATCTCTCCATTTAAAACTCATACATAGCATAAACATGCTATAAGATACATACATAATTGCTATTAAAAACCCTAATCAGAAAAATTCTCAAATCTCAACTTGGGTAGGTTTACTTACCTTGTTAGGAGAGATCTCACTAGCTCTTCCTTTCTCTTGGTTTGCTTGACTCTTTCTCTACTCTTAAACAAATAAACCAAAGACCCAAATTCAAATATACATAAAACTCACAAGCTTCACAACCCAAGCAAGATCCTTACTTAGATGCCTTAGATTGATTTTCTACCCTTAATCACTCCCAAAAGCCCTTTAAAACTCCTTGAATAAAAGAAAGAGAAATTGAGGAAGTAAAAAGGAGAGTGGCGATGGAGAGAAGAATGAAGGGTTGCAACGACTAATTTCCTTTTAATGAAATTTATGCACAAGCATTCCCATTTTGCCCTTACTCTTCCTTGGGAATCCATCTATATCCTTTGATTCATTACAACACACCCCCCATATCAACATATTCTCCATGAAAATTCCTTACATATTACTCCCCACTTTTCTCTGCTATAAGGGTATAATGGTCAAATTGCCCTTAGGGGAAGAATATCTAAAACTTACAAACATTTGGGTCGTCCCGTCGCCGTGGCAAAGAATATTATGTCGCCAGGCGAAACTGTCCACAGTTTCCGTGGCTGTCAACACCTCTTCGCCCGGTGAAGATTCTTCTTCACCCCAGGGAAGCTGGAACAGTGAACTTCTTCTATTTCACCCAATTTCAGGGCAAAGTATTCACATAATCACTCAATCAAAGGTCAACCAAACAATAATACTAATAAACCAACTCAAATAAGGCAAAAGAAGAAACATTAGCTACGACCTCAAGTGGGGGCGTTACAAACTGGGTTGAGACCAAAACATAAAAGTTATAGCCCTGTATCTAAGCTTTAAAACAAGACCAAAATCGTAGCAACTATGATGCGTATAACTCAGTTATGCCTTCTTGAGTGTGACCTGCAGAATAATATTTTGATGCAATATTGCATTTGTGCATTCATAATGCACTAGTAAGAAACTTAAGCATGAACCATCCTTATGCATTAATTGTGCATTGAGAAGTAGTTTGAGAAAGAGCTGTGAACTTTGTGAATGGGCTACTCTAAAGTAAGAGAATGAGAAATCTAAGAATGTTTGTTGCTTTGTGACTCCACGCAAGTTATGAAGAATGGGTTGGTGCTTTGTGAACTTCGTTCGGAAGTTATGAAAATGGGTGTTGCTTTGTGAACTCCCCCGAAGTCACGAAGAGTGGGTTGGTGTTTTGTGAACACCACCCGGCCGGGCTCTGGTAGATGAGGCCATGACATTCCAATGACAAAGAAAGAAAATATGAAAAGAATAGAGGAAGAGAATGAGTAGAAGTCACGAAGAGTGGGTGGATGCTTTGTGATCTCGCACTCAGCCGTGCCTCCTATAAGATGAGGTCGTGCCTACAACAAAAGTCAATAGAAAAGAGCTTTGTGAGGAGGTAAATGAAAAGAGAAAATAAATGAGAAGAAGAGTGTAGGAAGAAATTACGAGAAGAGTTACGGGGACAGACAAGTAGAGGATTTCTTACTGAGCATTATTTTGTGCTCACCCCATTGTTTCTCTTTGTGTTTGCAGGATCTAGGTGAGGACGCGGTCGAATGGGCATGGCAAGCAAGAGGCAATAGCTACATTGTCCACTGTTTTTGATAACTTTTACAAATGATACCTTACTTGTAAAAGAATGATTATATGTTTAAAAGAAAATTTTGGGCCATTTACTGTTTGCTATATAAATGTATTTTACTTGATGTATTTCTATGAGTATCTCCTAGTATGAAGACAGTTACTACTAATATAAACAAAGGGCGCGGCTTGAGGCAACCCAAGGGGAGTTTGTTTTCTTCTTCTTGCATTTTAAATTTTGGTTATTTTTCCCTTTTCTTGCATTCATCTTACATTGGGGACAATGTCAGTTTTAAGTGTGGGGGAGGGATTAGGTTTGTTTTAATTTGTCAAAAAAAAAAAAAGGAGTTGTTTTTAGAAGGTTTATGCTTTAAGTCATGTCTTTGAACGTCTAGCATGCACAATAGTAACTTGACTTTGTTGTTGAGCATATTCCTTGACTTAGGATGTTAGCAACGTCATTAAATAGAGTTCATCAGATTGGAATCTTTGAAGTTTGAAACAATATGTCTTGAGAAGTTGTGTGGACTTGGCGACAAAGCATGATTGAGGTTGTATAACCCTAAAAGCAAAAAAAAAAAAAAAAAAAAATGTTTCTCTTAAGCTAGTCCTAATTTGGGTTTAAGCAAATAGGAAAAGGAAAGAAAGGTATGTGGTGAGTCGAGATGGAGCGTAAAATGCACTCACTCATCCACAACCATGAAATGAATGGAGCAATAAATGCACTCATTCTTTTTTCAAAACAAAATAATAATAATAATAATAATATCCCTAGTTGCTACCCAGTATGTATAGTAAAGAGAAACAGTTGCGGAAAAGTTGAGAGGGGAGTTGTACATGATTATTTTGTGATTAGTTTCCTTGTTGCATTGACTAATTGAGAGTAATTTGAAAAATGATGAAGAGATGAATGCATTAACTCTACTTTATTTTATTTTGCTGCTTCCTAAGTTAGGTTGAATATGTCATGGACTAAATATTGTTGTTTATGTCTGATGGTGTTCTTGATATGACTTGATTCCTCTAACTGTGAAGCAATTAGGGTTAATAATTTGCTGTTTTGAATTAGTAAATCTTAGAAGACTTCAACTAATTAAATACAACTGCTTGTGTTTTGTGCTGTTTAGCTTCATCGATCTCTCTAGGTCTTAATGCTACCACTAGATTTAATCTTTAGCGCTTGTCTAGGGTTGTTTAGTAGTAAGGTTATTAGATCGCTTGTTTTAATATTAATTCAACTAAGGAGAGATATGGAACCAATTCCAACGTGAATACTCAGAGTAGCAATTGATAAATTTTTACATTGATGATCAGTTTGTAAGATTTCGATGGTGGAAGTTGTCCTAGACCAAGGTTTGTGTTTTTATTGATATTTACTTTGGGAATTGGTCTATTAGTTTTTTCCCTGAAATTGTTCTGTTTTTACTTAAATACCCCCCCCCGCCCCGCCTGGTAACAAAAAAACTGGCTAGACACTCTTCGTGGGAACGATCCCTACTCATACTACTACATGTATTTTTTAGGGTTTAATTCTGGGTGCCCACGACAGCACACCACAAACATAGGGAACATCTCCCATGCTCAACCATACTATTCATTCATTCAAATGTCCTCTGGCCTTGCCACAATTCATCATCATTTTACAAGACTCCTTGATGAATATTTTCTGTTAATTCATTACCTTAATTCATTCGATTTCTCTAAACACAAGGAATTTCAACAGGTGTCTTTTGTTATTATTTTTTTTTTAGACCATAGGATTATTTAGTGGTTTGTTAGAAATTATAGAAAGATGGGAATTTTTTTATTAGGGTGGATGCCATACAGTTTGTCACTTTCAAGCAATTTTTTCCTCATCTTCCAATTTGAATTGATTCTTGGCTAAAACATAAAAGTTTTAGGTCTGTTTCTAAATTTTAAATACTTCAAGAATCAACTCAATCCAACTTTTAATAACTTCAGTTATGACTTATTCAACGAAGCATGTACAGTATAAGTCTTAAAAAGTCATATATTTGCCAATCATAAAAGGCCATAAAAACCTCCCTCCAAATGTGCCAAGACATGTCCAACTACAAATCTCTAATTGCATAATCATCCTCCATATGCACATATACACCAACCAACACCCATTTAAACATCCATAACCAAAACATGCGTCACACTCAAATTAACATAAATAATGTAAGTTTCATCACCCTAGGTGTTATCAATTTTAGTCATGGGAGATTTTATTTTCTCCTTACCTTAGTATTCAAAGCACAAGACACTCCTCCTTAGCTCCAAAGGTTCACCCTTTTCTACCTTAACCACATAACCACTTATGAATTTCTTTTTAACTGAGAAATCACAACAAACTAGGGTTTTAAAACCACCTTAAAACCTTAATGAAATTGAAGTTCTTTAAGTGTGGATGGTGATCTCCTTAAAAATTCAACCTGAAACCTATGAAAATTTTGAGAGAGAGAAAGCTTGAATAAAGCCTTTATGGAGGAAAATAGACTTGAGAAGAAAGCTTGGTGTTCTAAGAGTGTTGGCCGACTTAACCAAAAAAAAAAAAAAAAAAAAAATCTTATAAACATTTCATTTTTTTAATTCCCAAATGGATTGGCCATAAAAAGTTAGATATATAGTTCTTTGGCATAAATTCTGCATTAAGGGCATTTTGGTCATTTCCACTACAACTAATTATTACACTCCTTAATGCCATTTGACTTCTCTTTTCTACTTGGTGACCAAGATAATTCCATAAGACAATTAACTAATTTACCCATAATACACTTTTATGGATGCTTGATTCTATATTATTGTGAAGTACCATAAATCCTCATGGGAACCTTTTATGCCGTTTAAAACCCTACTAACCCCTTCATGACCTTTAACCATATTTCTTATCAATTCATCAATTCCTTACCTTTACAACATTCACTTCTCATAATGCATGCAAAATGACCATTTTACCCTTTATGATATAAAATCCTTTTAAAGGTACCAATTACATACCTTATAGCATTGGAATGTTGACGTGGAATTTACACTTCAGCATTGCACTGAAGAAAATGTTTCATCATAGTCAATCCCTCTTTTCTTTGAAACCTTTTGCTACTAGTCGTGCCTTTTAGGTTTGAATATCTCCCATCCTTGTCAGCTTCTTCTTGAAGACCCATTTCCACCTTAGGTTTGACTCCTTCAAGTGTGTCCACTAGATCCCATACTTGGGTCTAATACATGGAGTCTATTTCGATGCCATGGCATCAAGCCATTTTGCGAAATATGGATTCAACAAAGTGTTGCTGTAGTTCTAGGCTCATAGTTTGATAGACCACTACGTCCGCCACTTTGAGTCATGAAAAACCATACATCTTAGCCTCACGCTTATCTCCCAGACCTGCACGGCTCTTGTGTCAAGGTTCCTTGTTCCACTCAGTGGAGCTATCTCCTTATGATGCTCAACCATGCAATAGCACATTGTCTTGTCCATCGTTTGATGCATCTGTGGTTTCTAGAACTTCATTATTTCCCTTTCTTACACCATCTTCTCTTTTAAGGAATCCTTCTCTAAGAAGACTCTAGTTTGAGCAACTAAAACTTTCTACTCAATGGATTGTAAAATAGTATCCCTTTGTCTATTAGATACCCTACAAATACAATTCTCTACTTTCATGCAAGCTTGTTTGAAGTCAATTTCTTGACATAAGCGTCACAACCCCAAACTCTTAGATAAGACAAAATGGTTCTCCCCATTCCTATTTCATATGGTGTCTTATCCATTGATTTCGATGGTATAACAATTTAGTGTATATGTCGTACCTCTAAGGCATAGCCCCAGAACGATGTGGGTAAATTTGTAAAACTTTTCATGATCAAACTATCCAACAATTTCAATTCCTCCTCTCAGACACTCCATTGTGCTGAGGTTATAGAGGTGAGTGATATATAATCCCACATTCCTTAAGGTATACATCAAACTCTAAGCTCAAGTTTCTCCTCCCATCGATCAGAGATCCTGATATCTTGCCTATTGATTTTTTACTTTGTCTTGAATTCCTTGAACTTGTCAACGAATTCAGACTTATTGTCTCATAAGTAGACTATCCCAATCACTAAGGTCATCGATTAAACGTGATGAAGTAAGAATATCCACCTCTAGACTTGTATTGATAAGTTCCACATAATCACTATGGATAGCCTAACAGTTCCTTGCCGCTTTCACTGTGTCTAGAAAAGGTGACTGGTCATTTGCCACTTAGGCATGACTTGCCCACCTCATAGACTTGAAGTAAAATGGGTCCAAACTCTATCCTTATGGATTTTTGCTATGCGAGTCTGGTTCACATGACCAGCCTACAATGCCATAGGAAGTTTGATTAAAGCCATCAACCCTTGGCTTTCTTATTCTCTAGATTGAAAATCTCATTGTTATTTAACTCTAAAACATACAAACCATTACGTAATCTTGCAATTCCATATTGAATACCATTTAACTAATTGACATCATCCTT
The DNA here is from genome assembly GCF_008641045.1 of Pistacia vera. Classification (NCBI taxonomy): domain Eukaryota; kingdom Viridiplantae; phylum Streptophyta; class Magnoliopsida; order Sapindales; family Anacardiaceae; genus Pistacia; species Pistacia vera. The sequence continues at coordinate 254,569 of NW_022195521.1, read as the reverse complement.
AGTTATCATAAATTGATATCTAATGTTGTTTAAAGGGACCACAAAATAATATTCTTTGAAATTAAAGGAACATAAAACAACTTAAAGTTCTAGTTTGGCCCAAGGAAAACATAAATACATCATCTCCGACAGCTAATGCGCAACGCATGCTCCATTCCAACTCGTAGGTCACCTCTCACCTCCCCGACCAAGTAGTCTACCTCCTCGAGTCCCTACACAGAAGTGCAAATATGAGAAACATATCTTATGTCAATAACCCAAGATTTAATAGGAGATACAGGATTCAATCATGTACATACCTTTAACGAAGTGCAGGCTTATTCTTCTTGCTTGCTTGCTAGGAATGCCTTGCAATGTTTTTTCCAATGACTAGGCTTGCCACAATGGAAGCAAACAACCTTTCCATCATTGCTCACACCTCCAATAGGTTTAAGGACATCTTGGGGTTGAGCTTTGGATTTGCCTTTGGCATTTCCTTTACCTCGCTTCCCCTTTCCTTTCCCTGGTGCAGCGTCAACTAGCATCACTAACGTGGACTTCTTCATGTCCTTCTCTACTGTCTTCAACATATTCATGAGCTTTGAGAGAGACTTATCCATAGAATTCATATTGAAGTTCATTATGAATTGGGAGAAGGAATAAAGCAAGGATTGCAGAACAAGACCTATTAATAGTTCTGCCTCTATACCAAATCCCAGTATTTCAAGCTTATGTATGTAGCTAATCATCTTGACTACAAGCAAGCCTACTGGGGTTCCCTCAGTGATTTGACATCTATATAATGCCTTTGACACCTCATAATGTTTGAGCCTAGCATGCTTTTGAAAGAGCTCTTTGAGATGTGTGATGATGGGGCCAACATCCAAATTCTCATGCTGCTCTTGTAGATTAGGTATCAACGATGCAAGTACAATACACTGTGCAATATTAGTATCATCTAGATACTTTCTATAAGCATTTATAGTTTCCTAAGTAGCTTCGGGTTCAAGTGCTTCCATAACAAGTTCATCTAGGATGTACAACTTCTTTTCTAACTTGAGTATAATCCGACGATTTCTATACTAGCTAGTAAAGTTTGTACCATCGAACCTGCTTTCCGTTTTGATTATTGATCACAATGATTGATTATTGATCACAATGATAGATTATTGGTAGTCATAATGTAAATCTACAAGTACAAATCAAATAGAGTTAATAATCTTTTATTAATTAATAAGGCATTTCATCAATTAATAAGTTCCCACTATTTTTATTCAAGTTAATAGCCCTATTATTAAACTCGGGAAGGTCCATCAGTCTTCCTAGTGGGCCAAAATCCCATCATTCCTAATTTGACCTCTTAGGGGGGCAAGTAGACCAAAGTAGGATGAGTAGGTAGGCCACAAGCTCTAGCTTACACCATTTAATAGCACCAACTTATTAAACTCAAAGGTAAGTATTGCAGACAAACCAATTACACAATCCAATGACACCAACGATTGGCCTCAAGTGTAACTTTCGAATCGGTGAGTTTGGATACTACCTGCCCACTAGTGCATTTTAAATATGCACTACTCTACCATGCCTCTAGTTGTACTTATCAACCCTTCGCGGAGGTGAATCCAGCAAAGTACGCCTAGTTAAGTCATAACTCATCAACATTAAGGAAAAATTTTATTGATGATTAACCTCCCAAAGGTAGAAGTGGCTCCTTGCGGGGGCAAGTAAGACCACGATGAACGATGGTTTGATTAATCCCATGGGATGGAAGGATTGATTTATTTTTGACTTAATATCTTTTATGAGTGGTTCATCCTTTAAAATCTCACCATTTTATTATCTTATTTAGAATGTTATCATTTGGCATTCAACCTTAGCATGCTTATACAAATAAGACACTCCATAAACTCGTGTTGGTACATGGACATCCTAACACCAATTTCCTTGAGCTTATAGGAAGTTGGTAGGTCAACCTAGGTTTATTTTTCTATTATAAAGAATAAAACATCTTTGGGATTAATCACGCCTTTGCCTCGTCTTCAAAGCTTATTATACTTTACAAATAAATTTAAAGAAACCTTGAGTTACATTTGAGGGGCTTTAGATTAGAAGAGAATTTACATTGAAGAATGGGAGGTAAGGTAAGACACGCAGACCCTATTTAAAACAAACAAATCCAAAATAATAAAACCTAAGGTCTATGGGCAAGTACCAAACACCACGCATAATAGACACCAATCATAGAATGCATAAATTCAAATTTACCATATTTGAATTGTCGGGTAAATTTCACTTTAACACTTTAATTTTATAGAGTTTCCATTTGTCCCTAAACTTTGTAAAATTATAGTTTAGTCCCTGTCCAGTTTGAAAAATGAATAAACAGTCCAGAATAGCAACAACTTATTCTTCTACTGATGGCTAAGTGTAACGCCCACTTTGAGGAACATAGCTTAAATATGCCTATTGGCCCTTAATGTTGTTAGTTTTCCCTTATTTAAGCTTGTATGCTTGTAATATTGTTTGGTTGCCCTGAATTTGGTAAAGGATTGGCGAAGTTGGAACATTGTAGACTTCATCGGGGCGAAGAATAAATCACGCCGCAATGACGTATGCTTTGGAATTTTTTGCCGAGGCGAAGAAAAATCTTCGCCAAGGCTAAGGGCTGGCTGAAATTTTTGAGAAGTTTCTAGAGAATTTTTCCTTAGGGGCAAAGTGACCATTCTACCCCTAATTAGTAGTAAAAGTGAGGAGTAAAAAGTAAGAAAATTTCATGGAGAATGCATTGGAGATGGGGGTGTATTTGTAATGAATTAAAGGGCAAAGATGGAATTTTCAAGAAAGTGCAAGGGCAAAATGGGAAAGAATGTGTATTTATATGAGATGTTAAGGGTTGAATCACACAAACTCTCCCATTCTCTACACCCCACACGCCACTTCTACTCTCCAATTCTCTCATCTTTTCATCAAATTTCCAAGGAAGATTAGAGGGCTTTTGGTTGGATTTTGGTAGAGATTTGATCTTAAGCATCAAAAGGTAAGGATTCTTATTATAGATATGAGATTAATTTGTAAAAGTGTTGAATTCTTATTGTGTTTATGCTTAGGGTTTAGAGAAAGAACAAGTCTACCATAGAAGAGAGATCTTAGTGGAATTACTCAAGCACAAGGTAAGTAAATCCAACCCTAACCCTTGTTTGAGCAAATAAAGCGTAGAGATTGTTTTATATGAATCTTACATGAGTTTATATGCTTGAGATTTGTGGATGGAATTGTTATTGAGTTGATGATGATCCATGATTGGATTTCCACCATGAGAAGGGATGGTTGTGTTGATAGAACTTGATAGAAGTTGGGGTTGAAATTAGAAAGAGTTTGAGGAGAATTTTTGAAGTATGTTTCCTGGCCAAGTTTAATCTTGTTATAGAGGAGTTTTACTCCAAATATGGATGTTTAAGAAAGAAGTAGAAATATACCTAAAATAAAGTTTCAGTATGCATGCATGATGTTTGATGAAATATCTAAGAGAAGTATATGCATGAGTAGAGAAAAACTCATTTTTGTGCTATATGGCATTTTTGCATTACATGTTTGTACTTAGAAAAAATTATAAGCATGAGCCATCCACATGCATATATTTGCATATGTATAAGAATTTAAAGAATAAAGAACTTTAAGAACAAAGAGAAAGAAAGAAAAGCACTAAAGAATAAAAGAAAGAAAAGTGCTAAAAAGAAGAAAAGAATAGGTTGTTGCGATGGGGAACCCGTGAGTGACAAGAAGAAGAAGATTCCCACATACACGCCGCCTTAAGTGAGCGGCCTAAGAAGAAGAAAAAGAATTTGTACGGCCCGTAAGAATGTATGTGGATGAGGGCTATACCAAGAAGAAATACCTACATGCACGCCACCTTAATTGTGTGGCCTAAGAAGAAAAGAATTTGTATAGTTCGTAAGAGTGCATGTAGATGGGGACTGTACTCACTCACATGGCCATGGTTTCGAATCCATGCATCAATCGAGTTCGATTGGCAAAGAATAAGAAAGAATGAGAGAGTATAAGAAAGTATAAGAAAGAATGAGCAAGCAAGAAAGAAAAGAAAAGAAAAGAAGAGAAGAAAGAAAAGAAAAGAAAAGAAGAGAAGAAAGAAAAGAAAAGAAAAAGAAAGAAACATAGAAAAGAAAAAGAAAACAGAAAAAGAAATAGAAAAGAAGAAAAGAAAATACATCTCTATGCATTTATGCAATTGCAACTCATCCATGCATGATACCATGATTTCTATCATGGTTAGTGAGAAATTAGAAGAAAGAAAGAATAGAGAGAGAATTAGAAAGAAAGAACAAAGAAAGTCAGAGCAAAAGACTAGTGAGAAATGGAAAAAGAAAAGAAAAAGAATAAAGAGAGAATGAAGAAGAAGAAAAAGAGTAAAGTAAGGAAAGAATTCAAAGAGTAAGCAACGGAGAGAGGGAAGTCTAGAGTAGCAGATTTACTTACGGAGCAATTAGTGCTCACCCCATTGTTTCTTCATGTTTTGTAGGAAATAGGTGAGAAGCGATCGGATGGACGTCGAGAAGCGAAGAGAAATGGCATTACTATCTACCGTTATTAAAGTTATTGTATATACTATTTTGTGATATGTAAAGAATTATATATTAAGTAAAGAAAATTTTTTGGGCCTATTTTCTTTTCATTTTATACTTATGTATTTTATCATGGTATAATTTAAGTATATTAGCTAAGAAAGAAGGTATTATACTAAGTGAAAAAGTTCAAAATGCTTTTCCTCCATTCCCTAAAATACCCTTATCTCCCGACAATCGGATGAGTTATTTTCAACCCTTTAAATCCCACACGACAGATCGTGGGGTTTATCCTCATCGATGGAAACAACCATTAAACCCTAGTAGCCCAAAACGGGCCACTTCCACTTGGTCCACACACGTAGTACGAGGCCCATAAGTCCTTGGCGGCTAGGCATGTGTAATATACTGTATAGCTAGTAATTCTTTGAGAAATATATGATAAAATCCACTAAATAACTTTTATAAACATATATACATAATATAAAATCTGAAAATTCTAATTTTAATTCATATAAATATATACACAAAATACTGATATACTTTAGCAAGTACAAGGTAATTCCTCCACTTCTTGACATCCCACCCAGTTGTAAATCATCTAGCACCTACAAGACAGTAAAATAACGGAGTGAGCACTAATTGCTCAGTAAGTAAACCAAACTGCACTACTGTGTTTTCTCCGTTACTCATGTTCTGATTTTCCTTTTCTCACTTTATTCTTTGATAATATTCTTCATTCTTTTCTGATATTCTGCATTCTTTTCTGATATTCTAATTTGCTACTTATCAACGTGCAAAGACAATGAATAAAACTGTACATCATCGAGCACACAAAAAAAAAAAAATTACTAAATCATGTAAGTAGCATAATACATATGCAGAATAATAAACTTTCTTGAGAAAAAACTTTCTTTTCTTTTCCGTTATCTGTCTCTTATGCCGTATCTCTTTCTTTTCTTCTCTGTTTCTCTTTCTTTTCTTTCTTCTTTCTGGTTTGCTGATCAAACTAGGTTGATGTATGGATTTGGAACCCTGGCCATGTGAGTGGGTACAGTCCTCATCTACATGCACCGCTGACGGACTGTACAAATATTGTATCTCTCTACTGTGGCTGCTCACTCGTGGCGGCATGCATGTAGGTATGCTCTGCTGGGTACAATCCTCATCCACATACACTACTGACGGACTGTACAAATACTGTATCTCTCTGCTGTGGCCGCTTGCTCGTGGCGGCATGCATGTGGGCATCTCTGTCACTCACGGGTTCCCCATCGCAAAAACCTTATAACATAGCATGTTGTAGAAAGAGATACTATGCACATTTCAACATGAATTTCTAAGCTATAGAAATTCTACACTTGCATTCTTTAGTAAATGAGAAAATATACATACTTGCATATTAGCTTAAAAGAAAATTACTAGCCATTTTCTTTTCTTTCTTTCTCATTTTTTGCTAACATATTCTTTCATATTCTCATTTACTAAATCAAGGCTATACATATATATCATGTGCACAAAATATGCATGATCAAGCCCATTCTTTAATATGCTTTCCAAATTCACATATACAAACTTGCAAATTCATTATGGCATAATGGTATGTCATGACATATTCTACCATTCTCTACTATCATAATTGCCATATCAAAGTAACACTTTAGCTTGCACTTCTTCTCTAACACTTCCATTTGCTTTTTAATAAGTAGTAAAGGTTCAAGTAACTAGAACCAAGCACTAAAGGCCATTTCTCTCATGGAACTAACATGACCAAGTGATATATTAAATTTTGGCATAACAATATGCACTCTTGAATAGTAACATTTACACTTGGTTAAGCCCAAACATAATCTTCCTACTTCAATTCTTGCCTTTCTCTATCCCTTTCTTCATTAGGGTTTAGCCAACTCATGCATGTAATGTCTCTTTGGATTTTCATCAAACACTTCATATGGACATGCAACTACCATGTTGGCTACACTTCTACAACTCTCTAGTTCAACCAAATTGTGAGCCAAAAACTCACTAACTTTAGTATCAAACCTGGCCGAATTCATCACTTCTCTATACTCCAGAAATTTCAACACAAAATCTTCTACAACTTCACTAAATCATCACATAACCATACACTACTTCTCATGGCTGGAATTTATGCATCATTAAACATCAAAAACAGCCAATAATTCTCTCATACCATTAGGGGTGTTCAAAAAAATGCGAAAACCGAACCGAACCGGTAATCGAACCGAAAAACCGGTTAACCGAAAAAACGGTTCGCTTACGGTTCGAAAAATTCAAAAAACCGAATTTTCGGTTCGGTTACAGGGTCGGGAGAAATTAGAAACGGTTAATCGAAAACCGGTTTTTCAAATATATATATATATATATTATATTATATTAAATAAATAAATAATAACTTAAACTAAAATAAATCCCTAATTCACTCAATCTAAAATCCCAATGCAATTTTTTTTTCTTAGTTCCCAATGTATTGTCCATATTTAAAATTTAATTTAGCAAAAAATAAAATAAAAAAGTTTTATAAAAAAAAAAAGGGAAAACCGGTTCAAAAGCGGTTAACCGGTTCTTCGGTTAACCGAAAAACAGGTTTTCCCAAAAACCGGTTCGGTTTCAGTTCGGGAATTTTCCCGAACCGAAAATCCGGTTCGGTTTAGAAAAGCGGTTAACCGGTTCGGTTAACCGCTTTTGAACACCCCTACATACCATCACATACAAACATGCAAAAATTCATTCAACACAAGTCTTGCTCAAATCAAGGTTCAAATTAGGTTTACTTACCTTGAATGTGTGAGATCACTTCCTTTTGCTAAAAAAATCTCTTCCTTTTGGACCTAGATCATATAAAAACCATAATAATTTAAAACTTTAAAGTTTAATCACACTCCTTTTGCTAGAATCTTACCGTAGGATGCTTTAGGATTGAAAATCTCCAAAAATCCAAACCAAATCATATGATTTCCCTTTGAAATTTAGTGAAGAAAATTGAGAGAAAATGGGGTAAAGGTGGCATAAACAATGGCTGAAGGTATGTTAGGGTTTCTTCAAATGAAGCCTTATATCAAATAATATAAACATGTATTCCCATTTTGCCCTTGCACTTTCTATGAAATTACATCTATGTCCTTTAGTCAATTACTAAAATACCCTCATTTTTATTATCTTCTTCACATTATTTTTCTTCCTTTCACTTCCCACTTTTTCATCTTATTAGGAGTGAAAAGACCAATTTACCCCTAACGAAGTTTTAAGGAATTTTCTTCACATTTATCTAAGATAACATCAAAGACATCCAACTAAGGGTATTAGATACGTACCTTAATGTGGCTGTTACAGCATGTTAGTGCCTAGCCTTGTCTTGTCGAGGCAAGGCATTGTCGCATGCTCGCACCCACGGCAAGGGCTGTCATAGCGCACTTGCACGTGTGGCATTAGGGAAGTGTCGCATGCAAGCACACGACATCTAGGTAGTGTGTCGCATGCTTGCACATGGCAGTTGGGATAGTCACGCGCGACAGGCGTCACGCGCCATGGGGTAATACACTGTGAGGCGCATAGCCCCGAGTGAGGGCCAGTCATGCATGAAGGCACGACCAAGGGCCATTTGGGCTACCTGGTGGTTTGTGGCAACACGCAAGCAGGTGCAGCTACGCGTACCAATGTGTAGCAGGAGGGATTACCGTTTGTACAAACATGCAGCAGGAGGCAGGGCTGCCGCGAGCACCAGCACACAGTAGAAGAGGCAAATTGTATCAGGGTTATGCACCCACACACAACCCTATTCATGTGGTTGTGTGTGGTCAAGGTGGCTGTGCGCTGTCCATAGCACCGTGCGCAACCTACAAAATTCAGCCACCGAATTTGGGTTTTTGCAAACCCTATTTCAACCAATCTACAAGAAAATCATTAACACAATTAAATCCAAAACAACAAGTTTAAAATCAAATTAAAAACCCTATACATGCCAATCTAGCACCCAATCACATACATGCAATTAGTAGCTGAATCAAAGCTCTGATAGCACTTGTAGGAACCATGTCATGGCAAGTGCGGAATTACAACAAATTTTTCTTGCCATGGCATGGTCCTGTTACGCAAGATCACGATTCAGACTAAGTAATCAACATATATAATTTAACCCATACAAGGTTATGTGATTTACCTCCGTTGGTGGCTCTTCCTTTGGATCTTTCAAACTAATCGCTATCAATCCAACGTAGGATTGAGTCCATTGGTATCCACATGAAGGTAGGCTCAAGATCACCCTAGGATTGACTACTAGATCAATCGGAAAGCTTAAGGGAGGTGGTGGAATTTAGAGAAAGAATCTCTCTCTCTAGGGTTGGCGGCTAGGGTTTTGGGGAGAGTTAATTTTGCTATTTAATTTGCAAAATTAACTTTATGATAATAGCTCTCTCAAAACAAAACCCAATGACCCTTTATATAGACAATCCCAAATGAGAGCCCAATATGGATTGTAAATCCTTAATTCCTATTTAGATTGGATTACAATCCTTTTAATTCCTATTTGAATTGGATTGCAATCCTTGATATAAGGGATAAGAATATCTCTTAAAGATATTCTCCTAAATATTCTGCCTAATTAAATACTATCCATCCTATTTATGTTTAATTCCTATATAATACATAGTTCTAATTAGAAATAATTTCTATTTATTTAATCCAATATATATATAATATAATATATATATATATATATATATATATATATATATATATATCATATTTAAATTATGATTTCAATTTTGCTAAAAATTTTCCCAATAAATTGGATAATGGCTCAACCCCTTAGCCAAAATCACCAAAAGTGCCCTTTTCACCCATCAATGATGAAAAAGTCCCTCGACTCCCCAAGTATTGGAATCCTTTTCGACCCAAGGACAAGATTGTCCTTTCATTTCCATTTCTCACTTAACTACCTTCTATGTGTGTGACCCAAAGGCTCTTCACTTTGCCGGTAGTGTCCCGATAACTAATTAAGCATCAAGCGGTTAGTGTTTTTGTACACCAATCAAGATTGACCTCTAGCAAGGAATCATGATTCCCTGGTAAGTAAAGAATTAGCGATTTAGGCTTACCTTGTCTTTGGTATGGTTACTGTGCAATTCGATCTGTTTCATCATCTTTTATCTCATCGATGTTTAAGGTATAGAAATAGTGTCTACCTCAAAAGTCACCTTGACATGTATAGACAAGGTATTGAAGAGATTCAGTATGGAAGAATCCAAGAAGGGATTTCTTCCAATGTCAAATGGTGTCTATCTCTCTAAGGATATGTGTCCTAAAACACATGATGAGAGAAGAATGGAGAGGATCCCATATGTGTTAGCAATTGGATCCATCATATATGCCATATTGTGTACTTGGATTGATGTCTCATGTGCATTAAGCACTTGTAGTACATATCAATCAAATCTAGGTGAGTGACACTGGATAGCTGTCAAGAACATCCTTAAGTACTTAAAAGGGACTAAGGATATGTTCTTGGTTTATGGAGGGGAAGATGAGCTCACTATAAGAGGATACAGTGATGCTAGTTTCCAATGGATAAAGATGATTATCGATCACAATCGGGTTTTGTATTTTGTCTCAACAGAGCTTTAGTGAGCTGGAAGAGCTCAAAGCAAAGTACTATAGCGGATTCTAAACTAATGCTAAGTATATCACATTATCTAATGTAGCCATGGATGCAGTTTGGATCAAGAAGTTCATTTTTAAGCATTACTGATCCAGTAAATACCTACTACGATAATAATGGAGTCATTGATGTGGCTAAAGAACCACGATCTCACGAGTGATCCAAACACATTCTTAGTTGATTCAATCTGATCTAAGAAATCGATTAGAAAGAGGATGTGCAGGTTTGTGGAATACCTACCAGCCCACTGTTGAAGTTTCTGTTGCAGCAGAAGCTTGATAGATACTTAGAGTCATTTGGTGTTAAATATATGAATGATTTGCTATAGTGCAAATGGGAGATTGTTAGAGTAGGTGCCCTAGAGCCAATCCAATATTGTAAATTGACTTTTGTAATCATATATTATTATCGATAAAGGCAATTTTCTATACCACGTGATCTAATTATATTCGTTTAAGATAGTGATATATGTCCTTACGGTAGTGGAACCATGACAAGGGTATCGAGTGTTTGAAATCTCAATGATGAGAACCCTATGAACACATATGGTGGCCATTCTAGAAATGTCCATAGCCCTAGTATTGTCCTGACCTAGGGCACAAATAATACGGTAAAGCTATCATAGTGTTGGACGACCTTGTCGAAGGACAATGACAGATCTCACTTGTCAAGGTTGTTTGATGACGACCTGGTGCAACACATGGGTGCTTGATGTATGCAAGTTCATCGGACTGGCCCACTAGAGGATTCCACATAGATGATTACCCCAATATCTATGGAACAAATCCTCTAGTGAATGGTGGTGCATGCGATCCTTAGACTTGAGATCACCGGAGTGCCTTGTGCATCGATTGGTGTAGTTTGGCACTAGCCCAACATAGTCCTCTCAGGACTATCAGAACGGTAGTGGTTTGCTGCATTGGAAAGTGCATCGAGACTATGGTTGATCGACAAAGGATTCATCACTCTTGGGTACGGGAGAAATTATCTCATTGCGTAATTCGGTAAAAGGACAACGAAAATAAATCTATGGCCATAATGGGAATGAGTTGTTGCTCAATCCATTTTGTTAAGGTCGTTGGTATGAAGAACCAAATACAAAGATATCAAGGATATCCATTGAGGTTGGCACTATTTCTATTCCTCAGCCTTGATGAGATAATAGATGATGAAGGGATTCGATTGCACGGTAGCTATATCGTTGATAGGCAGTGGTTTCACTAAATTTGAATCTATCAAGTAGTCATGATGTCTAGCTAGAGGCCAATCTTGGTCTATTTCTAGTGGGACGATTGATTGATTGTCAATCGTGATACTATTCACTACCGATACAATGAGCCTTCGGATCGCACACATAGAAGACATATTAAGAATAAAATTCATGAAAGAGGTATTTTTGTCGTTTATGATGAAATGGTATTTACTTCATTTATGATGAAAGGGTATTTTCGTCTTTTAAAATGAAAGGGCATTTTAGTAATCTCACAGTGTAATTAAATTTGCTGAGGTTGTTGCCTAAATTTAATTTCATATAGAAATTAAATTTATGAGATTATATGTTTAAATATTTAGTTATATATATATATATATATATATATATAATATCCATTATTAATATTGATAATGTGAAATTCAAATTTGGTTTTTAAATTTGAATTGAAATGCCATGTTTGGTTGCAAAGGGAATCTATTCCAACATTCCAATTGGAATAGATGGCTATTCCAAGTTGGAATAGGGTTTTAGTGTGCACTACTTAAGTGCAACTAAAATTAAATCATTTAATGAAATTAAAATTGCAAAATTGAAACCCTAGCCACCTTTCTCTCTCTCTCAAAATGCCAGCCCCCTTTTTGAGAAGCATAATTTTTCTCTCAAAGAAAAAATTCTGCAGAAAATTGTTCTTAGAGTTGAGTGATCTTCCTAGTCTAGAAATCCCTCAACGATGGTAGTCCTGTTTTCGTGTGGATACTGGGAGTGCACTTCTACATTGAAGTGGTTTGTGAATTCAACATCAAATCGAAGGAGCGTCCAACACTGGTATGATATATTATCTTTGATTTGATTTTATAAAAATAATGTAAATCGGCATAAGGATCTTAGGTAAAGGTTAGTGGATCTTTCAATAGAATTTTTAAAATTCCGCTGTGTAATAGATTCGTTAACCTACAATATGGTTGAATATATATCCCATCAATCCTTCTAATTATGCTATTGCGAAAGCTATGCCTTTTCGAGATGTTAGTGGGGTTTGTTCTAGGATTTGAAAGGAAATTCACATTGCACCATGATTTTAAATCAGAGATATTTTAAGAAGTGATAGATTTATTCACTTTATCAATAACTAAACCAAAATATGTGTATCATAAGGAGTTTGTCTTTTCTATTGAATGATGTTGATGCCAAAAAATGAACAAACCTATGTGATCAAATTGACAATGAAGGAATAAGAAAGGATGTGTGAGTGATTGATTAAAATCAACAAAGAAGGCAAAAATAAGCCAAAAGAAAATAAAAGTGACACAAAAGGTTTTTAAAGTGGTTCAGTGAGCTGTTTCTCAAACCTACGTCCACTATTTTTATTGCTTCGTTTCTCTTTGATTGACTGCAGAGTACAAGCTTTTTGCCTAAAAATTATTATCCAGCCCCCTATACTACTTTTTTGGGGTATTTATACAAGAATTTTTGCAAAGGTAAGTGAGAAAAATCCGAGATAGCGATCAAATCTTTTGTATATCCCGTAATTTTTCGTGATTGTGTGCCAAAATCGAGTTAAATGGATATTGGCAATATCTAATATGAGATAAAGGAGATCTAGATTATCTTCTAATATGTTGAACAACTATTAAGTAGGTTGCAACAAGCTTCTTTTTTATCAAGCTATATCTTCTTGCAAGCATTGTACCATGCGAGCTATCAACGTCTCGAAGCTTACAACAAATTCATATGCAACATTTGTCACCTAGTGTTTGGAGGTCATATCGAGCTTCAAAAACTGAATTCATGAGGTTTGCTATTAACACTCAAATCCTTTATTGACCTGACTCACACACACAAACTGCTAGAATTCTAGCGAGCTTTAATATGTGACCCTCGCTTATGGTGATGTGATAAGGACATAGAAACTATCCATTCAACGATTTCAAATTCAAATTTGAAATAAAGGGCATTTAAGTAATTTATGAGCTGGCATGCCATGCATTTAATGCTGTAGTATGTGGCAATTACTTTTACTGCATGTTTACTGTGATAGCTGGCCATGCACAGAATTGAAATGACATGCAGTTACACTTATGATTATTTGAAATAGCGGTTATACGCCCTTCACAGATCATCGCCACATGTCCTAATTGAACAAACCAGATTGGTTGACAAATGAAAGGCTGAGATTCATCATGAAATGGATGGCCTAGATCGCTTCCAGCCCAATTTCCAACACTATAAAAAAGGCTTTGCAACCTGCCTTTGTGGAAACTTTTCATTTCGCTCACCATTTAAGTCTTTTTCTGCTCACTTTGCCAAAAGTTTGTTCAGTTTTTTCACAGCAATTCTCTGGTGAAACTCTTTATCNTGGTGCTTTGTGATCCTCACTCGGTAGTCACTAAGAACGGGTTGGTACTGTGTGAATTCCACCCGATAGCCATAGAGAGTGAGATGGTGCTGTGTGAACGCCATCCGGCCGTACCTCCGGTAAGATGAGGCCATGATGTTATTAGAAACAGAAATAGAATCAGAAATAGTATAAGGAAAGAATTAAGAGTTATATACGGGGACAGACAGTTAGAGGGTTTACTTACTGAGCATTATTTGTGCTCACCCCGTTATTTTCCTTTGTGGATGCAGGTCCTAGGTGATGAAGCAGTCGGAGGGGCGTCGGCAAGCGAAGAGGAATAGCTACACTGTTCCCCTAATTCGTCTTTTAAAATGCATTTTTGTAAACAGTACTATTTGTGCATAAAAGACATATGTATTATTAATGAAAAGAAACTTTGGGCCCAATTTTATATTGTATTTATGCATGCATTGTACTAGTTTTCAGTAGTTGTTACAATGGATTTGGAACCTTGGCCGTGTGAGTGAGTACAGTCCTCATCTACATGCACTCTTGCGGACCGTACAAATTCTTTCTTTCTTCTTAGGCCACTCAATTAAGGTGGCGTGCATGTAGGGATTCTTCTTGGTACAACCCTCATCCACATATATTCTTATGGGTTGTGCAATTCTTCTTCTTCTTATGCCACTTAATTAAGGTGGTGTGTATGTGGGAATTTCTTCTTAGCACTCACGGTTCCCCATCGCACAACCTATTCTTTTCCCTTCTTTAATACTTTTCTTTCTTTAATTCATTAGTACTTATTCTTAAGTGTTTTATTCTTAAAATTCTTTATTCTTTCTTAAGTTATTACACTTGAACAAATATATGCATATGGATGGCTCATGCTTAGAATTCTTACTTAAATGCACTCATGACATGCAATGTTGCATAAAATTAAGGTTTCTACTCATACTCATGCTTCTCTTAGGCATTTCATCAAACAATAAATATGCATATACAAACTTTACTTTAATTATAATTCTATTTGTTTCTTAAACCATCCAAGATGAGTGCAAAACTCCCATGTATCCTCATAATCCCTACATGGCAAAACACTCCCAAAATTCTTCCAATTCGAACCGAATTTCAATCCATCATCATACAATCAAAAACACTTTTTAGACTCAAATATATCCAACAACAAGCACAAATAATCATCAATCTCATCTCAATTTCTCAACAATCATAACATATACTTGCTTAAAGAAATCTATACTCAATTGATTTCTTAAACCTTAACTTGAGTTGGAGTTTGAGTGGAATTTACTTACCTTATACTTGAGTAGTCTCCACTAAAGCTCTCTACTCTTGTTGGATTCAAACCTTCTCTTAACTCTAAGCATAAACTTAATAAGAATTCAACTTCTAAACCAATAAATCATATATATAAAGCAAGAATTCTTACCTCTTGTTGCCTAGGATCAAAACCTTATTAAATTCCACTCAAAAGCCCTCAAAATCCTTGGAAAATTAAGTGAAAATTTGAAAGAAAATGGAGAAGGAGAGTGGCGGTGGAAGGAGAGAAATAAGGGTTTCAAACCCTTAATATCTTATTTTATAAACATACTTTCCCATTTTGGTCGTATACTTTCTTAGAAATTCCATCTTTGTCCCCTAATCAATTACTATAATGCCCTCATTTTTATTGTATTCTCCATGAAATTCTCTCTCTTTTCACTCCCCACTTTTTCAACTAATTTTGAGTGAAAAGACCATTTTACTCTTAATGCAAGTTTAAGGCATTTTCTTCATATTCTCTTAAAATAACTTTAACAAAAATCAACTAAGGGCTATAAAAACATAAATTAAATTACATACCTCCGTGTGGGCATTACAATAAATGAGGAAAATGTCCCTCTCACTTATCCATCCTTAATATGTCTTCTATGTGTGTGATCCGAAGACTCCTTATCATAACGGCATTAAGTAGTCTCGCGATTGACACCAATAAATCATCTCACTAAACATAGACCAAGATTGGCCTATAGCAAGGCATCATGGCCACCCGATAGATTCGGGTTCAGCAAAATAATTTACCTATCAACGATATGGTTACCGTGCAATTTAATTCTTTCATTATCTATTATCTCATCAAGGCCGAGGCACATAAGTAGTGTCAACCTTGGATATCCTTGATATCTCGGTATTTGGATATTGGACCAATAACCAAAATAAATTGGATTGAGCTACAACTCAATCCATTACGGCCATAGATTTAATGTCGTTGTCATCAACCCAATTTTTCAGCAAGATAATTTCACTCATACCTGAGAGTGATGAATCATCTGTCAATCCACCATAGTCTCAATACACTTCTTGATACAGCCAATCACTACTGTTCTGATAGTCATGAATAGAACTACATTGGGCTAGTGTCAAATTACACCAATTGGTGCACAAGGCACTCCGGTGATGTCAAGTCTAAGGATCACATGCACCACTATCCGTTAGAGCATTTATTCCATAGACATTGGGGTTACCATCCATATGGAATCCTCTGGTGGGTCTGTCCAATGAACTTGCCTACAACAAGCACCCATATATTATACCAGGTTGTCACCAAACAACCTTAATAAGTGAGATTAGTCACTGTTTTTCGACAAGGTCATTCAACATTATGATAGCCTTACCGTATTATATGTTCCCTTGGTCAAGAAAATATTGGGGCTACGAACGTTTCTAAAATAGCCACCATATGTGCTCATAAGGTTCTCACTATCGAGATTTGAAGCACTCAATACCCTTGTCACGGTTCTACCATTCCAAGGACATATATTATAACATACATTAAACACGAATTACATGATGTAAGAAGTGTCTTATTTTAATTATAAACATTATTACAAGATTTATCATTTACAAAGTTGATTGGCTCTAGGGCACCTATTCTAATAATCTCTTTCTTGCACTAAAGCCAATCATTCATGTATTTAATACCAAATGTGTAAGTAATTGATCTACCATACGCAGCAGAAAAACAAAAATTCAATCGGTAAATCAATTACCTTTCTTTGCCAAGATCTGAGTATAGATTATACTGTTTACATGTTTATAAACAAAATTTGTATAAAGTAAATGCATTCAAGAATTAGAATACTTACGTATGTTTGGAGGCTCCTCTGAATATCTCTGACTTCGAATAGGAACACTGTTCACGATTACTATACATGATTACTGTTCACTGTCCACTGTCCACTGTTCACATGATTTTTCACCAATTGATCCAAAGTAGGATCGCACTCACGGAAGTCCACACGAAGATAATCCATAGAACCCTTAATTATTTTGCTAGAACAATCAAAGGCTTCAAGAATCAAGAAAAAAGAACAAGAAAAGTTTTCTTCTTGAGAGAGAGAGAGAGAGAGATGGGGTGGCTACGATTTTAATTGAATGAATAATTCTCTTATGTTTTAATTTTAAGTTGCACTTATATAGTGCAACAATTAAAACCCTATTCCACTTAGGAATAGTCATGGGCTCCAACCCTAGTTCACCATTGCAACCAAACACACCCTTTATGGTATTTTAATTAATTAATTATTATTATAATTAAAATCAATTAATATATAATAATATATTAATATTTAATTAATAATAATAGTTCATTTAAATATATATAGAGATATATTTAAATATAATCTCACTAATTTAATTTTAATATTAAAATTAAATACAGGTAACAACCTCAGTAAATTTAATTGCATTGTAAGATTACCAAAATACCTTTTTGCCCTAAAAGACGAAAATACCATTCTCACAAATTGATTCTTAAATTATCTTCTAAGTGTTTTACCCTTAGGCTCCTTATCATATCGGCAGTGTGTAGTATTGCGATTAACACCAATTAATCGTCTCACTACACACAGACAAAGATTGGCCTCTAACAAGGCATCATGGCCACCTGATAGATTCAGATTCAGCGAAACCACAGCCTGTCAATGGTATGGTTACCATGCAATCAAATCCTTTCATCAACTATTATCTCATCGAGATTGAGGTACATAAATAGTGTCAACCTCAGAGATCCTCGACATGTTTGTATTCGGTTACTGGACCAATGACAGGAATATTAAATTGGACTAAGCATTAACTCAATCCCGCTATGGCCACAGATTTAGTGTCATTGCCATTTACTGAATTACTCAGTGAGATAACTTCTCCCATACCCAGGAGTGATGAATCCTTTGTCGATCCACCATAGTCTCGATACACTTCTCAATGTAGCCAATCACTACCATATTGATAGCTTTGAATAGAACTTTGTTGGGCTAGTGTTAAACTATACTAATTGGTGCACAAGGCGCTCCGGTGATCTTAAGTCTAAAGATCACATGCACCACCATCCATTAGAGGATTTATTCCATAGACACTGGGGTTACCATCCATATGGAATCCTCTGATGGGTCTATCCAGTGAATTTGCCTCTAGCAAGCACCCATGCGTTGCACCAGGTTGTCAGCAAACAACCTTGACAAATAAGATTAGTCACTGCCTTTTGATAGGGTCGTTCAGCACTATGATAGCCTTACCATATAATCTGTGTCCTTGGTTAAAATAATTTTGGGGCTATGGATGTTTCTAGAATGGCCATCATATGTGATCATAGGTTTTTCATTATCAAGATTTGAAATGCTTGATACCCTTGTCACGGTTCTACCATCCTAAGGACATATATCATTACATACACAATATATAAGAATATGCCTTTTATTGATAAATAAACATTTATTACAGAGTCAATTTTACAATAATTGATTGGCTCTAGGGCACCTACTCTACAAAATGACCTTAAGTGCCCATCATGCTTTTACTACAACAGAAACTACAATAGCGGGTTAGTAGGTATTCTGCGAATCTGTACATCCCCTTTTAATTGATTTCGATCAGATTGAATCAACTAAGTGTTTGGTTCATTGGTGAAACTGTGGTTCCATAGCCTTAACAATGACTCTATTATCGTCGCAGTAGATCTTTTCTAGGTCAACAGTGTTTGGAACCACATCAAGTTCAGTAATGAACTTCTTCATCCAAACCGCCTCCACAACTACATTAGATAATGCAATATACTTAGCATCAGTTGTAGAATCTGCTATAGTACTTTGCTTCAAGCTCTTCCAGCTCACTGCATCTCTATTGAGACAAAATACAAACCTGAATTGTGAGTGATAATCATCCTTATCTATTTGGAAACTAGCATCACAGTATCCTCTTATAGTGAGCTCATCTTCCCCTCCATAAACAAAGAACATATCCTTAGCCCTTTTCAGGTACTTAAGGATGTTCTTGATAGCCATCTAGTGATGCTCACCTAGATCCGATTGATATCTTCTGCAAGTGCTTAATGCACATGAGACATCAATCTGAGTACATAACATGACATACATGATGGATCCAATTGCTGACACATATGGGATCCTCTTCGTTCTATCTCTCTCATTGTGTGTTTTAGGACACATATCCTTAAAGAGATAGTCACCATGTGACATCAAAAGAAATTCCTTCTTGGATTCTTCCATACTGAATCTCTTTAGTACCTTGTAATATATGTACTCTGACTTAAGCCAAGCAACCTACACGATCTATCACAGTAGATCTTTATTCCGAGGATGTAGGTTGCTTTTCCTAAGTCCTTCATGGAGAAGCACTTGGATAACCAAGTCTTTATCGATTGCAAGTTCGGTATATCATTCCCAATGAGAAGTATGTCATCGACATACAACACCAAGAATGCCACTGCGTTCCCACTTACTTTTGTGTAAACACAAGGCTCATCTTCATTCTTGATGAAATTGAATTTTGTTACGACTTCATCAAAACAAATGTTCAGCTCCTTGAAAGCTTACTTGAGTCCATAAATAGACCCTTGCAACTTGTATATCTTATCAGCTTATCCGTCAAGAACGAAACCATTGGGTTGTGTCATATACACATCCTCTTCAAGGTTTCCATTCAAGAAAGCTTTTTTGACATCCCTCTGCCAAATTTCATAGTTGTGATATGCAACAATCATAAGCATAATCTGGATAGACTTAATCATGGCAATCGGTGAAAAGGTTTCTTCATAGTTAATACCATGAATTTGTTTGAAACCATTGGCACCTTGCCATCCACGTGAGCCTTCTTTTTGAAGACCCATTTACACCCTATAGGTTTTAACCCTATAGGTTTTATCCCTTCAGGTGGATCTTTCAGAGACCATAACTAGTTCGGGTACATGGAGTCCATCTTAGATTTCATGGCTTCAAGCCATTTATTGGAATCTGAATCCAATATAGCATCATTGTAGGTCCTAGGTTAATTGCCTTGGTTGACCAATACGTCGCCATGTTGAGTCACGAGAAAACCATATTTCTTGGGCTTATGACTTACTCTTCCAAACCTACATAGCTCCTGTGCTACTTAAGGTGGTTCACTTTGATCCACATATAGTAGAGCAACCTCCTCACGATGTTCAACTACTACTTGTGTCAGATCTTCTCGTCCTTCGTCTAATGTCTTTTGTGGTTCTAGAACATTATCAAGTTCTAATTTTCTACTACTAGTACCTCTTATAAAAATTCTTTTTCTAGGAAGACACCAGTATGAGTAAAAAAATTTTTGTGCTCTTCTAGATGGTAGAAATAGTATCCTTTGGTCTCCTTAAGATATCCCATAAAAACACATTTATTAGATTTCGAGCCGAGCTTGTTCAAAGTCAATTTCTTGAAAGACAGTGGCTAACAAGCCAACTAGCAACTACTCCCCCTTTTTGTTCATAAGTCATGACCATCCTTTAACGTCTATTAGATCTTTTGGTGGGAAGTTTCCTTCTAGTTGCCATTGTTTTCTACTTTTCTTTCCATGTGTAGATTCAGTAGGTTCAGGCAGCTCTTCTACACTTTCTAATGGGGTTGGATCTTCTTGACCAATAACTTGTTGGACAACAATTTTAGGATCAACCGTATGAGCAGCATCAACTTGGAGTTGTTCTTTACTATCAGGAACAGAAACAACAACAAGGGAAACATTAGAGACACTAGTAGGGACAACAATTTGTGTTTGCTCTCATTCTTGCTCAACCTCATCAATATTTGGATTAATAGCAAGGGTAGCAGAAGCAACATCAACATGAGCATCACCTTAAGTAGACTTTGTGTTCTTTACCAATTCTTCCAAGAAATCCACTCTTGCATGCAAGGTGTTATAAAAGTCAGCAATTTGTTCAGACAACTCATGGTTCTTCTCACTAATCATTTTCTCAAATTTTTACAATATCTAACAGAAAACTCTACCATGTATTTGATTTAGGGAAATAGTTCTAGAGGATGAAGGAACATCCTTGGCAAGAGCAAGTACAATGCTCAAAGTCTTGAAGGTCTTGGCTATTATGAATCTAATCTTTAAGAAGGTTTCATTTGGCTACCTCCTATGTCTATAATAGTCAACTATCTTATGGATCAATGAAGGGAAAGGCAAGGCTAAGGTTTTACCCTTGATTTCAGTAACAAATTAAATGTTAGACTAAATCAAGGTTCCTAAGTCAATCTTCTTGCCATTTGCAATTTGATAAATTTTTTTAGCTTTTTCCAATCTTTCTAAAGAGTTGTGCAAGGAGGTGACGAGTTGGTCAAGGTAATCTTGAAGAGTGCTTTGTAAAATAGGGTTAGCACATTGGATTGGAGGTGGCCACACTTAGGCCATTTCATCACAAACCTACTAGTTAGGTCTATGACTAATTGATCTAAATTCTCTAGTTTAACAATCAAATCGTTAGGATTTTCAATGGATGGTAGACTCCAGGTAGACCTAATCACTTCAACTGTAAACTCAACCCAAATCCCTTAAACAAAAACTTGATTTCTATTCAAGCAAACCTTGTCGATGTTCTTTCTAAAATTTGCATAGAATTCCTGAAGAAAAGCTTGAAAAGGAAGCATAGGGTTCTTAATAGATTTTTCCCTTTTTCTATCATTCACAATAGACTTAATGTTTGGAAAATCATTAAGCTTAAGATGAGACTCACACAGAATAGGTCTCAACATAGTGTAATCATTAAATCTTGACTTAGCATGAGGAGTGATAGGTTAATCATTTACCCAATTCATTTAGCTTAGTGGCAACAATCTTTGCCTTCTTCTTTTTCCCTTTTGAAGATTTGGAAGATTTCTTTGATGGCTTGGACTTGGCGGGGAATTTCTTCTTTTGATTTACCCTCTCAATCTGTGGCTCATCTGAAGATAGCGAGTCAACAATGGGAAAATTTGAGGTTGATGGAGTCTTTTTTGAAAAGGACTTTGATGGTTCAGGTTCATCGGTTTGTGAGGCCTGACTCTCCCTCACATTTTTCTTAGATTTTAAAGCTTGATGAATGTCGGCAATGAATGATTTTTGGTGCTCCATTGTTCACAAATCAACAAATGTTAGAATGAACTAGAAGAAATTCAAAGAGAATTTGAGAGCAAAAATGTTTGAGCAACACAAATTTGTTTGAATTGAGAGAAAAAAGGGTGCCACGACTTATAATGGATAACCCTAGAAAATTTAGGAATTTGAACAGTGTACAGACACTAAAAATCAATATGGGCACATGAAAATGTGATGTGAGCACACTAGCAAAAACAAAATCAAAGTGACAACCTTCAATTCAAGTGTTTGTAAAACCCCTCTCCAGTTAGGTATCCTCTGAATATCCCTCAATGAGAATCCCAGGGATACATGTTTGGAGAATGAGTTGTATTTAGAAAAAAAAAACCTGTGTAAGGATAATAATAATAATATCCCAAACATGCATATAAAATGTCATGCAGGATCTAAACATATAATTTCAAAACTTTAAGAATTTATCCGTAAAATACACAATCGAAACATATTTATAGGGTGGAAGATTCCAAAAGGTGTTTCACAAATATTTATCATTTACATTATTTACATCAAGATAAAAACCTCGAGATGACAATAAATCATCTCCCCTCACATGTAGCCCCACTGTCTATAGCATCCTTCGCTTTTGGTCTACCTACAAAGCAATCAACAATAAAAGGGTATGTAAGGAATGATCTGTTTCATTCTAAATGTGCTATTTGACCTTTATTTAAACATATTTGTTAACACATCACTTATCTTTTACATCTAGGGATACTTCCCCTTTTATTATTTTTTTTTTCCTTTCTATTTCATATGTCTTTCATCATTTTATCCCATGGCAATATAAACATCAATGCATACACGTACAAATAAGTATGTAAACATAGTACATGCACATTACATGTCATGATATAACATCTAAATATCATCTAACATGAGTATAAATCATCTCATAATGTAAATAACATCATAACTCATGTAGTGCAACTAAATGCATCTGAAGCATTTAACGTGTAGCCGATCAGACTTTTCTCAGCGTCTTAAGCACTTCATATCATCTAGCCTCTATAACGCCCCACTTGAGGTATGTAGCTAATTTATGTTGCGTTGCTTGAATCTTTATTGTTTTGCTCTTAATTAAGTTGTTATATTGTTAATATTGTTTGGTTAGCCCTTGGTTGAACGGATGTATTGGTTTGGTTGAGTGGTTGCCTTGAAATTGTAAAGACTTGGCAAAATCTTGGTGTTACAGACTTCGCCGGGGTAAAGAATAATCTTCGCTGCAGTGACGAGGTTCTGCAACCAAAGGGGTAGGTTCTATAATTTTTCACCGCGGCGAAGAGCCGAATAAAATGTGTAGTGAGTTTCTAGAGAATTCTTTCCATTGGGGCAAAATGACCTTTCTACCCTTAGTTAGCAGGAAAAGTGGACAGTAAAATGTAAGAGAATTTTATGGAGAATATGCTAGAGTGGGGGTGTGATTGTAATGATTTAAAGGACAAGAATGGAATTCCTAAGGAAGAGCAAGGGCAATATGGGAATGAATGAAGATAATTTGAGCTAAAAAGGGGTTAAGTTTAGCAAACCCTTCATCTTCCACCGCCTCTTTCATTCTCCATTTCCTCTCAACTTTTCCTTCAAGCTTTCAAGGATTTGTGAGGGTTTTTAGTTGGATCTTGGTAGAGAATTGATCTAAGGCATCCTAAGGTAAGAATCCTTGCTCTAGATATGAAATTTACCTATAAAGGTGTTGAGGTCTTAATGTGTTATTGTTTAAAGGTGTAGAGAAAAGACATCTACCTAAGGAAAAGAGAAGTGTTAGTGGAATCACACCATCACAAGGTAAGTAAATCCCAATCCAAGTTGATATTTGAGAGCTCTTTTGTTTGAGTAGAGATTTAGTGGAAATTGTAGAGATTTAGTAGAAATTGTGTATGTATGATAGATGATATGTTATTGAGAATTGAGATGGAGATGAATAATTGCTTTGTGGTTGTTGAATACACTTCAATTATGAGAAGTGTGATGTGTGATGGGAATGTAGTTTGAGATGAAATTGGAGGAGGTTGAGAAATCTTTTTGGAAGTGTTATGTTGTGATAGGGATTATAACTTTGTGAGAGAGTTTTCTCCCATTTTGGATGGTTCAAGAGAAGGGATAGAGCCATAGATAAAGGAGAGTTTATGTATGCACACTAGTTGTTTGATGAAATGCCTAAGAGAATCATGAGTAGTAAACCTTAATTCTTGCAACATTGCATGTTGGCATTTTATGAGTGCATCAGTGGAGAAGAACCATCCATATGTATTAATTTGTGCATTGAGAAGTGAATTGAGAAAGAGTAGAGAGAATGAGAAAATATAACAAATGGGTTGGTGCTTTGTGATCTCTACTCGGTAGTTACTCAAATAGGTTGGTGCTTTGTGATCTCTACCCGAAAGTTATGAAAAACGGGTTGGTGCTTTGTGATCTCCACTCGAAAGTCACGAAGAGTGGGTTGGTGCTGTGTGAACTCCACCCAGCCGTGCCTCCAGTAAGATGAGGCCGTGACATATAGCAGAAGTTAAGAAAAAGAGCTATGTGAAAGAGAAAATAAATGAGATGAGAAAAAGTGTAAGGAAAGAATTAAGAAAAAGAGTTATGGGGACAGTCGAGTAGAGGATTTACTTACTGAGCATTATGTTGTGCTCACCCCGTTGTTTTCTTTGTGGTTGCAGGATCTAGGTGAGAACGCGGTTGGATGGACGTCATCAAGCGAAGAGCAATAGCTACACTGTCCACTGTTTTAATATCAGTTTGTAAATGATACTCTGTTTTGTATAAATAATGTTTATATATAATAAATATATTTTACTTGATATATTTCTGTGAGTATCCTAGTATAAAGCAGTCATTACAGCCTCAAATTCATTTAGAGCTCATATCATCGAGAGGCATGCTTACGCGTTATTTAACATCTAAAGCATATATTCATCTTTCCTTAACCAGTATACAAGGATATGCTTACGCATTTCCCATCATGTCTATATGCATCTCTATCATCTTATGGCATGTAAATACACATTTTGGTGAGCTTAATACTTTTAATTCATCTATGGATTATTAATCCATTTATATTACCTCTTACTAACATACATCATCTTAAAAAATGTATTACATTTCATCTTCATGCCATTCCATAACATTAATCATGCATTGACATCATGACCATGTATATCTTTCAAAGATCATCTAACAAATGGGTAAACCTTAGTACATGGCATAATTACAATAATACATTAATAATCAATTCATAATCATAAGAATTGATCATGTTAAATCTTAAACTTTAATAATCAGTTTATACTTCAGGCCATTTTCCATCCATTGCTTAAACGAATTGGCTCTTGACATAAACATAAAAGTTATAGGTCTGTGTCGTAGTGTTCTAATGCTTCAAGAATCATCTCATTTTGATTTTTATAACTCAAGTTATGGTCAAAATACTGAAGCAGGTTTAACATAACCCCTAAGCTTACTAAATCTGAATTTTCATATTAACTATGCCACATCAATTCCTATTGACATTAACCAATAGGTCAACTTATGGATCAAATAAACTTCCCCTTATTAGTCTTTAACATCTTAAAGGAAGTGTAAAATCTCATTCCCATAATCATCCATTATTGTTATAACAATGTAAGCTAATGCAAACAACACCTCAACATTTCTAATAGCAATCATTCAACACCATGTGGCCTCCAATACTACAAGTTTTGCCACAATCAGCATCCACACTTCATTTTCTTCAATCAAATAAAACAACTCATAGAACATAAATAGCAATAACTTCATGTATAATGAATTCAAGGCAATAAGTAGAATAAATGAGTTCAACTACACTTGCCATCAACTAATTCTATGCCTTAAAGCCTTAATTTAGGGTTTCATAAAAATCTACAAACCCTAGCACAAACCCTAAAGTCATGGGAGGTTCTTGCTTACCTTTTTAAAGAATTCCTCTGACAAATCCTTTGCCTTTGTCTTCTTTTACACCTTAATCCTAAAT
Organism: Pistacia vera; assembly: GCF_008641045.1. Classification (NCBI taxonomy): domain Eukaryota; kingdom Viridiplantae; phylum Streptophyta; class Magnoliopsida; order Sapindales; family Anacardiaceae; genus Pistacia; species Pistacia vera. The sequence continues at coordinate 228,349 of NW_022195521.1, read as the reverse complement.
ATATAACCTTATACCTCAACATCTACTTCAAATCTTCAAATCACATCAAAACTAAAGTTTTTAATCCTTACCTTAAATCCTTCAAATTGAAGAGCCAAGGCTCGTATCTTGTTCTCCTTGAAAAAATAAGCAAAACTCCTTTAAAACTTAGAGAAAGAAAGCTTATTTCATGGAAGATTTGAGAGAAAATGGAAGAAATGTTGAAGAAATGCTCTCTCCCTTGGCTTGAACGAATTTCATCTCATTGTAGGAAAATATTTCATTTATTTTCCAAAATTATCTATTGGCCCAATTATTTTAACTGTATAACTCATAAGTCCTTAATTCTTCATATAAGGGCATTTTGGTCATTTCACACTAGACATAATTATTACTTAATTAATGCCATTAAATGCAATGAAGCCTACTCATCCTTGATTTTTTCAATGCTTATCCATAGGCAAAATGACCATTTCGCCCCTAATGCCTTTCTATGGATAATTGATTCATACCGTTCCAATGAATCGACTATTTTGCCCCTAGTTAGATTTTATGCTTTTTAACATAAAATTAACATCTAAAGGACTATTTTGAGTTAGGAACATACCTTTGACATCCTGGGTATTACAGTGTTATGACACATGATAAAAGCTAATATGAATCAAAACAAGCATCATTCACGTGATGACATCCACACATTCCTGTAGTTGCACTAGATAAACAATTGAAATGTTGTGACACTGACAAACCATGTTAGTATTGTAAGTTATTTGTCAACTTATGAATGTAGCATGGTAACACTAAGTCATGGTATGAACACCTCACTTTGTCTTAGCACAATCGTTTTGTTTAAATTTCCAGTGTGACCACCTTGTGTTAAAGTGACCACCTTCTATTATGTTATTTATCTGCTATATCAGGTGAGCACCTCTAAGTTAGAGTGATCACAATGCATCTGGCAGATATTTTGGGTAACATGTATTGTATTTCTAAATTCCAATGAGTTGTCATTATTCTCATATGAGATATTTATGTGGTCCATAACACTTGTCAAATTGTTATTCAGTGTGCTAGAAAGTTTGTTCTCTTTGATAGATGGTCCCAAGATAAATGGAATAATCTTTTTCATAAAGTTAAAAGCATAAAGTATCTTTTTGGCCACCTGTCCCTTTGCATTGGAGCCCAAGTTCTCTATATATTCGCCTTCTCCAACGTAGTTCTTCTTAAGCCTAAATATACCTATGATATTAGTCTGAAAATTCCTTGAGGTTTCTTTTTTTTTGAATCAAGTTTCATATGCCTTAGGTAGGCTTACAAATACCTTTGATAAACTTTGTATATTTGTTCACGGCTAGAACGTGGGTTTTCATTGGTGATGCTTGATGGGATTTCAAGCTTTTGGAGCTGAAGTGCATCTTCAGTGTTTATCCTTGAGATGAGCTCAAGGCTGACTAGGTGGTCTTATGAACATGGAGCTTGCTGTGGAAGTTCAAAGTTTACCAAAGGGTGGAGTTTGAAGCGTTTCAAAACAGGGAGTGTTCTTGCAACTGATGTTTTAACTTTGTAATTGAACTATAAATGTTTACCATAGTGGATTGGCTTCATCTGGACTTGGTCCCATGGATGTAGGCATTTTTTTGAACCATGTAAAAACCGCTGGTGCTTTTTATTTTGTTTCATGGTTGGTTGTTTTGCCATGATAAAGAATGAACACTAAAATCAACTTAGCAACCCATTTTGTTTAAGTTTTAAAAACTTGGTAATATTAAAAATTTCAAGTACATTCATAAGAGCTATCACAGAGAATGAACTTAAGAGAACTCATGTGGCTACCCTCTCTCTCAATGTGGCAACATTGGCACAAAAACTGCAGAGTTTAAACACTTATTTATATTTTTTAGAAAAAACAAAAAAAGAGACGTCAAGATATCGTGAACAACAAATTCACAAGATTTTAAGGAGGCAAGTTTGACAGACCTGAGAGAATAATGACAAGTCAAATAATCTTGAATAAAGATACACAAAGAGAATCTTATCCCATGTAATTCAACAATTAAAGCAATATATCCTTAGTTCATGCATGAGTACGAAAGCTAAGATTCTTTATCATATGTGTGTGTTGTGTCCCTGATTTATGACACATTGGTCAACAAAAGAACAATTGCAGAAACTAGCAGATGACATGAGGTAAATGCAAAGATACCAAGATTGGATGGGGAACCATATGAGAGCAATGTTTGAAATGCAACAATAGTTTTTCGCCAACGATGACATGGATGTGTCACCCTACCAATGGCAAGATTATGAAGATGAGTATCCTAAAGATGCCATGAATGAAGATGAAGAAGAGGATGAAGATGCTAAAGATGATAAGGAAGACTGAAGCTTGAAGCACATTTAGTTTATGATTTATGTTTATGCTTTTACTTTGTACTTTGAAACTTATGTTTATTTCCTTGTTTTTAGTTCTTTATTTTTCTCTTTAGGCTTTAGGTTTATTTTGATGAGGTTTGAGATTGTTGTGTAATTTTCATTTTAATCTGTGAGGTTATCTAACACAAATTGGCACCTTGAGTTTTCATGTGATTGATAGATGCTGATGATGAGGAAGACAATGAATGGATGCCAAGCTTTTGCACTAAAATCGAACTTCACAGATTAATCATAGGAGTATCTCGTAACCTTTCATGTTTTTCTATTCCTTAGATGGTTATTGCATGACATTGAGGACAATGACATTTTTCAGTTTAGGGGTAGAGAAAATTTTTTAAATTTTTGTTTGTTTGAGTTTGTGTGTGTTTTGTTTTTGTTTTTGTCTTAAGTTTTTGTGTGTGGGCATTAGTTGTGTTTGCCTAGACGATTAGCATGAGTTGATGATGATTTTTTTTTTTTTTTTATAATTGTTGGGATTTCATTTATGGAAAATGCAAAGTATTGGTTTAAGTTAATGTTGGTTGACTGGACTTAGCTAGAGGTTCTTTGAGCGGTTTAATCACCATTTTCATTCTTTTGGCATGCTTAGAAACATTTTTATGTAGATATGTGAAGTCTTGCTATTGGTGATAGACTCTAAAACCTAGTTAAGAATTGCTTGAGGCGAAATTCTAGGATTAGACATTGTTGAGGAAATAATTAGGCAATTTTTGAAATGTTTTAGCCTTTCTAGCCAACCCATGTTTTGAATTGTCTCTAGTCACCCTATTAAGCCTTTTGAATTTAGCCTAATTTTTCATGTGTAAGCAATATTATCTAACCCCTTTACCCTAAACACTTTGTCTTACCCTTAGGAGAGCTCTAGACATAAATAACGCAAAAGAGCATCAAAAGTGTATGAATGAGTGACTGATCAAAACATCTTAAGTTTAGAGGTTGGGAAAAAGCAACAAAGAGGGGCCAGTAAACCCAAATTATGTTTTCTTATTGTTCTTTAAAAAAAATAGAGAGAGAGAGAGAGAGAGAAATTGTATGTGTTTAATAAATAAAAGTTCTACTTTACTTATGCATTTCAATTACAAAAATAAGAAATGTATAAGTTTGGGGTTGTAAAGGGTTGATGATTTTGTTTGGAGGTTGAGAAATGAAAGAAGATGTGATGTAGACCTTTTGATCCTTAGTGATGTCTAGTCCACATTAGTGGAGAGTAATTCGATATTTAGGCTTATGATGTCTACTACCATTTGATAAACTTCATCTTTGTGCATAAAATAATCTGCGAAGTCGGAGGGTGGATTGAAGTAGGGATTACCTACTTAGGGGACCGATAGAGAAAGTTATCATGAACTAACCTGTTTTATTTAGGGGATCCTTGTTTATACTTGCTTAATCTATGAATTTCTTATTGTTCCTAAGTTCTATTGTTGTGATTAAGTGTTTATCTCCATTTTCATTGTGTTTGGATGCTGGGTTTTCATTCAAATGACCTGTTGAATATGTTGAGGCTGAGAAGCGATGCATGTCTGGCTTCTAGGGATGGATACCTTAGGTTGAACAAAAACTAGAGATAGATAAACGCGACCTCTACATTCTTGACAGGATTGCACAATGCTTAAGAGGCCTTGAACTATTAAGCCTCAAATTTTGGGTGTGGAGGCTTAATAGGAATAGGTGGGATTGTATAACTGTAGGTTTATGAATCTATTCATGCAGCGAAATTTAAAAATTTTTAGATCCAAAACCTAACCCATAATCCTTATATATATATATTATATATATATATATATATATATTATATATATATATATATTATATAGATATATATATTTTACATTATTTTGCACATGAAAAATTATCAAGATGTAATAGAAACCATACCACGTTTGGAGGCTCTTTCAAGGGATTTAGATTTGCTTCTACTCCAAGGTAAGACTGCACAAACGATATTCACACGACGATAGGATGAATGTCGTTGGTTGATTTTATTGGCTAGTAAAATCACCAACTTTAAGAACAAAAACCTGTAGAATTTTTCTTTGGGAGAAAAATTCTTTCTCTCACAAAAGGCTACACGTTTTTTGGAGGGAGAGAAAGGGGTGGCTAGGGTTTTTTAATTAAATGAATTATTTCACTTTAATTTTTTTAGTTGCTTTTAAATAGTGCACACTAAAACCCTATTCCAAATTGGAATAGCCATCTATTCCAATTGAAATATTGGATAGATTACCCTTGAAACCAAACATGGCATTTCAATTCAAATTTGAAAACAAAATTTGAATTCACATTATCAATATTAATAATAAATATTACTATTGGATAATATCCTTTATATATATAAAAAATAAATGTTTAAATATATATATAGATATAATCTCACTAATTTAATTCCATATCAAATTAAATTTAGGCAACAACATCAGTAAATTTAATTACACTGTGAGATTACCAAAATGCCCTTTCATCTTAAAAGATGAAAATACCCTTCTCATGAATTTTATTCTTAATTTGTCTTCTATGTGTGTGACCTGAAGGCTCCTTATCATATCAATAGTGAATTGTATCGTGATTGACAATCGATCAATCGTCCCATTATACACAGACCAAGCATGGCCTCTAGCCAGGCATCATGGCCACCGAATAGATTCGGATTCAACAAAACCGCTACCTATCAACGATATGGTTTCCGTGCAATCCAATCCTTTCATCATCTACTATCTCATCAAGGCCAAGGCCAAGGCATAGAAGTAGTGTCAAACTTGGATATCCTTGATATCTCAATATTCAGTTATTGGACCAATGACTAGAATAGATTGGATTGAGCTATTGCTCAATCCCACATGGCCATAGATTTAATGTCGTTGCCATCTACTGAATTACTCAGTGAGATAATTTCTCCCATAATCAAGAGTGATGAATCCTCTATCGATCCACCATAGTCTCGATACACTTTTTAATGTAGCCAACCACTACCATTCGGATACTCCTAAATAGAACTACGTTGGGCTAGTGTCAAACTACACCAATTGGTACATAAGAAGCTATGGTGATCTCAAGTCTAAGGATCACATGCACCACCATTTGTTGGAGGATTTTTTCCAAAGACACTAGGGTAACTATTTATGTGGAATCCTCCGATGGGTCGGTTCGGTGAACTTGCCTATAGTAAGCACTCATGTGTTGCACCAGGTTGTCACCAAATAACCTTGACAAGTAAGATCTGTCACTACCTCACGATAGGGTCATCTAACACTATAATAACCTTACCATATTATATGTGCCCTAGGTTAGGATAATACTAGGGCTATGGACATTTCTTGAATGGCCACTATATGTGCTCATAGGGTTCTCACTATCAAGATTTCAAACACTCGATACCCTCATCACGGTTCTACCATCTTAAGGACATATATCATTTTCTTATACGAATATAATCAAATCACATGATATAGATAGATGCCTTTATTGATAATAAAACATGATTACAAAGAGTCAACTTACAAAATCGGATTGGCTCTAGGACACCTACTGTAACAATCCCCTACTTGCACTATAGCCAATCATTCATGTATTTAATACCAAATGACCTTAAGTGCTTTTCATGCTTCTACTATGACAGAGCCTTCGCTAGTGGATCGATGAGATTGTCATCAGTATGCACTTTACTAATCTGCCCATCTTTCCTCTCAACCATTTCCCTGATGAGATGAAAATGCCTGAGTATGTGTTTAGATATGTGGTGAGATCATGGTTCCTTTGCTTGAGCTATTGCTCCATTGTTGTCATAATAGACTTCTATTGGATCGACAATAGTGGAGACCACACCAAGTTTAGTAACGAACTTCTTGATCCAAATCGCTTCTTTGGCCACATCAGATAATGTGATATACTTTGCTTCCCTTGTAGAATCTACAACAGTGCTTTGCTTGGAGATCTTCCAGCTCACTGCACCCTTATTGAGACAAAATGCAAACCTATATTGCGAGCAATAATCATCCTTATCTGTTTGGAAACTAGCATAACAATATCCTCTTATAGTGTGCTCATCTTCCCCTCTATAAACCAAGAACATATCCTTTGTCCTTTTTAGGTACTTAGGGATGTTCTTGATAGCCATCTAGTGACGGTCACCTAGATCCAATTGATATCTTCTACAAGTGCTTAATACACATGAGACATCAATCTGAGTACATAACATGGCATACATGATGGATCCAATTGCTGACACATATGGGATACTCTTCATTCTATCTCTCTCATCATGTGTTTTAGGACATATATCCTTAGAGAGATAGTCACCATGTGACATCAGAAGAAATTCCTTCTTGGATTTTTCCATACTGAATCTCTTTAGTACCTTGTATATACACGTACTTTAACTTAGGCCAAGCAACCTATGCAATTTATCATAGTAGATCTTTATTCCGAGGATATAGGCCGCTTCTCCTAAGTCCTTCATGGAGAAGTGCTTGGATCACCAATTATTTACTGACTGCAAGTTAGAGTAGGTGCCCTAGAGCCAATCAATTATTGTAAAATTGACTCTGTAATAAATGGTTATTTAAAAAAAAAAAAAAAGGCATATTCTTCTATATCGTGTATGTAATGATATATGTCCTTAGGATGGTAGAACCATGATGAGGATATCAAGTGTTTCAAATCTTGATAGTGAAAACCCTATGATCACATATGGTGGCCATTTTAGAAAAGTGTGTAGCCCCACTATTATTCTGACCAAGGACACAGATAATACCGTAAGGCTATCATAGTGTTGAACGACCCTGTCAAAAGGCAGTGACTGATCTCACTTGTCAAGGTTGTTTGCCAACAACCTGGTACAACGCATGGGAACTTCCTAAAGGCAAGTTCACTGGACAGACCCACCAAAGGACTCCATATGGATGGTAACCCCAGTGTCTATGGAATAAACCCTCTAACGGATGGTGGTGCATGTGATCCTTAGACTTGAGATCACCGGAGTGCCTTGTGCACCAATTGGTGTAGTTTGACACTTGCCCAGTGTATTTCTATTTAAAGCTATCAATACGGTCGTGGTTGGCTACATTAAGAAGTGTATCGAGACTATGGTGGATCGACAAAGGATTCATCACTCCTGGGTATGGGAGAAGTTATCTCACTGGGTAATTCAGTAAATGGCAATGACAGTAAATCTGTGGCCACAGTGGGATTGAGTTGATGCTCAATCCAATTTAATATTCTTGTCATTGGTCTAGTAACTAAATACAAACATGTCAAGAACATATGAGGTTGACACTATTTATGTACCTCAGTCTCAATGAGATAACAGTTGATGAAAGGATTTGATTGCATGGTAACCATACCATTGACAGGCTACGGTTTCGCTAAATCCAAATCTATCGGGTGGCCTTGATGCCTTGCTAGGGGCTAATCTTGGTCTGTGTGTAGTGAGATGATTAATTGGTGTTAATCACGATACTACACACTGCCGATATGGTGAGGAGCCTACGAGTCACACACTTAGAAGATAATTTAAGAATCAATTTGTGAGAAGGGTATTTTCATCTTTAAAGAAGAAAAGATATTTTGGTAATCTCACAGTGCAATTAAATTTGCTGAGGTTGTTGCCTGTATTTAATTTTAATATTAAAATTAAATTAGTGAGATTATATTTAAATATATCTATGTATATATTTAAATGAATTATTATTATTAATTGAATGTTAATATATTATTATATATTAATTGATTTTAATTATAATAATAATTAATTAATTAAAATACCATAAAGGGTTTGTTTGGTTGCAAGGGTGAACTAGGGTTGGAGCCCATGGCTATTCCTAAGTGGAATAGGGTTTTAATTGTTGCACTATAAAACTGCAACTTAAAATTAAAACATATGAGAATTATTCATTCAATTAAAACCCTTACCACTCTATCTCTCTTTCTCTTAAGAAGAAAACTTTTTTTGTTCTTCTTTCTTGATGCTTGAAGCCCTTGATTGTTCTAGCAAAATATTCAAGGGTTCTGTAGATTATCTTTGTGTAGACTTCTGTGAGTGCGATCCTACTTTGGATCGATTGGTGAAAAATCACGTGAATAGTATATGGTGAACAGTAACCATAAATAGTAGATGGTGAATAGTAATAGTGAACAGTATTCTTATCCAAAAGAAGAGATATTCAAAGGAGCCTCCAAACACGTAAGTATTCTAATCCTTGAAAGGATTTGCTTTATATAGATTTTTGTTTATAAACATGTAAATGGTATAATCTATACTCGGATATAGGCAAAGAAAGGTAATTGATTTACCGATTGAATTTTTGTTTTTCGTTGCGTATGGTAGATCAACTACTTACGAAGTATGTCATCGATGTACAACACCAGGAATGCCACTGTGATCCCACTTTTTTTCTTGTAAACAAACGGCTTATCTCCGTTCTTGATAAAACCGAATTCTTTTATGGCTTCATCAAAACAAATGTTCTAGCTCCTTGAAGCTTGCTTGAGTCCATAAATGGACCTCTGCAACTTACATATCTTATCAACTTGTCCATCAAGAATGAAATCGAGTTGTTGCATACACACATCCTCTTCAAGGTTTCCATTCAGGAAATTTTTTTTGACATCCATCTCCCAAATTTCATAGTTGTGATATGTAGCGATCATAAGCATAATCCGAATGGACTTAATCATGGCTACTGGCGAAAAGGTTTCTTCATAGTCAATACCATGAATTTGTTTGAAACCTTTGGCAACCAGTTGCACCTTATAGGTATGCACATTGCAATCCAGATTCCATTAAATGGCTTGAAGCCATGAAATATGAGATGGATTCCATGTGCTAGAACCAGGTATGGTAATCTCTTGGGCTCATGACATACTTCCCAAACCTACATAACTCCTATGCTACTTGAGGTGGTTCACTTTGATCCCTAGATTGTGGAGTAACCTCCTCACGATGTTCAACCACTTCTTGTGGCATATCCTCCCGTCCTTCGTCTAATGTATCTTGTGGTTCTAGAACTTCATCGAGTTATACTTTTATCCTACTAGTACCTCTTAGAAGAAATTCCTTCTCTAAGAAGACACCAGTATGAGTGACAAAAAGCTCTTTTGGGTGGTAGAAATAATATCCTTTGGTCTCTTTAGGATACCCCACAAAAATACATTTATTAGATTTAGAACCTAGCTTGTTCGAATTCAATTTCTTGATATAAGCTTCACAACCCGAAATCTTCAAATAAGACAAATTGGGCTTTCGCCCACTCCATAGTTCATATAGAGTCTTATCCATAGACTTTGATAGCACATGGTTAAGTATGTAAGTCGCAGTCTCAAGGGTATAACCCAAGAATGATACGGGTAGATCACTAAAACTCATCATGGACCTAACCATGTCAAGTAAGGTCTTATTCCTCCTTTTAGACACACCATTGTGCTAGGGTGTGTACGGAGGGGTGAGTTGTGAAACTATCCTACCCTCCTTCAGGTATTCAGAAAACCCTGAGCTCAAGTATTCACCTCCTCGATCTAACCGAAGAGCTTTAATACTCTTGCCCAACATATTTTGTACTTCACTTCTGAATTCTTTGAATTTATCAAAGGCTTCAAATTTATTTCTCATAAGGTAGACATAACCATATCTATTGAGGTCATCAGTAAACGTGATGAAATACGAATATCCACATTTGGCTTTAATTGTTAGTGGACCACATACATCACTATGGATGATGCCTAACAATTCAGTAGCCCTTTCACTTTGTCCTGTGAAAGGCGACTTGGTCATCTTGCCTAAAAGGCATGACTCGCATACCCCAAATGACTAGAAGTCAAAAGGGTCTAAAACTCTATCCCTTTGAAGTTTTGCTATGCGGGTCTGATTAACATGACCTAATATATAATGCCAGAGTTATGTTTGGGTTTGATCGCTATGTTTAGCTTTCTTTGTTTCCACATTGAGAATATCCTTATTGTTTAAATCTAGAACATATAATCCATTATATAACCTTGCATTTCCATATAGAATACTTTTCAAACTAAAGGACAACAATCCATTAGAAATCTCAAAACAATATCCCATATCATCCGAAGCGGATATAGATATAATATTTCTTGAAATGGAAGGTACAAAATAACAATTATTAAGTTCTAAAAATAAGCCCGTAGGCAATAACAAACAATATGATCCTACAGCCAATGTAGCCATGTGTGCTCCATTTGCAACTCGTATGTCCACTTCTCCTTTGGCTAGCATTCTACTATGCCTTAGTCCCTGCACATCAGTACAAATATGAGTACCACATCCTATGTCAATGACCCAATATGTTGAAGGAGAGAAGTTAATCTTAATCATGTACATAGTTGAGTGTTGGAAAAGCAAATTTATTTAGTGATTCAGGGGTGAAACTATAAAGAATTTAAGGTTTAATGCATGATTTATGATGTAATTTCTTGCATGTTTCGTTATCTTTCGGAATCACGAGTTGTGTGTGTTTTTCAGGTATTCAGGTGCAAAAGAATGGATTATTCATGCTTGTACTAGTGTTCGGATGTCCTGGACCTGTTTAAGTGCGAATAAATCAAGGGTTAGCGAAAAAAGGGTGAAATTCAGCATTTGAACCATAGTGCATTTTTCTGAGTTGCGGCATGAAAACAATGAAATAGAAATTGAGCCGCAACACACTTTTTTGCGCCACGGCATAAAGTCTACGAAATCGAAATTGAGCTATGACACAATTTATCTAAGTCGTTGCACAATTTAACTAAGCCGTTGCGCAATTTAACTAAGTCGTAGCGCAAAACTTTGAGCCGTGGCGTATATCATGCAAAATGTAATAATGTCGCATTTCCAACCCTAATTTTAGCGACTAGTATTTACAAGTTTGTCATTTTGTCTAGACACTATATAAAGGCAGCTTTAGTCTGTTTTTAGGGAGTTTTTAGGTTTTACATACATATTTTAGGGAGAGAATGCATTTGGGGCTTCTTAGAAAGGTGGAGCTTGGAGTGGAGAAGAGGTTCTCTTCCTCTCCTCCTCCTTTGTTCTTCATGATTATGGTTCTAGTGTTGTTGTTTCTTTTCCTTTATGTTGTATTTTGTTTTCTAGGGATTTGATGTAATCTAATTGAATGCTTGTGTTTTATTGTTATTCTATTTGTTTGATCCATTCAATCATGTTCTAGATTCATTCATTTTTAATTCGATCTTTAGTTGATATTAGGGCCTGATCAACCTTGATGTTAGTTGATTGATTGTATGAGACAAGATTGGGTATGGAATGATTGATTTGTAGCCTTGCCCAGGTATAGAATGGTTATTTTCTTTAAGATCGCCTTATGCTTAATGGGTTTTCATTCCTAGACTAGGCTACATGCCACTAGCTAGTTTAGTTGATGGAAACACTAGGTTATTCCGAATGACTGCAGTAATACCTTAGAAAAGAGAGACGCCATGCCTATCTTGATTAGCTCTGTGAATGGATGATTTGTGACTATGCAAATTGATTCCTTCATTATTTAGACTAGGCTACATGCCACTAGCTAGTTTAGTTGATGGAAACACTAGGTTATTCCAAATGACTGCAGTAATACCTTAGAAATGAGAGACGCCATGCCTATCTTGATTAGCTCTGTGAATGGATGATTTGTGACTATGCAAATTGATTCCTTCATTATTTAGACTAGGCTACATGCCACTAGCTAGTTTGAATGATAAAAGTACTAGGTTAAACCCGATGTATGAACCCTAGAATGGAGTGGAGAGAACAGTAGTTTGATGATGAACACGTGGCCTAATAATTATGATAGAGTTGGAGCCCTAGGATTCTTTGTAGATAGTTAGATTTAGATTTATTTTAATGTCGTTTATATGTTTTCTTTATTTCAAATCTTGTTACTTTCATCAAGGCATAGTTTCTAAGATCACGAGAGAACTATCAGTCTCTGTGGGATCGACCTTACTCATGCACTGTGTTGCGATTATGAGTCGTGCACTTGCAAAGGATTAAACTTTGTATGTCTGACATACATACCTGAAGTCAAAGCGTCTAACTTCTTCTTGTTTGCGAGGAAAGCCTTGTAATGTTTCCTCTGGTGGCTAGGCTTGCCAAAATAGAAGCAAACTACTTTCCCACCTTTCTCAATGCCACCCTCAATCTTGAGAGCATCCTATCCTTTGGGCTTGGGCTTGGGCTTGGGATTGGCCTTGGCTTTCCTTTACCCTTACCCTTACCTTTACTGGTAGCAACCAGTAAAATAGGCTTGGACTTTTTCATGTCCTACTCCACAGTGCTAAGCATATTTAGAAGCTCTGACAGGGATTTGACCATCGTGTTCATATTGAAATTCATTATGAATGATGAAAAGGAATTAGGTAGTGATTGCAGAGTTAAATCCACTTGTAAGTCTACATCCACACCAAACCTCAAATTCTCAACCCTCTCTATGTACCCAATCATCTTGAGCACATGAGGACCAACTTGGGCTCTCTCAGTCATACGATTTCTAAACAATGCACTCAACACCTTATACCTCTCATGATGAGCATTTCCATTGAAAAGCTCCTTCTGGTATGAATCATTACTTACTAGGGAATCATGATGCATTGCTAGAGGCCAATCTTGATTCGTGTACAGAAACACTAATTGCTTGATACTTAATTAGTTAGCGAGACATTGCTGGCAAAGTAAAGAGCCTTCAGGTCACACACATAGAAGTAGTTAAGTGAGAAATGAAAATAGAAGGACAATCTTGTCCTTGGGCCGAAAAGTGTATTTTGGTAATTTGGGAGTTTAGGGGCATTTTCATCATTATAGGCGAAAAGGGCACTTTGGTAATTTTGCTAAGGGGTTGACGCCATTATCCAATTTTATTGGGAGAATTTTTAGCAAAATTGGAATCATATTAATTTTAATTAATACAGAGAATATATATTTAATTTAATTAAATATATATTAAAACCAATATATTAAATATAATAAATATATATAAATATATATGGATTAAATAAATAGTAATATTTATTTAATTAGGATTAATATTTAGGAGAATATCTTTAAGATATATTATATTCCCTTATATCAAGAATTACAATCCAATTTAAATAAGGACTGTAATCCAATCCAAATAGGAATTAAGGATTCACAATCCTTATTGAACTCTTATTTGGGATTGTCTATATAAAGGAGCGTTGGGTTTATTTTAAGAGAACAATATTCATAAAGTTAATTTTTGAATTAAAGAGCAAAAAATTAACTCTCCCAAAACCCTTGCCGCTAACCCTAGAGAGAGAAATTTTCTTTCTCTAATCCCCACCTCCCTTAAGCCCTCCGATTGATCTAGCAGTCAATCTTAGGGTGATCCCGAGCCTACCTTCATGTAGATACTAACGGACTCAATCCTACGTTGGATTGATAGCGACTTGTTTGAAAGATCTAGAGGAGGAGCCACCAACGGAGGTAAAACCACAAAACCTTGTATGGTTAATTTTATGTTAATTAATTTAGTTGAAATCATGATCTTGGGTAAGGGAATCATGTCGTGGCAAGAAATTGCATGTATGTGATTGGGTGCTAGATTGGCATGTTTAGGGCTTAATTTTATTATCCCGTGCTTGCCATGACATGGTTCCTACAAGTGGTATCAGAGTTTCAATTCGCCTATTAATTGCATGTATGTGATTGGGTGCTAGATTGGCATGTTTAGGGTTTAATTTTATTATATTAAACTTGTTGTAATTTTAAATTTAATTTTGTGGAATGATTGGTTGAATAAGGTTTACAAAAACCCTAAGTTAGGTGGTTTTGTGGATTGCACCTGGCCATGTTAGTGTGTTGGCGCGCGTGTGTGCTGCCGCAGGCAACCACCCTGACCATGGTTGTGCGTGGTTCCACACAACCACTCCAACAAGGTTATGTGTGAGTGCATAGCCTCAGGGTAATTTGCCCCATCTGTTATGCACGGTAGCCTTGCAACTTGCTGCAAGTTGGTGCACATAGTAGCCCTCTTGCTACGCGTTGTCGTACATGGTTGTGTTTGGTTACGTGTTGCCGAGCGCCACCAGGTAGCCACAAGGGCGCGGCTGGCCCTCAATCAAGGGCATGGTGCCTGCCACACACATAAGCGCGTGACACATTACCCCAACACCACGTTCAAGTGCGCAACGACAACCTCTGCTGTGTGTGCAAGCGTGCCTCAATGCCTTGCCATGGCAAGACAATTGAGACTTATAGGCCTCGCACTATGTGCGCGGGCCTAATGGGTGTGGCCCTTTTTGGGCTACTAGGGTTTAATGGTTGTTGCCATCAATGAGGATGAACCTCGCGATCTTTTGTGTGGGGGTTGAAAAGGAATTATCATGTTGCCGCGGGATAAGGGTATTTTAGGAATGGAGAAAAGAGTTTTAAACATTTACACTTAGCCATCAATGGAAGAATGAGTTATCACTATGCTGGACTGTTTAGTCATTTTCAAACTAGATAGGGACTAAACTATAATTTTATGAAGTTTAGAGACCAAAAAAAAACTCTACAAAATTAAATAGGGTAAAGTGAAATTTACTCGACAATTCAAACATAGTAAATTTGAATTTATGCATTGTATGATTGGTGTCTATTATGCATGGTGTTTGGTACTCAACCATAGACCTTAGGTTTTATTATTTTGGATTTGTTTGTTTTAAACAGGACCTGCGTGTCCTACCTTACCTCCTTTCTTCAATGTAAATTCTCTTCTCATCTAAATCCCCTCAAATGTAACTCAACGTTTCTTTAAATTTATTTTTAAAGTAGAATAAGCTTTGAAGATGAGGTGAAGGCGTGCCGAATCCCAAAGATGTCTTATTCTTTGTAATAGAATAATAATCCTAGGGTGACCTACCAACTTCCTCTAAGCTTGAAGAAATTGGTGTTAGAATGGCCATGTACCAACATGAGTTTATGGAGTGTCTTATTTGTAGAAGCATGCTAAGGTTGAATGCCAAACGATAACATGCTAAATAAGACAATTAAAATGGTGAGATTTTAAAGCATGATAACCTCATAAAAGATATTAAGTCAAAAAATAAATCGAGCCTTCCATCCCATGAGATTAATCAAACCATCTTTTGTTGTGGTCTCAGTTGCCCCTGCAGAAAGCCATTTCTACCTTTGGGAGGTTAATCGTCATTGGAGATTTTCCTTCACGGTGATGGGTTATGACTTAACTAGGCATACTTTGTTGGATTCGCCTCCACGAAGGGTTGATATGTACAACTAGAGGCATGGTAGAGTAGTGCATATTTAAAATGCATGAGTGGGCATGTAGTGTCCAAACTCATCGATCTGAAAGTTACTCTTCAGGCCAATGGTTGGTGTCATTGGATTGTGTAATTGGTTTGGCTGCGATACTTACATTTGAGTTTAATAAGTTTGGTGCTATTAAGTGGTGTAAGCTAGAGCTTGTGGCCTACCTACTCATCTTACTTTGGTCTACTTGCCCCTCTGAGAGGAAAAATTAAGTATACCCATTAGGAAGAATGATGGACCTTTTTGAGTTTGATGGTGAAGGCTATTTACTTGAATAAAAATAGTGGGAGCATATTAATTGATAAAAGGCCTTATTAATTAATAAAAGATTATTAACTCTATTTAAAATTTGTACTTGTAGAAATCCATTTAATCGATCGTCAAAAGAAACAGGTTGAATGGTAGTAATTCTTCAAACATGTATTGATATCTTCAGATTATACTAGGAGTCAGAAAGAAAATCATACCATTGAGCAGGCTCTGTCTCAAGAGCAAGGTGATGTCATCACCTAGGAACAACAAGATGGATAAGGGTGCCAAAGTTGGTCCTCATGTACTCAACATGATTGGGTATATTGAGAGATTTGAGACTTTAGGTTCTGGTTTGGACAGTGACTTGGTATTCGATATAGTCATTACCAGATTCTCAATTCCCATATAACATGAGCATGAATGAGAGGTCCCTCCCTAAGCTCGTTTAAGGATTGTACAATAGAAGATTGGAGCCAGTAGTGATAGTAGTCACTAACACTAATAAGGGGCGGACAAGAGTAAGGGTAAGGCTAACACTAAACCTAAGCTCAAATTGAAACCTTAGGATACTCTTAAGTCTGTATACAAAGATGGAAAGGTTGTTTGCTTCCATTGTGGTAAGCTTGGCCACTGGAAAAAACATTGCAAGGCCTTCCTAGTAAGCAAGTAAGCAAGAAGAAGAAGCCTACATCTTCTTCTAAAGGTATGTACATGATTGAAATCAATATCTCTCTTGTTACATCTTGGGTCATTGACATAGGATGTGGTTCTCATATGTGCACTTCTGTGTAGGGATTGTGACAAAATATACTGCTCGGTCAAGGAGAAGTGGACCTACGAGTTGGGAATAAAGCACACGCTACTGCATTAGCCTAGGAGATTATTATTTATGTTTGCCTTTGGGCCTTGAACTAGAACTTTTAAATTGTTTTTATGTTCCTTTAATTTCAAAGAATATTATTTTTGTATCTGCTTTGGACAACGTTGGATATCAGTTTATGATAACTAATGGATTGATGTCAATTAGTTTTAATGGTATTCAATATGGAATTGCAAGATTACATAATGGTTTGTATGTTCTAGAATTAAATAATAATGAGATTTTCAATTTAGAGAATGAGAAAGCCAAGGTTGATGGCTTTAATCAAACTTACCTATGGCATTATAGGCTTGGTCATGTGAACCAAACTCGCATTGCAGAACTCCATAAGGACGGAGTTTTGGACCCATTTGACTTCAAGTCTTATGAGGTATGCAAGTCATGCCTAGTAGACAAACTGACCAAGTCACCTTTTACCAGACATAGTGAAAGGGCAAAGGAACTGTTAGGCATCATCCATAATGATGTATGTGGACCACTATCAATACAAGCCAGAGGTGGATATTCTTACTTCATCACGTTTACTGATGACCTCAGTAGATTTGGATATGTCTACTTAATTAAACATAAGTTTGAATCCTTTGACAAGTTCAAAGAATTCAAGAACGAAGTATAGAATTAACTGGCCAAGAATATCAAGGTCTGATTTGATTGGGGAGGAGAATACTTGAGCTTAGAGTTTGATGTATACCATAAGGAATGTGGGATTATATCTCAACTCACACCTCCTTACACACCTTAGCACAATGGAGTGTCTGGGAGGAGGAATTGAACGTTGTTGGATATGGTTTCATCAATGATGAGTTTCACAGATTTACCCCATCGTTCTAGGGCTATGCCCTAGAGGCTACGACATATACACTGAATTGTGTACCATCAAAATCAATGGATAAGACACCATATGAAATATGGAACGAGTGAAAACCCGTTTTGTCTCATCTAAGAGTTTGGGGTTGTGACGCTTATGTTAAGAAATTGACTTCGAACAACCTTGCTTCAAAGTTAGAGAAATGTATCTTGGTAGGGTATCCTAAACAGACAAGGGGATACTATTTCTACAGTCCAGCTAAGTAGAAATTTTTTGTTGCTCGAACTTGAGTCTTCTTAGAGAAGGAATTCCTTCAAAAAGAAGATGATGTAAGAAAGGTAGAATTCAATGAAGTTCTAGAGCAACAAGATGCATCAAACAACGAACAAGATGATGTGCCATCAGAGATGGTTTAGCATCATGAGGAGATCACTGCACAGGATGTGGAACAAAGTGAACCTCTAACACAAGAGCCGCGTAAGTCTGGCAGACTACGTCGTGAGCCTGAGAGGTATGGTTTTCTCATGACTCAAAGTGGTGATGTATTGGTCTATCAAGACGATAAGCCCAAAACCTTAACGATGCTTTGTTGAATCTAGATTCTACAAAATGGCTTGATGCCATGAAATCTAAAATGGACTCCATGTACCAAAACCAAGTATGGGATCTAGTGGATCCACCCGAAGGAGTCAAACCCATAGGGTGTAAATGAATCTTCAAGAAGAAGACTAACATGGATGGGAATATTCAAACCTGTAAGGCACGACTGGTTGTAAAAGTTTCAAACAAAAGCATGGGATTGACTTGTAAGTAATTGATCTCCCGTATGCAGCAGAAAAAAACAAAATTAAATCAAAAGAATCAATTAGTTTTGCGCCAAGATCCGGGTATAGATTATACTTTTTACATGTTTATAAACAAAATTTGTATAAGATCAACAAATCCATAAAAGGATTAGAATTTACTTATGATTGTTTGGAGGCTCCTTCAATGTCTCTGAATATGATCTCTCTACCGATTCGAGAATGGAATCAAACTCATGTCATCCACACGAAGATAATACAACAATGACCAATAATTAATTTTGCTAGAATTAATTCTTGGCCTCAAGGCTGCCGATTTTGGAGAAATATAAATTCTTTTCTCTCAACAGTGGTGGGGACGGTTGATTAAGTTAGAATAATATAAAACCCTATTTTGGCTTTATTTAAATAATAAAGCAAATATCCCTTCCAACCCTCCAGTTTAGCATCAGCCCAAACTTTAGGTAGAATTGCATATTAACCCAATTCAATTATTACCTTAAATATTAATATTAATTCTAATAATTGAATTTATAATTTTGGTGAATTATTCCAATAATGAAATTGGACATAGGCTACAACCTCAGTAAATTTAATTACATAGCAAAATTACCAATATGCCCATTCATCTAAAAGACTAATATACCCTTCCAAAATGTCATCATCCTTAAACAGTCTTCTAAGTGTGTGACCCGTAGGCTCCCTATCACATTGGTAGTGAGTAGTATCGCGATTAACACCAATTAATCATCTCACTACACACAGACCAAGATTGACCTCTAGTAAGGCATCATGGCCACCCAACAGATAGAGATTCAATGAAACCGCAACCAGCCAACGATATGCTTACCATGCAATCAAATCCTTTCATCATACATTATCCCATCAAGGCTGAGGTACAAAAATAATGTCAACCTCAAATATCCCCAATATCTTTTGTATTCAGTTACTAGATCAATGACCAGAATAATAAATTGGATTGAGCAATAACTCAATCCCACTATGGCCACAGCTTTAGTGTCATTGCTATTCATTGAATTGTTCTGTGAGATAACTTTTCCCGTACTCGAGAGTGATGATGTTGATCCACCATATTCTTGATACACTCCTCGATGCGGCCAATCATTACCATATTGATAGCTCTAAATATAACTACATTGGGCTAGCGTCAAACTACACCAATCGGTGCATAAGGCACTCTGGTGATCTCAAGTCTAAGGATCACATGCACCAAAATTCATTAGAGGATTTATTCCATGGACACTAGGGTTACCATTCACATGGAATCCTTTGGTGGGTTTGTTCGCATACATCACTATGCCTAAAAGGCCTGACTCGCATACCTCAAATGACTAGAAGTCAAAAGGGTCCAAAACTCCATCCCTTTGAAGTTTTGCTATGCAAGTCTGATTAACATGACCCAATCTACAATGCCAAAGGCATGTTTGGTTTTGATCGCTATGTTTAGCTTTCTTAGTTTCAACATTGAGAATATCTTTATTGTTTAGATCAAGAACATATAATCTGTTATATAACCTTGTAATTCCAAATAGAATACCATTCAAACTAAAGGACGGCAATCCATTAGAAATGTCAAAATGATATCCTATATTATCCAAAACGGATACTAAAATAATATTTCTAGAAATTGAAGGTTACAAAATAAAAATGATGAAGTTCCAATAATAAGTCCATAGGCAAAGATAAACAATAAGTCTTTATAGCTAATGCAACCACATGTGCTCCATTTCTAACTCGTAGGTCCACTTCTCCCTTGGCGAGTAGTCTACTATGTCGTAGTCCCTGCACATCAACAGAAATATGAGTACCAAATCCTGTGTCAATCACCTCAAGATGTTGAAGGAGAGAAGTTAATTTCAATCATGTGCGTACCTTAAGTCGAAGCATCTGACTTCTTCTTGTTTGTGAGGAAAGCCTTGCAGTGCTTCCTCTAGTGGCCAGGCTTGCCACAATAGAAGGAGACTACCTTCTCACCTTTCCCAATGCCAACCTTAGGCTTAATAGCATCCTGTCCTTTGGGCTTGGGCTTGGGCTTGGGCTTGGGCTTGGGATAGGCCTTGGCCTTTCCCCTGCCTTTGCCCTTGCCCTTGCCCTTCCCTTTACTGGCAACAACTAGTAAAATAGGCTTGGAATTTTTCATGTCCTACTCTACAATCCTAAGCGTGTTTAGATGCTCTGATAGGGATTTCACCATCATGTTCATATTGAAATTCATTATCAATAGTGAAAAACAATTAGGTAGTGACTGTAGAATTAAATACATTTATAAGTCTCCATCCATACCAAACCCCAAAGTCTAAGCCTCTCTATGTACCCAATCATCTTGAGTACATAAGGAACAACTTGGGCTCCTTCAGTCATACGACTTCTAAATAATGTGCTCAAAACCTTATACCTCTCATGGTGAGCATTTCCTTCAAAAAGCTCCTTAAGGTGCAAAATTATGGCAACAGCATCCATATTCTCATGCTTCTTTTACAGCTCAAGTGTCATTGACGCTAGCATAATGCATTGAATAGTATCAGTATCAGCATCATCAAGGAACTTTTGATAAGTATCATTTATTTCCTCAATGGCATCAGGATCAGGCTCAGACCTATAAGGCTTGTCGAGGATATACAATTTCTTTTTGAACTTTAGTACAATCTGAAGATTTCGATACCAGTTTGAGAAATTGGATCCATCCAGCCTATTTTCTTTTTTGATTATCGATTGCAAGTTGGTATTGCTCATTTTGGTGAATCTACAAATGTAGAAAAGCAAAAGTTATTATTATAATGTTTATTATTATTTAATAAGGTCTTTTATTAAATTGATCCCATTATTTTCCTAAAGCCAATAGCCCTCACTATTAACTTAGGAAACCCATTGGCTTTCTAGTGGACTGAGATCCCATCTAGCCCATTTCAAACCTTCACTTTAGCGAACAAGCCAAAATGGGTTGATTAGGTAGGCCAACAAACTTAATCCACACCAATTGATAGCTCCCACTACCAACCTCAAATGCGAAGTAAGCCAACAGACCAATCACACAATACAATGACCGAATCCATTATCCTCAAGTGTGATTCTCAGTATCAGTAAAGTGGATACTACATGTCGCCATATACACATAACAAGTGTACTACTCTACTATGCCTATGATATGCTTATCAACCCTTGCTTTGATGAACAAGCAAAACATATCACTTAAGTCAACCCATCATCATTAAGGAAAACTCCAATGAGCTTTAACCTCCCATTGGTAGAAGTGTACCCTTCACTTTGGCGAACAAGGTTCCAACAAACAATGGTTTAATTAAAGTCATGGTGATGGAAGGCGTTTTAATTACTGACTTTATATCCTTTATTTGAGGGGTTTTATTTATGTCTCACCAATTTATTGTCTTTGTTAGAATGCCATTGATTGGCATGTTATTAAATAGTCAACCTTAGCATGCATTCTAAGAAAAATTAAAAGTGCTAGTACATGGCCTACTAAGATCGATTTCCTTGAGCCTAGAGGAATTGGTAGGTCAACCTAGGGTTTAAAATTAAAACTTGGTTCTTGAAGCTTTTCCTCTTAATTACTCCTTCGTTTCTTCATCATGATCATTACAAAGATTTTACAAAATAAAATCCTATTTTATTTCACATCAATAAAATATAAACCTTGCGTTACATACGAGGGGAGTGAGATGAGAAGAAGAAATACATGGAGATATTAGAGAGGTGTAGGACACACATGTCCTACTTATTTTAAAAAATTACAAAAACCCAAAAATTTAAAAAATAAACAAACCAAAGGTCTAAGGCTCATGTACCGGGCACCATGCAATTTTCAAACAAGAACATTGCATACATTCAAAACAATCAATTTTGAATTGGGTGGGTGAAATTATCAAATTACCCTCTTAAATGTGTAGAATAATTATTGGCTTTAAAGGTTCTAAAAAAACTATAGTTTGGTCCCTACTCGAAAAACACAAAAATTGGTCCAACAGCTTTCTTGCCATGTTGAAGTTTTTGTTACCAAGTGATTGGATATACGCAGTGAAAAAATCAGATTTAAAAACTAAACTAATCAATTGCTTAATCCCAAAATCTGGGTATAAATTATAATGTTTACATGTATAAAAATCAATATACCAGTAAATATGTACATGATCAGATTTACTTACATACATTTGGAGGCTCCTTCAAACGTCTCTTATTTGATTTTGCTTCTCAATTCAAAGTAGAACCGCATGAACGTTGATCCACACAAAGAAAATCTGAAGAATCGACAAGGGATTTGCTAGATCCACTTGATGGCTTCAAGAATCAAAAGCAAATTTTCTTCTCCACTCAATGATGTAGAACGTGAGAGAGAGTAAGGGTATCTAGGGTTTTGTTTTATTCAATGAATGAATAATTATGGAATATGTTTTAATTAAGTTTCACTTATATAGTGTCACTTAATTAAAACCTTAATCCCAATAGGAATAGCCATTGATTCTCAAGGTAATCCATCCTTGCCGCCAAACACACCCTTTATGGTATTTTAATTTTATATATAATTATTATTATAATTAAAATCAATTAACATTTAATTAATAATAATTCATTCAAATATATGTGAGACATATTTAAATATAATCTCACTAATTTTAATTTTAATATTAAATTAAATACAGGCAACAACTTTTGCAAATTTAATTGCACTGTGAGATTACCAAAATACCCTTTCATCCTAAAAGATGAAAATACCCCTTTCACAAATTGATTCTTAAATTATCTTCTAAATGTGTGACCCGTAGGCTCCTTATCATGTCGGCAACGATTAGTATCGTGATTAACACCAATTAATTATCTCACTACTCATAGACCAAGATTAGCCCCTAGCAAGGCACCACAACCACCCAATAAATTTTGATTCAGCAAAATAGCTACCTATCAACGATATGACTACCATGCAATCAAATCCTTTCATCATCTGTTATCTCATCGAGGCTGAGGTATAGATATAGAAATAGTGTCAACCTCAGTTATCCTCAATATCTTTGTATTCAGTTATTGGACCAATGACTAGAATAATAAATTGGATTGAGCAACAACTCCATCCCACTGTGGCAACAACTTTAATGTTATTGCCATTCACTAAATTGCGCCATGAGATAACTTATCCTATACGCGGGAGTGATGAATTCTATGTTGATCCACCATAGTGTTGGTACACTCCTTAAAGCCAATCACTACTGTATAGATAGCTCCAAATAGAACTATGTTAGGCTAGTGTGAAACTACACCAATTGATACACAAGGCGCTCTGGTGCAAGTATAAGGATCACATGCAGCACCATTCATTAGAAGATTTATTCCATAGACACTGGGTTTACCATCCATATGGAATCCTTGGTGGGTTTGTCCAGTGAACTTGCCTACAGCATGCACCCATATTTTGCACTAGGTAGTCACTATCTTTCGACAAAGTCATTCAACACTATGATAGCCTTACCGTATTATCTATTTCCTTGGTTAGAATAATACTGGGCCTACAAACATTTCCAGAATGGCCACCATATGTGATCATAGGGTTCTCACTATCAAGATTTGAAACACTTGAAACCTTCATCACAGTTCTACCATCCTAAGGACATATATCATTACAAATAACTACGATTTACACGATATAGAAGAACATGTCTTTTATTGATAGATAAACATTATCACAAAGAGTCAATTTTACAATAATTGATTGGCTGTAAGGCACACACTCTAATAATCTCCCACTTGTACTGTAGCCAATCATTCATGTATTTAATACTGAATGACCTTAAGTATTTTTCATGCTTTTGCTGCGACAAAGGCTTCGTCAGTGGATCGGTGAGATTGTCATCAGTATGCACATTACTAATATGCACATCTTTCATGTCAACCATTTCTCTGATGAGATGAAATCGTCTAAGCATGTGTCTGGACTTCTTGTGAGACCGTGGTTCCTTTGCTTGAGCTATTGCTCCATTGTTGTTGCAATAGACATCTATTGGATCAACAGTCGTGGAGGCCACACCAAGTTCGGCGATGAACTTCTTAATCTAGACTGCCTCCTTGGCCACATCGGATAATGCGATATACTCAGCCTCCATTGTAGAGTCCACTACATTGCTTTGCTTGGAGCTCTTCCAACTCACTGCACCCTCATTGAGACAAAATAAAAACCTAAAATGCGAGCAATAATCATGTTTATCTGTTTCAAAACTAGCATCACTTTGTCCTCTTACAGTGAGCTCATCTTCCCCTCCATAAACCAAGAACGTATCCTTAGTCCTTTTCAGGTACTTAGAGATGTTCTTGACATATATCTAGTGATGCTCACCTGGATCTGATTGATATCTACTACATGTGCTCAATGCACATAAGACATCAATCCAAGTACATAACATGACATACATGATATATCCAATTTCTGATGCATATGAGATTCTCTTCATTCTATCTCTCTCATCGTGTACTTTAGGACAGATATCCTTGGAGAGGTAGACATCATGTGACATTGGAAGAAATCCCTTCTTGGATTCTTCCATACTAAATCTCTTCAGTGCTTTGTCTATGTATGTATTCTGACTTAGGCCAAGCAACCTACAGAATCTATCTCGATAGATCTTTATTCTTAGGATGTAAGCTGCTTTTCCTAAGTCCTCCATAGAGAAGCACTTGGATAACCAAGTCTTTACCAACTGCAAGTTCAGTATATCATTCCCGATCAGAAGTATGTCATCGACATACAACGCCAAGAATTCCACTACGCTCTCACTTACTTTCTTGTAAACACAGGGCTCATCTTCGTTCATGATAAAACTGAATTCTCTTATAGCTTCATCAAAACGAATGTTCCAGCTCCTTGAAGCTTGCTTGAGTCCATAAATGGACCTCTACAACTTGCATACCTTATCAGCTTGTCCATCAAGAATGAAACCATCGGGTTGTGTCATGTACACGTCCTCTTCAAGGTTTCCATTTAGAAAAGCTGTTTTGATATCCATTTGCCAAATTTCATAGTCATGATATGTAGCAATCACAAGAATAATCCAAACGGACTTAATCATGGCAACCGACAAAAAGATTTCTTCATCGTCAATACCATGAATTTTTTTGAAACCTTTGGCAACTAGTCATGCCTTATAAGTACGCACCTTGCCATCCATGTCAGTCTGCTTCTTGAAGACCCATTTACACCTTACGGGTTTTACCTCTTCAGGTGGATCCACCAGAGACCATACATGGTTTTGGCACATAGAGTCCATCTCAGATTTCATGACTTCAAGCCATTTAACAAAATCTGGATCCGACATAGCGTCTTCGTAGGTTCTGGGTTCATTGTCTTGGTAGACTAGTCCGTCACCATGCTGAGTCACGAGAAAACCATATCTCTAAGGCTCATGACATACTCTCCCAGACCTACGTAGCTCTTGTGCTACTTGAGGTGGTTAACTTTGATCCATAGATTGTGGAGTGACCCCCTCACAATGTTTAACAACTTCCTGTTACACATCCTCCCATTCTTCGTCTAATGCATTTTGTGGTTGTAAAACCTCATCGAGTTCTACTTTTCTCCCACTAGTACTTCTTAGGAAATTTTTTTTTCTAAGAAGACACCAATAAGAGCGACAAAAATTTTACGCTCTTTTGGATGGTAGAAATAGTACACTTTGGTCTCTCTAAGATACCCCAAAAAAATATATTTGTCGGATTTTGGGCCTAGCTTGTTCGAAGTCAATTTCTTGACATAAGCTTCACAATCCCAAATCCTTAGATAAGACAAGTTGGGCCTTTGCCCACTCCATAGTTCATATTGAGTCTTATCTACAGACTTTGATAGCATGCCGAATGCACCAAATTGATTAACCTTACTAACCTAACCACTAAATTGTATATAGGGTGAGCAAAGGTCAATCCCATAGGGAATGATTCGATTAAATCCTATATTCTATGCCAATAGCCACAATGAAAACAACAGAAAAATACAATAAAATCCTAAACAATAAACAGGACAACAGAGTAATGAAAGGGGGTGTGATCAATTCAATCTAAACTGAAAACAAATTATGGTAGAAAATATCAGATTAAAAACACCAGTTCTCGGTTCAAGATCACCTAAACAGGCATTGGACATACTAACTGTAACATTATTGTCTCTCGTTATTATGGAATTACTGATCCTAGGAAACAATAAGCTCTGTTACCCGAATTTTCCCTTAATTGTCACTACTGAAATAAGCTTTTCAGTTAGATCCCAACCCTTGAACAACCTAGAATAAGCTCTCTAAGTTTAATTCAATGGCAGCCTTAAGAATTAGGAAAATAGATCAATCCAAGCAGCAATCACGCAAGTTCGGATTATTTAACTTAGGTTATGTTATTCAAGGTGATAGACTAAAAACTTGTCCATAATCATCTATCACCATGTGTTATTCATTGAATAGAAATAGGACAATTATGTATCACAATTCCTAATTCTAATAGATAAAATTCCGATTAAACAATTCAGTAGGCCATTACTAAAGCACTCAAACAGAAAATTATAAACAATTAAAACAGAATAACATAAACAATTCCAATAAAAACAAGATTGAGAACAATGTTACTTAAGTTAAGTTACACAAATGACATGAATTCAGGCTTCAAAATCCCCTTGAACTGAAGAAGAAAGATCAGCCGCACATCTTGACATAGCAAGTAAAAGAAAACAAAAAAAAAAACTCAAAACTACTGCTGTTCTCCTCTCCCCTGTTTAACCTAAAAACTCATCAATAAATAACATGTGTTTTTCCTTAATTCTCCCCCAGGAATCACGGAAATTACTTTCCTAGATCTTTCCTAAAAGATAAACTTCCAAAATTATAAAAATCTTATCAGATATAGAAAACAAAATTTGTCTCCAGATTGCACCAGGATTCTCATAATGTAAAAGAACTTTTCTGGGCTTGGTCACTTCATAAAAATTAGTCCTGGATGTGTAGATGAATTTGGGCTTTTGAATCACCTGCTTTCGATATCGAAAACTCCAGTTAGGCCCATTCGAAGACTCAACACTCAGCCAGGAATCCTTCTTCGAGTAGGATTCCAGGTCCGGTTTTGCAACAACTAATGAGGACCCAAACAAACTTGGATTCTTGCCATAATACCTTCTTGGAAAGCTTGATTCGTCTACTTTACTTTTTCTGAAGAACACTTTTGCAATTGACAAATCTGAATCCATGAAAAACCTGAAAAACACAGCACTAGTCAGAATAACAAAAATCTGGAATTTCCTAATCTTTTCTCACTTATTTCATAAAGTCTATCCAAATATGCCAAACTTACAAAATAGACTCTAATCAGCTCAACTAGGTATAAAACATAACAAAAACATAATATGGAAGGAATAAAAAATATATAAATTACACTCTTATCAAATTCCCCCACACTTAGCTTTTGCACGTCCTCAGGCAAACTAATTCAAACACTGAAAAAAACTACACTCCAGTCATATCAGGAACACCATCATGATGCATAAGCAACAATATTTAATCCATGCATATTCATACCTGACTTAGGAAACAACAAAATAAAATAAAGTAGCGTTAATGACATTCACCTCTCTTCATCATTTTCCACAATTACTCTCAATCAATCAGTGCAAACAAGGAAACTAATCACAACCAAGTCATGTACAACTCCCCTCTCAACTTTTTCCTCAATTGTTTCTCTTTACTACTACAAATTGGGTAGCAAACTAGAAATTTTTTTTTCTTTTTTTTTTTCTGTTTTGAAAAAAATGAGTGCATTTTATGCTCCATCTAATTTCATGGTTGTGTTTATGAGTGAGTGCGTTTTACGCTCCATCTCGACTCATCACATACCTTTTTTTTTTTTTTTTTTGTCCCTAGGTTGCTTAAACCCAATTATGACTAGCTTAAGAGAAACAATTTTTTTCTTTTAAGGGTTGTTATACACTCCTCAATCATGCTTCGTCACCAAGTTCACACAACTTATCAAGACATATTGTTTCAAAACTACAAAGATTCAAATATGATTAACTCTATTTTATGAAATATTGCTAACATCCTAAGTCAAGGAATATGCTCAATACCAAAGTCAATCTACTATTTCATGCATCACTAGACGTTCAATGACATGACTTAAAGCATAAACCTTCCTAAAAACAAAAACTCATTTTTTTTTTTTAAACAAATGTTACACCTATAGCCTAACTTCTCCCCCACACTTAAAACTTACATTGTCCCCAATGTAAAATCCCAAATGTAGAGAAAGGCACATAAAACAAAAAAAAATATGGCAAATAAAAATAAAAAAACTAAATTCAAAGGAAAAGAAAATCAAATCTGAGTTCTTGGATTGCCTCCCAAGCAGCGCTTTGGTTAAAGTCATTAGCCCGACTCCATGGCATCAAAAATATTAAAACAAATTACTTCACCATCATCGTGAGGGTACCATCATGAACATCTATTTTTGTCTGAGCTGTATTTAGGAATGGTCTTCCTAGTAAGATAGGTGCATGATCAGGAGAAGAAGAATCATCCATATCTAGAATGTAGAAATCAGCAGGAAACACTAACTCATTGACCTACACAAGAACATCTTCAACTACCCCTTCAGGGTATGCATTAGTGCGATCAACCAATTGGATAATAACACCAGTATCTTTCACAGGACCTAGATTTGATGAAGCATAAATAGATCGTGGCATAACATTAATCGAAGCTCCTAAATCTAACATAGCTCTCTCAATTCTGGTGTTACCTATCTTATAAGGAATTGTAAACATACCTGGATCCTTGCACTTGGGAGGAAGTTTTCTTTGGAAAACTGCGACACATTTTCTCCCATTATTATCTTCTCATTACCGTTCAACTTCCGCTTATTGGTGCATAGCTCCTTAAGAAATTTTGCATAACTTGGCACTTGCTTAATTGCATCAAACAGAGGTATATTCACTTCCACCTTGTGAAACATCTCCAAAATTTATTTATCCTTCTCTTCTTTCTTTGACTTCGCAAATCTGCTAGGAAAAGGTAAAGTATTAGATTGGAGTTGAATTGAAGGGTTAGGAATTACTGTTGATTCAGTTGTAGCCTCTTCTTTCTCAATTTCATCTTCAATTTCTGCTTCATTTGTTACATTTGGAATGTTCTGCTTTGGTTCTTCCACTTTCTTGCCACTTCTTAGCATCACTGCATTCACATTTTCCTTTGGGTTCACCACTGTTTGAGAAGGCAACTTCCCTCCAACTTGAGCTTCTAAACGACTTATAGCAGTTGCCATTTGACCCATCTGATTCTCCAAACTTTGAATACTAGATCTTGTATCTTGTTGAAACTGTTTGGTATTCAAAGCAAGGGACTTAACTATATCTTCCAGCGATGAGTTTGAACTCTGTAAGGCAGGTTGCTTCGGTTGAAACCCTTGTTGTTGTCTATTCTGGAAGAAATTCTGTCCACCTCTTACATTTCCTCCATACCTGAAATTTGGATGATCCCTCCAATATGGATTGTACGTGTTGGAGTAAGGATCATACTGCCTCAGTGGTCCAGGAAAGTTTCCTGCTGCATTAACCTGCTCAGCCCCTTCCTCTTGAAGTGTTGGGCATATGTCCGTTTGGCGTCCCATTGTCGAACATATCCCACAATCTTTTACCTATTGTGCATTCCCTACAGCCAATTGTCTAACAAGAGAGGTAAGATCAGATAGTTATTGTTCAATGGAAGATGTACTTACCTCATTCACCCTTTTAGGTGGTGCATCATGTCCTGTACTAAACTGTTGGGAATTGGCAGCCATGTTTGAGATTAATTGTTTGGCAGCTTTAGGAGTTTTATCCACCAACGCACTGTCACGACCCAGATCTCACCCCTGGGCTGGGCTGGTACACCTGGGCTCACCCCAGGCCCACTCTAGGCTCGCCCCAGCATGACCCACTAGGAATATCTCCCTCCCCCCCCCCCCCCTTAAGGGATTTCTTTTTTCTTTTTCTTCGCGCCCTCCCCACCACTCGAACCCAGACCAGGCGATGTGTAACGCCCCGCTTGAGGTACGTTGTTATGTTTCCTCTTTCGCCCTTAATCGAGTTGGTTTTTGTTATATTGTTTGATTGACATTAGTAGAGTGTTGTGTGGATTAATAGCCTTGAAATGGGTTAAAATGGAAAAGTGTTGTATGCCGAGCTCTCGCCGGGCGAAGAAGAATCTTCGCCGCGGCAAGATGTGTTAAAACCAAGGGTGAAACTCTCTGGACAGTTTCGCCACGGCGACATAGGTTTCTTCGCCGCGGCGACAGCCGAATAAAATGTTGATTGGTTTTAGATATTTACTTCCCTAAGGGTTTTGACCTTTCTACCCCTAATTAGCAGGAAAAGTGGGGAGTTAATTGTAAGGATTTTATATGGAGAATAGTTTGATATGGGTGAGTTTGTAATGAATCAAAGGATATGGATGGAATTCCAAAGAAGATAAGGGCAAAATGGGATGAGTGTGCTTATATTTCATTAAAAAGGAATTAAGAGTTAGCAAACCCTCTTCTTCTTCTTCAAAAACGCAACCCTTCTTCTTCTCCTCTCAACTTCTCTTTTCTTTTGTTCAGGAATTTCAAGGGGTTTTTGAAGTGATTTGGGGTAGAAAAGCAACCTAAGGCTTCCTAAGGTAAGATGTTCCTTCTTAAGTTGTGTGATTGGTGAGTTTTGGTTTATATTGGAGTTTGAGAGTTTTTATTCTTTTGGTTAAGAGTAAGAGAAGGTCAAGCTAATCAAGTGAAAGGAGGAATTTGTGAAGTCTCTCCATAACAAGGTAAGTAAAACCCAACCCGTTGAGATTCATGAAATTTCTTGATTAGGGTTTTGATAGAAATGATGTATGTATGTGATGTCATGTATATGCCATGTATGGAGTATTAATTGGGATTTCTATGCTTTGTGAATGTTATACCTTGCAAATATGAGACATGGGTTGTTGGGTTGACAAGGTATTTTAGAATGGATTTGAAGGGGTGTTATGAACCCTTTTTGGAAGTGTCTTGTTTGACAGTTTTTCATGGCTTGGTGAAGGGGTTTTCTCCATTTTGGATGGTTAAGAAAAGTTTTAGAATCATGGCTATAATGAGTTTTATAGTGCACATGAGTTGTTTGATGAAATGCCTAATAGAGTTTTGAGGTGAGTAATGAACCTTAATTCTTGCAACATTGCATGTTGGCATCTCATAAGTGCATTGATGAAGTGAACCATCCATAGGCACTAGTTGTACATGGAGAAGTGACCTAAGAAAGTGTAGAGAAATTGTGTGTGCAAATACCCTATGAGTAGAGAGCTTGGTGGGTACAACTACTCTAAGGGTAGAGAGCATTGAGAAATACTACAATAGAATGAATTAGAAGAGTAGTATAGTTGGGATGATGCTTTGTGATCATCACCCGACCGCTATGGAATCGGATTGATGCTTTGTGATCATCATCCGAATAGCCCTTAGAGATGGGTCGATGCTTGTGATCATCACCCAATGAGTAATAGATGGGGTAGATGCTTTGTGATCACTATCTGATTATTTATTAGATAGTGGGTTGATGCTTTGTGATCATCATCCAACGGCTAGTAGAAGCGGGTTGATGCTTTGTGATCATCACCCTAAGTGACTAGAGACGGTAAATGCTTGGTGAACGTTACCCAAAATTCATGAGAACAGGTAGTGCTAGTGATCTCCACCCGATAGTTGGAAGAATCGAGTTGGTGCTTTGTGATCCTCACCGGTAGTCACTAAGAACGGGTTGGTATTTGTGAATTCCACCCGATAGCCATAAAGAGCGGAGATGTGTGCTGTGTGAACGCCATCCCCCGTACCTCCGGTAATGAGGACATGATGTTATTAGAAACGAAATAGAATCAGAAATAGTATAGGAAAGAATTAAGAGTTATAACGGGGGACAGACATTTTGGAGGGTTTACTTACTGAGCATTATTTGTGCTCACCCCGTTATTTCCTTTGTGGATGCAGGTCCTAGTTGATGAACAGTCGAGGGGCGTCGGCAAGCGAAGAGGAATAGCTACACTGTTCCCCTAATTCGTCTTTTAAATGCATTTTTGTAAACAGTATTATTGTGTATAAAAGACATTTTATTATTAATAAAAAACTTTGGGCCCAATTTATATTGTATTTATGCATGCATTGTACTAGTTTTTCATTATTTGTTACATATAGTCAATTGGGAAGCATGGTGGATACCATCAGCTACAATTGGAAGCAGGTGATACCATCAGGCCAGCTGGCCTGATGGTACTCACCATGCTTCCCAATTGACTTAGCCCCTTGGTCTTGGGTTTGAGTGTGGGGGACACGAAGAAATCCCTTAAGGGGGGGAGATATTCCTAGTGAGTCACACTGGGGTGAGCCCAGAGTGGGCCTGGGGCGAGCCCAGGTGTACCAGCCCAGCCCAGGGGTGAGATCTGGTTCATGAATAATAAAGGCGCCTTTTTATTGTCACAACCCAGATCTCACCCCTGGGTTGGGCTGGTACACCTGGCTTGCCCCAGCGTGACTCACTAGGAATATCTCCCCCCCTCTTAAGGGATTTCTTTCGCCTCTGGCCTAATGGTACTCACCATGCTTCCCAATTGACTATAGCCCCTTGGTCTTGGGTTCGAGTGGTGGGGAGCGAAAGAAATCCCTTAAGGGGGGGGGGGGGAGATGTTCCTAGTGAGTCAGTTTGGTGAGCCCAGAGTGGGCCTGGGGCGAGCCAGGTGTACCAGCCCAGCCCAGGGTGATAGATCTGGTCTGTCACGCACCTCCACTTGCTACATCTATCATGTTTCTTTCCATAGGTAGCAATCCTTCATAGATACTGAATTAACAATTGATCACTTATCTGGTGGTGAGGAGAACTTGCACATAGCTTCTTGAATCGCTCCCATATCATACAATGTCTCCCCATTATATTGCCTTGTGCCACTATCTCTTTCCTGATGGGTGCACACTCTGGATGCTGGGAAATATCTTCTAAAAATAGCCTTTTCATCTCGTTCCATTTTGCGATTGTCCCTGATGGTAGATGAAGCCAATCCTTTGCATCATCCCCAATGAAAGGGAAAAGCTCGCAACTTAATCTGCTCCTCTGTCACCCCTATCGGTTTCATGCGTGAACAGACTACTTGGAACTCTTTTAGATGTTTATTTGATCTTCACCTGCACGTCCCGAAATGTAGCACCAAGTGATTAACCAGGCTTAAGTTCAAAAGCAACATCTAAAGTAGGGTATTGATACACAAAGGCTGCTGATTAAAATCAGAAGCACCAACTCCTTTAATGTTCTACCGCAACCATCTCTTCTTCTATTTCTGAATCTGGATCACTGGATGAACTGTGGGATGCTGAACCAACGGCTATAATGAGACCACAAGATGAAGAACTTGCTTGACGTGCTGTAAAACCCCCCTCCAGTCAGGTATCCTCTGAATATCCCTCAATAGAAATCCCGAGGATACATGTCTGGAGAACGAGTTGTATTTAGAAAAAATCTGTATAAGGATAATAATAATAATATCCAACATGCATATAAAATATCACGCAGGATCTAACTTATAATTTACAAACTTTAAGAATTACAAATCAAAACATATTTATAGGGTGGAAGCTTCCAATGTATTTCACAAAATATTTATCATTTACATATTTACATCAGAATAAAAACATCGAGATGATAATAAAGCATCTCCCCTCACGTGTAGTCCCGCTGTCTCTAGCATCCCTCGCTTCTAGTCTACCTGCAAGCAATCACAATGAAAGGGTGAGCACTAATCGCTCAGTAAGGAATGATCCGTTTCATTCTAATGTACTATTGTATCTTTATTTAACATATATGTTACACATCACTTATCTTTTACATCTAGGATACTTCCCCTTTTATTACTAATTCATATGCTTTTCATCATTTTATCCCATGGCTATAATACATCAATGTGTACACACACATCACATATCATGACATAACTCTAAAATCTCTAACATGAGTATAAATCATCTCATGATGTAATAACATCATAACTCAGTAATGCAACAAATGCATATGAAACATTTAACGTCTAGCCGATCGGACTTTTCTTAGCATCTAAGCACTTCATATCATCTAGCCTCAAATTCATCTAGAGCTCATATCATCGGAGGCATGCTTACGCGTTATTGCATCTAAGCATATTTCATCTTTCCTCAACCGGTATCGAGGATATGCTTACGCGTTTTCCATCATGTCTATATGCATACTACATGCTACTTTTGTACTCTAACATCTTATGGCATGTAAATACATATTTTGGTGAGCTTAATACTTTTAATTCATCTATGGATTATCAATCCTTTACATTACCTCTTGCTCCATACATCCTCTTAAACATGTATTATATTGCATCTTCATGCCATTTCATAACATTATCATGTATTGACATCATGACCATGTATATCTTTCAAAGATCATCTAACTAATGGGTAAACATTAGTACATGGCATACTTACAATAATACATGAATACAATTCATATCATAAGAATTGATCATGTTAAATCTTAAACTTTAATAACCAGTTTATACTTCAGCCTTCCATTCCATTTTCTAAAACGAATTGGCTCTTGGCTTAAACAAAAAGTTTATGTGTTGTTTTAGCTTTCAATGCTTCAAGAATCATCTCATTTAGATTTTTATAACTCAAGTTATGGTCGAAATACAGAACAGGGTTACCAAAACCCCTAAGCCCATTAAATCCGAATTTTCATATTAACTATGCCACATCAATTCCTATGACATTAACCAATAGTTAACTTGTGGATCAAATAAACCTCCCCTTAATAGTCTTTAACATCTTAAAGGAAGTGTAAAATCTCATTTCCATAATCATCCATTATTGCTATAACATTGTGAGCTAATGCAAACAACACCATCAACACTTCTAATAGCAACCATTCAACCACCATGTGGCCTCCAATACTACAATTTTTGCCACAATCAGTATCCACACTTCATTTTCTTCAATCAAACATAACATCATAAAACATAAGGAGCAATAACTCATGTATAATGAATTCAAGGCAAAAGTAGAATAAATGAGTTCAACTACACTTGCCATCAACTAATTCTATGCCTTAAAGCCTTAATTTAGGTTTCATAAAATCTACAAACCCTAGCATAAGCCTAAAGTCATGGGAGGTTCTTCCTTACCTTTTTAAAGACTTCCTCCACAAATCCTGTGCCTTTGACTTCTTTTACACCTTAATCCTACATTATAACATTATACCTCAACATCTACCTCAAATCTTCAAATCACATCAAAACTAAAGTTTTTAATCCTTACCTTAAACCCTTCAATTAAAGATCCAAGCCTCCTATCTTGTTCTCCTTGAAAAATTATGCAAAACTCCTTGAAACCTAGAGAAAGAAAGCTTGTTTCATGGAAGATTTGAGGAAAATGGAAGAAATTTTGAAGAAAGGCTCTCTCCTTTGGCTTGAACGAATTTCATCTCATTTATAGGAAAATATTTCATTTATTTTCCAAAATTATGCAATTGGCCCAATTATTTATTGTATACTCATAAGTCCTTAATTCTTCATATAAGGGCATTTGGTCATTTCCCACTAGACATATTATTACTTAATTAATGCCATAAAATGCAATGAAGCCTACTCATCCTTGACTTTTTCATGCTTATCCATAGGTACCATAACCATTTTGCCCCTAAGCCTCTTTATGGATAATTGATTCATACCGTTCCAAATGAATTGACTATTTTGCCCTTAGTTAGATTTTATGCTTTTTAACATAAAATAAACATTTAAAGGACTATTTTGAGTTAGGAACATACCTTTGACATCTTGGGTATTACATGAATCCTCTGTCAATCCACCATAGTCTTGATACACTCCTTGATGCAGCCAATCACCACCATATTGATAGCTCTGAATAGAACTACATTAGGCTAGTGTCAAACTGCACTAATCGGTGCACAAGGCGCTCTGGTGATCTCAAGTCCAAGGATCACATGCACCAACATGCGTTAGAGGATTTGTTCCATAGACACTGGGGTTACCATCCATATGGAATCCTCTGGTGGGTCAGTCCAGTGAACTTGCTGCAGTGTATTCGACTACAGTAAGCACCCATATATTGCACCAGGTTGTCACCAAACAACCTCGACAAGTGAGATCAATCACTGCCTTGAGACAGGGTCATTCAACATTATGATAGCTGGTAGCGTGCCGAATGCACCAAATTAATTAACCTTACTAACCTAACTATTGAATTGTATAAAGGGCAAGCAAGGGTCGATCCCATAGGGAATGACTCGATTAATTTCTATATTCTAAAATAATAAAAACAACAGAAACGCAAATTAAACTCTAAACAGTAAACCTGACAACAGTAATGAAAGGGGGTTTGTAATCAAGGCAAACTAAAGCAAAACAGAGAAATAAAATATCAGGTTAAACAATCAGTTCTCGATTCAATATCCACCTAAACATGCATTAGACATAAAGTAACCGTAACACTCTTCTATCTCGTCATTATGGAACTACTGACCCTACGAAACAACAAGCTCTGTTACCCGAATTCTCCCTTAATTTGTCACTACTAAAACAAGCTCTTCAAGTAGATACTAACCCTTGAACAACCTAGAACAAGCTCTCTAAATTTAATTCAATGGCAGCCTTAAGAATTAGGAGAATAGATCAATCTAAGCAACAATCACGCAAGCTTGGATTATTTAACTTAGGTTATGTTATTCAAGACAATAGACCAAAAACTGACCATAATCAGCTATCATCATTGTCACTCGTTGAATAAAAAAGGACGATTACGTATCACAATTCCTAATTCAATAGGTAAATTCTGATTAAACATTTAGCAGGCCAAAACTAAATCACTCAAACAAGAATCCCAGACAATTAAATCAGAATAACATAAACAATTCTATAAAAACAAGATTGAAACAACGTTACTGAAGTTAAGTTCACCAATGACATGAAATTAGCTTCAAATCCCCTTGAACTGAAGAAGGAAATTAGCCCACACATCTTGATATAGAAAGCAAAAACTCTAAAAAATTCAAACTCTACTGTCCTCTCCCCCTTTTTACCTAAAACTTCTAATTAAATAACATGTGTTTTCCTAATTCTTCCCCAAGAATCATCGAATTTCTTTCCTAGAGGTTTCCTAGAAGATAGACTTCTAATTTGACAAAATCTTATCAGAATGGATTCTAGAATTTGTCTCCACGTTGCACCGATTCTCGCGATGTAAAAGATCTTTCTGGGCTCTATCACTTCTAAAATTGTAGTCCAGGATGTGTAATGAATCTGGGATTTTGGATCATCTGCTTTCGATATGACGCTCCAGTTAGGCCTGTTCGAAGATCCAATACTCAGCTAAGAAATCCTTCTGCGACTAGGATTCCAGGTCCAATTTTGCAACAACTACTGGAACCGAAACAAACTCGATTCTCGTCCATAATACCTTCCTGAAAAGCTTGATTCGTCTACTTTAATTTCTCTGAAGAACACTTTTGTAATCAAGAATCTAGCTCCCTGAAAAACTTGAAAAATGCAGCATTGGTAAAATAGCACAATCAGATTTCCTACTTTATCACTTATTTCCTAAAGTCTATCCAACTAGCCAAACTCACAAATAACTCTAATCAACTCAAATAGGCATAAAACATAACCAAAAAAAAAAAAAAAAAATATGGAAGGAATAAAATATCTAAATTACACTCTTATCATTAATTAATTTTTTAACATGCCATGTTTAACTAACTTTCATACATACACATATATCAAAATTAAAGCATGTGGGTTGACCATGGGGCTTTTCAAAATACATCCTAAAGGTAAACTATTTACTCTAATCCTATATCTTTGATCGTCGTCATTCAGACGCTTTTTGGGTTCCTGTCCGCCGATTCAATTACAAATTGGATCTTAGGCACGCATGCCCAATTGAAATAAATAAATAAAATTAATTATTACAAGCCATTAATAAAAAATATTACAAACACTTTTGAATATTTTGAAAACTAAATGGCACCCAGATCAACCCTCTAACTAATTATTCATCCATCACATAATAAATATTAAACATTCATACCAAATATAAAACAATATTAAAGGCATGAATGTAAACAATTTAAAATATACATATATATTTACTATATAAATATACTCATATATTATATATATTATATATATGCATGTGGTAACTTCATCATAACTTTGAGGCATCACAATTATATATTTCAAGGGAATCAATACACAAACACTTGTCATATTCCACCCAAAAATATAATATGATTTTGTTATTTAATTATTATCATTTCAATACTTTCAAAAAGTCATGCATGACATAGATAAATGAGTTTTATTACTTCAAGAGTAATCATTTTATGACACAAGTTACTTTAAAAAAGTAATAATTTTTATGACACTTTATCTTCTCAAAGACAATCATATCATCTTGAATCATCATTTTTTTGAAACTATTCAAAAACAATTAATTCCATTTTCCAAAATATAATAATTTATGCCATGCAATGATGCATTATATGATAATTTAATCAAATTAAATATCATACATTAAAATTACCATCATCATGTATACATAATATCACAATTCATCACGTGAATTAATAATCCATAACTTCATGCCAACATTATTTTCCACCACTAAACACTTGCAATATTTGCATACTATTCATATAAAATGCACTTTAATCAAATTAAACACTTATAGCATGTCAACGTATAAACAATTTAATCAAAGTCATGAAAATGAACATGCATGATTATTTCTTTAAATAAATCATCATGCAACATTTCCCAAAACATTATTCATCAAAGCATGAATGAGATAACAAATTTTATGGCAAAAATAGTCATGGCCGAACATGACAAAGAAGAAAGCCATAACATACACATGCATGTAGTTCTCAATACATCTCATGCAATAACCATCATCCAAGCATACATTAAATCACATTTTAACACATCTAATCATATTAGAGCAAGATGAAAAACAAATTTTCACAAAGTAAGGAGATGGCCGAATCATATACATGCATCAAACATGCTTAATCCAACTAACAACTCATTCAATACAAAGGCATGCTTATTATCAACATTACTATCATTCAAAACATATGAGACTGACATGAAAAACAAACGTTTACCTTTGATCTAGGTGTGGCCGAGACATGCATGTAAGGAGTTTGGATGGAAAACTCATTTTTCTGAACCAAAGCACTAACATGCAAACTCAACTGTGTATGATGAACATGTGAACACATGGAATAACATGACTTTTACTTAAAACCAACATGCAAGGAGCTTTTAAGCTCTGATACCATTTGAAAAAAAAAAACCATGAAGAGGTGGCGGAAAATATTGATTGGAAGCATGTAAACAAGACATGCATATAAAGAGTTGGATTAATAGGATTCAAAAAATTCAAATAAAGCATAAAAACATTATACCTTCTCCTAGTGCTTAGGTTTGATGAAGCCAATTTTAAAAAGTAAGAATCCTTCACATTTTAACACCACCTTGAGAGAGTGAGTGTGGGACCATGGGTTATCCCTCAACTACCCCGCCCTTGGGCCGTCGGGCAAGGGGCTTTCCCATGTGGCCCACTCATCAGGATATCCCCACTCCTACAAGTGGGTTTCTTTTGCCTTCCCCACCTCTCGAACACAAGAGCTGCAGGCTAAGTACTTGTGACAAGAGAGGTGAGTACCATCAGGCTAGCTTCACAAGTACTTAACCTGCAGGTCTTGTGTTTGAGAGGTGGGGAAGGCGAAAGAAACCCACTTGCAGGGGTGGGGATATTCCTATGAGTGGGCCGCATGGGAAAGCCCCTTGCCGGACGGCCCAAGGGCGGGGTAGTTGAGGGATAGCCCATGGTCTCATAGTGAGAGAGTGGCCGAACCTAAGAAAGAGAGCTTGTTTTTCTTTTGAGTGAACAAAATGAATCCCTAACCTAAAATGCAACCATTTGCATTTATATACACATGGCCCATTTTGTAATTAGTTGTTTTTCACTTGCATTGTAACGCCTACATGGAGGTACGTAATTTAATTTATGCTCTTATACCTTTACTTGATTTTTGCTAAAGTTAGTTTGAGAAAATGTGAAGAAAATGCCTTAAACTTGCATTAAGTGTAAAATGGTCTTTTCACTCAAAATTAGTTGAAAACATGGGGAGTGAAAAGAGATAGAATTTCATGAAGAATGCAATAAAAATGAGGGCATTATGGTGATTGACTAAGGGACATAGATCGAATTTTAAGGAAAGTGCAAGGGCAAAATGGGAAACTACATTTTATGTTATATCAAGGATTGAAGAGTGAAACCCTAGCCAGTCTTCAACCCATTTTCAAGCCACCTTCTCCTCCAAATCCTCTCAATTTCTTCACTTCTTTTTCAAAAGAAATTCATAGATTTTGGGTATTTTTGACTGGATTTTCAATCCCAAGCAACTTTAGGTAAGATCCTTGCACTAAGAAGTGATTTTTCATTTTTAAAGTGTTGAATTTTGATGGTTTCTGCCGTAGGATTTAAGAGGAAGAGAGTTTGATCAAAGAAGATTCTTAAAGGGTTGGATTGCTCATATCAAAGGTAAGTAAATCCCACCCAAGTTATGATTTGAGAAATCAAGTGTGTAGAGATTTTACATATATGTATATGCTTATGATTTTGAGAATTGTTGATGAAATTGATGAATTATTGGTGAGTTTGATGATTATTGATGAATAGAATTTGGCCATGAGAAGTGGTTTTGGTTGTATGATGATTAATTGAAGTTTGGTTGAAGTTAGAAAGAGTTGAGTAGAATTTTTGGGAGTGTATTGTTTTGGATAGGTTTAGTAATTGTTTAAGGGAGTTTTACTCCAAATATTGGTAGCTTGAGAAAGAGATAGAATTGTAGTCAAATTAGAGTTTGATTATGCATGCAATATGTTTGATGAAATGTCCAAGAGAAGTGTATGCATAAGTTTTATTCATTTAGATTGATATGAGTTTGTAGATGTGTAGAAGAAATTTATTTTTATGCTACATGGCATCCTTGTATTTAACATGTGAATTTAGAAAGAATTATGAGCATGAAAAAGCACTAAAATATTGTTAAAGAGAAAATAGAAAGAAATGAGAATATTAAAGATATTCAAATCTGAATTTTAGTTAAAGAAGTGTAAAAAGATAAAAAGAAGAGAAGGTTGTTGCGATGGGGAGTCCGTGAGTGCTATGTCTCACATTGTACACGCCCCACTTGAGTACGTAGTTATTGTTTCTTCTTTTGCTCTTATTTGAGTTGGTTTCTTGGTAATATTGTTTGTGGACCTTTGATTGAGTGTTGTGTTGAATACTTGCCCTGAAATTGGTTAAAATAGAAGAAGTTCAGTGTGCCAAGCTTCGCCGGGCGAAGAAGAATCTTCGCTGTGGCGAAGAGGTTGTTAAGCCATGGAACATCCTGGACAGTTTCACCACGGCAACAGAAGCTTCCTCCCGCCCCGACGACGGCCGACCAAAATGTTTGTTAAGTTTTGATTTTTCTTCCCTAAGGCAATTTGACCATTCTACCCCTAATTAGCAGAAAGTGGGGAGTAAATGTAAGGATTTTTCATGGAGAATATGTTGGTTGGGTGTGTTTGTAATAATCAAAGGATATAGATAGAATTCCCAAAGAAGAGTAAGGGCAAATGGGTGCTTGTGTATAAATTTCATTAAAAGGAATTAGGACATTGCAAACCCCTCATTCTTCTTCTCCAACGCCACTTTCCTCTCTTGCTTCCTCTCAATTTCTCTTTCTTTTGATCAAGGAGTTTTAAAGGCTTTTAGAGTGAATTGAGGTAGAAATCAACCTAAGCATCCTAAGATGGATTCTTGCTTTGTTTTTGAAGTCTTGTGTTTTTGTGTATATATTGATTATTGAGGGTTTTTGTTCTTTTGTTTAAGAGTAGAGAGAAAGTCAAGCAACCCAATGAAAGGAAGAGTTAGTGAAGTCTCTCCATAACAGGTAAGTAAACCCCAACCCAAGTTGAGATTTGGGAATTTTCTTGATTAGGGTTTTGATGGCACTTAGTATGTGTGTTATATACATGTTTATATGCCATGTTATTGAGGCTTAAATAGAGATTTCTAGTGCTTTGTGATTGTTTATGCCTTTCAAATATAGAAGTGAGTTGTGGGTTGGAAAGTGTAGTTTGAGATGGAATTTAAAGGGTATTGTGGAACCCTTTTTGGAAGTGTCTTTCTTTGGCAGGTTATGTGGCTATGTGAGGGGTTTCTCCCCATTTGGATGGTTAAGAAAGATTTAGAATCATTGCTATAGTAGAGTTTTATAATGCACTTGAGTTGTTTGATGAAATGCCTAATAGAGGTTTGAGTATGAGTAGTGAACCTTAATTCTTGCAACATTGCATGTTGGCATTTCATAAGTGCATTAGTGGAGATGAACCATCCATAGGCACTAATTGTGCATTGAAAAGTGACCTAAGAAAGAGTAGGAAACTTTGTGTATGCAATTACTCTATGAATAGAGAACTTGGTGGATGCAACTACTCTAAGGGTAGAGAGAATGAGAAGTGCTAGAATAGAGTGAATGAGAAGAGTAGTAGAAATGGGTTGATGCTTTGTGATCATTACCCGACAGTTATGAGAATCGGGTTGATGCTTTGTGATCACCACCCGAATAGCCATTAGAGATGGGTTGATACTTTGTGATCATCACCCGATAAGTATTAGAAACGGGTGGATGCTTTGTGACCACCACCCGGTTAGTTATTAGATAAGGGGTTGATGCTTTGTGATCATCATCCGACATTTATTAGAAGTGGATTGATGCTTTGTGATCATCACCCAACAGTGATTAGAGACGGGTTAATGCTTGGTGATCGTTACCCGAAAGTTATGAGGAACGGTAGGTGCTCGGTGATCTCCACCCGATAGTTACGAAAATCGGGTAGGTGCTTCGTGATCCCCACTCGGTAGTCACTAAGAACGGGTTGGTACTGTGTGAATTCCACCCGATAGTCATGGAGAGTGAGATGGTGCTGTGTGAACGCCATCCGGCCGTACCTCCGACAAGATGAGGCCATGACGTTTAGTAGAAACAGGAATAGTGTAAGGAAAGAATTAAGAGTAATACATACGGGGACAGACATGTAGAGGGTTTTACTTACTGAGCATTATTTTGTGCTCACCCCGTTATTTTTCTTTGTGGATGCAGGATCTAGGTGATGATGCAGTCGGAGGGCGTCGGCAAGCGAGGAGCAATAGCTACACTGTTTCCCCTGTTTTGTCTTTTAAAATGACTTTTTGTAAACAATACTCTTTGTGTATAAAAGACATATGACTTATAATGAAAAGAAAGTTTTTGGGCCCAATTTTCTATTGTTATTATGCATGCATTGTATTAGCTTACAGCAGTCGTTACACACATGCACGTTGCCGTTAGTGAGCAACCTCAGAATTCAGAAAGAAGAATTGTATAGTCCGTTAGAAGTGCGTGTGGATGAGGACTATACCCAGAATTAGAGAATTCACTCACACGACCAAGGCTCCAAATCCATGCCTCAACCGAGTCCGATTGGCAAGAAAAGAAAGAATAGAAATAAACAAAAGAAAGAATAGAAAGAAAGAAAGAAAGAGAGAATAGAAAAGAAAGAAAGAAAGAATAGAAAGAATAGAAAAGAAAGAAAGAAAAGAAAGAATAGAAAGAAAGACTAGAAAAGAAAGAAAGAAATAAAGAAAAAGAAACAGAATAAGAATAAGAAAAATAGAAAAGAAAATGCATAATCTATGCATTTGTGCATTTACATCATGAATATACATAAGACCATGGTCATTATCGTGAGTAGTAAAAAACTAGAAAATGGAGAGAAAAATAGAGAGCAAAACAGAGAAAGAATAGAGAAAGAACAGAGAAAGAACAGAGAGAAGAACAAAGAAAGAATAGAGAATACTTGGGTAAGGAAAGAAAATTCAGAATTTAAGCAACGGAGAGAGAAGGTAGCATTGCGGGTTTACTTATTGAGTAATTAGTGCTCACTTCGTTGTTTTCAATGTTTTTGCAGGTAATAGGTGAGTTGCGGTCACTCGGAACATCACGTAATGGAAGGGTTGGGCTACACTGTCAAGTTGCTATTTTGAGTATATTTCGTAAATATTTACATATAAAGAAAAATT
This sequence comes from Pistacia vera, assembly GCF_008641045.1. Classification (NCBI taxonomy): domain Eukaryota; kingdom Viridiplantae; phylum Streptophyta; class Magnoliopsida; order Sapindales; family Anacardiaceae; genus Pistacia; species Pistacia vera. Next base: position 183,692 of record NW_022195521.1, on the reverse strand, counting down.
AAATATGGGCCCATACTTTATTACTCGTTTATATGTGTATTTTCTTATATATATTTTTAAGGAGTTTTATTGATTATTTTACGAGTATACTAGCTAGAAAGAAAGTATTATATGCATGCCCCAATAAAATCTTATTCTAAAAGGAGCCGAAGCATTTATTAATTTGCCCTTTGAATAATCAATATTATTCAAGGGCCCATGTAAACTAAACTAGTTTACATTAACAACCCATAAGTTTACCCTTTTGCCCTTTAACTGTTAAAAGGTTATTTTAGTTCATCTCATTTATCTTAACGCTTTAGGATATAATAATTAAATATAATTAATTATTGCTTGACCATTATAACCCTTAAAATGTCACAAATAATTTTCTATGTAACTATTACCATATAAATCTTGTCATTACCCTCGGAAGGGGCTAGCCCTCTTTGGATAATCATTTCTCTTTCTTATCCTTCTCTAACTTCTCAAGGCTATTGGTGTGACCATGTAGGTCCACTGTGGATTAGCCGTGAGCCGGTTCTGGATGAATCTGAAAACCTGTCTGAAGGCCCAACGACTATGGTAAAAATCTAGCAATGTGCCATAGTCCCTAAACCACAATGAAGAAATACTTCATCAAACCAATTTCAGATCATATGTACCATGCAGGTAAAGTCCTTCCATTGATATATCCTGATCGAGTACGGATTCATGGAACGTCAAAATCCTAAACTCGATCTTCTACTGAATCATCAATCAATATGTCCAAAACTTGTCATCACGAACTTGCTTTCGTATGACTAATAATAGACTCTGGCTAGAGATTCTAATTTCTGACATTTATCGATGTTTGTCCAAGAACTCTAATCCTAATGGAGTCAGTGGTACCCCTAATCCTATATTTCAGAGTCAATGGATTGCTTCTTGACCATCGTTCATTTCCGCATATGAACAATGCATGACCAAATAGGCTTTATCATACGAAACATGACTAGTCTCGTACTTATACACTGTATGAACCATATGCATCCGTATCGGATCTGACCACAATGTCTCAGGTCTAAGGACTACATCGTGCACTGATATAACTAAATGATAAATCATTTACCACATGCTTTTTCAAGTGATTTGTCGTTATTTGGTCACGTTTGAAAAATAGTTCACCAACCGTTAATCCATCCTAATGCTCCAGTGACATGACTATCATCGTCATCCGTACTTATATCAATTCATGATATCTTTTGGAAGCATCTAGTATGCCTACTAAGCAATATAGTTGCCCAAATTATATTGCTTCCGTAGGGAACCCCTTGACAAATTCATTTATCGATTAAATGAATCATCTGGACAATTCATATACATAATTTATTTTAAATGCATGACTGAATAAAGGAACCAATTTATATATATGAATTGAAGAACTCTTTCTTCTATTATTTATGATATATTGATACAATACAAAATGCTCTGAAACCGATAACACGAATGGTTTCTAGGGCATACACTAACATACACTAACAAAGGTGTGTGATTAAACTTTAAAGTTTTAAATTCTTATGGTTTTATATGATCTAGGTCCAAGAGGAAGAGACTTTTAGCAAAAGGGAGGTTATATCACACATTCAAGATAAGTAAACCTATTTTAGTTTTGATTTGAACATTACTTGTGTAGAATGATTCTTGCATGTTGTATGTGATTGTATGTGAGAATTATTGGCTGTTTTGATGTTGAATGATGTATAAATTTCTAGCCATGAGAAGTAGTGTATGAGTATGTGGTGATTTGGTGAAGTTATGGAAGAATTATTGTTGAACTTTGAAGTGTTGAAGAATTATAGAAACTGGCCAGGTTTAAGGCTATAATTAGTGAGTTTTTGCTCAAATTTTGGTGGATTTAGAGAGATGTGGAAGTGTAGCCAACTAAGTATTTACATGTGCATATGAGTTGTTTGATGCAAATCCAAAGAAAAAAATGCATGCATGAGTTGGTTAAACCCTATTGAAGACAAAGTTAGAGAAAGGCAAGAATTGGAGTAGAAAAATTATGTTGGGCTTAACCAAGTGTAAATTTTAGTATTCAAGAGTGCATTTTGTTATGCCAAAATTTTAGAATATCACTTGGGCAAGTTAGTTCAATGAGATAAAGGGTTTTTAGTGCATGGTTCAAGTTACTTGACCCTTTAGTACTTCTTGAATAGCACACTTAGGAAATTGTTAGAAAAGAATTGTATGTTAAAGTGTTACTTTGATATGACATTGTTGATAATAGAGAATGGTAGAATATGTCATGACATATCAATATGTCATAATGAATTCTCAAGTTTGTGTACTTGAACTTGGAAAGAACATCAAAGAATAGACTTGACCATGCATATATTGTGCATATTATTTATATGTATATATCCTTGCTTTGGTAAGTGAGAATATTAAACAAAATGCTAGCAAAGAATGAGAGAAACAAAGAAAAGAAAATGGCTTCTAGACTCTTTATAAGCTAACATGCAAATATGCATATTTTCTTATGTATTAAAGTATGCAATTGTAGAATTTCCATAGCTTGGAAATTTATTAGAAGTGTGTATAGAATCTCTTTCTACAGAATGTTATGTTAGAAGGTTGTCGCAATAGGGAACCCGTGAGTGACAGAGATGTAGAAAATTCCCACATGCACGCTACCATCAGCGAGTGGCCTCTGAATAGCAGAATAGAATTAGTACAGTCCATCAGCAGTGCATGTGGATGAGGACTGTATCGAGAAAGAATTACAGAATACACTCACACGGCCAGGGTTCCAAATCCATGCCTTAGCTTAGACCGATCGGCAAACCAAAATAAAATAAAGAAAAGAAACAGAAACAGAAAATAGAAAAGAAAAGGAGGAGAAACAGAATAAGAGACAGAAAACAGAAAAGAAAAGAAAGTTCATTTCTCAGAAAAAGTTTATTATTCTGCATATGTATTATGCTACTTGCATTATTTAGAATTTCTTATGTGCTAGCAGATGTACAGTTTTATTAATTGTCCTTGCATGTCAGTGAGTAGCAAATCAGAATACTAGAAAAGAATGAAGAACAATAGAAAAGAATGCAGAATATTAGAAAAGAATGTAGAATACCAGAAAAGCATGCAGATTACTAGAAAAGAATGAAGCATATTAGAAAAAATTAAAGTGAGAAAGGGAAAGTCAGAATATGAGTAACAGAGGAAAAACAGTTGTGCAGTTTGGTTTACTTACTGAGCAATTAGTGCTCACTCCGTTATTTTACTATTTTTCAGGTACTAGATGATTTACGATTTGGTGGGACGTCAGTAAGTGGAGGAGTTTGGCGGCACTGTCCAAGAATATTTTGTACTTATTAAAGTATATTAGTTATTTTGTGTATATATTTATATGAATTAAAATTATAGCTTTCAGATTTTACATTATATACGTATATATATATATATATGTTTACAAAAGTTATTTAGTGGATTTTGTCATATATTTCTCAAAGAATTACTAGCTAGAGAGAATATTACAGGAGTGTTGGCTGAATTGATGCTAGCAGGGCCGGATCCAACCCCTTTGAGGGTAGGCTTGGGCCTACCCTCAAGTTTTAAAAAAAAATTATTAATATATAGACCCACAAAATTGCTATTAATATATATACGTAGGTCCACCCTTGGATTTTTAAAAAATGAGAATTGTTATATATATATCTAGGCCCACAAAAAACTTGTTATTAATATATATTCCAAGCCCACATCATATTAAAAGTTTAAAACTCTCTCTACTCTTCTTTCGACTCCACATGCTTTTTATGATTTAATCCCAAAAATTCTTTACTCTGTCATTCTCTCTTTCTCTTCCTCATGTTATTCGATCTTAATATTTTGAAAACCGAAATTGTTGAAGCTTTCACTACTCAAGGTGTCACAATTAGCTTTGTTTTCGGTTTTATCAGTTTTAGGTATATGTATTGCTCATTTCAATTTAGTTTATTTTAGGGTTGAATCATTTTTTTTTTTTTGAGGTTTTTTATTCTAATTTGAAGGGAAAAGACATAGATCTTGTGAGCTTATTTTGTATTTTGTGTCTAAGAATGAACTTGTTTTCCCAAATTAAAATTTTAACTATATTTTACAAGACGTTATTTGTAAAACAACCCCCCCCCCCAGTCAGGTATCCTCTGAATATCCCTCAATGAGAATCCCGAGGATACATGTCTGGAGAACGAGTTGTATTTAGAAAAAATCTGTGTAAGGATAATAATAATAATATCCAAAACATGCATATAAAATGTCACGTAGGATCCAAACTTATAATTTACAAACTTTAAGAAATTATACAATCAAAACATATTTATAGGGTGGAAGCTTCCAAAGGTATTTCACAAATATTTATCATTTACATTATTTACATCAAGATAAAAACATCGAGATGACAATAAATCATCTCCCCTCACGTGTAGTCCCGCTGTCTCTAGCATCCCTCGCTTCTAGTCTACCTGCAAAGCAATCAACAATGAAAGGGTGAGCGCTAATCGCTCAGTAAGGAATGATCTGTTTCATTCTGAATGTACTATTTGATCTTTATTTAAACATATTTATTAACACATCACTTATCTTTTACATCTAGGGATACTTCCCCTTTTATTACTAATTCATATGCTTTTCATCATTTTATCCCATGGCTATATAAACATCAATGTGTACACATACAAATAAGTATGTAAACATAGTACACACACATCACATGTCATGACATAACATCTAAAATCATCTAACATGAGTATAAATCATCTCATGATGTAAATAACATCATAACTCATGTAATGCAACTAAATGCATATGAAACATTTAACGTCTAGCCGATCGGACCTTTCTTAGCATCTTAAGCACTTCATATCATCTAGCCTCAAATTTCATCTAGAGCTCATATCATCGGGAGGCGTGCTTACGCGTTATTTAGCATCTAAAGCATATATTCATCTTTCCTCAACCGGTATACGAGGATATGCTTACGCGTTTTCCATCATGTCTATATGCATCTCTATCATGTCTATTTGCATCTCTAACATCTTATGGCATGTAAATACATATTTTGGTGAGCTTAATACTTTTAATTCATCTATGGATTATCAATCCATTTACATTACCTCTTGCTCACATACATCATCTTAAAACATGTATTACATTGCATCTTCATGCCATTTCATAACATTAATCATGTATTGACATCATGACCATGTATATCTTTCAAAGATCATCTAACTAATGGGTAAACATTAGTACATGGCATAATTACAATAATACATTAATAATCAATTCATAATCATAAGAATTGATTATGTTAAATCTTAAACTTTAATAACCAGTTTATGCTTCAGGCCATTTTCCATCCTTTTCTCAAACGAATTGGCTCTTGGCATAAACATAAAAGTTATAGGTCTGTGTCTTAGCTTTCTAATGCTTCAAGAATCATCTCATTTCGATTTTTATAACTCAAGTTATGGTCGAAATACAGAAGCAGGGTTAACAAAACCCCTAAGCCCATTAAATCCGAATTTTCATATTAACTATGCCACATCAATTCCTATTGACATTAACCAATAGGTTAACTTGTGGATCAAATAAACCTCCCCTTAATAGTCTTTAACATCTTAAAGGAAGTGTAAAATCTCATTTCCATAATCATCCATTATTGCTATAACATTGTAAGCTAATGCAAACAACACATCAACACTTCTAATAGCAACCATTCAACACCATGTGGCCTCCAATACTACAATTTTTGCCACAATCAGTATCCACACTTCATTTTCTTCAATCAAACATAACAACTCATAAAACATAAAGAGCAATAACTTCATGTATAATGAATTCAAGGCAATAAGTAGAATAAATGAGTTCAACTACACTTGCCATCAACTAATTCTATGCCTTAAAGCCTTAATTTAAGGTTTCATAAAAATCTACAAACCCTAGCATAAACCCTAAAGTCATGGGAGGTTCTTCCTTACCTTTTTAAAGACTTCCTCCAACAAATCCTTTGCCTTTGACTTCTTTTACACCTTAATCCTACATATATAACATTATACCTCAACATCTACTTCAAATCTTCAAATCACATCAAAACTAAAGTTTTTAATCCTTACCTTAAACCCTTCAAATTGAAGATCCAAGGCTCCTATCTTGTTCTCCTTGAAAAATTATGCAAAACTCCTTGAAAACCTAGAGAAAGAAAGCTTGTTTCATGGAAGATTTGAGAGAAAATGGAAGAAATGTTGAAGAAAGGCTCTCTCCTTTGGCTTGAACGAATTTCATCTCATTTATAGGAAAATATTTCATTTATTTTCCAAAATTATGCAATTGGCCCAATTATTTTAATTGTATAACTCATAAGTCCTTAATTCTTCATATAAGGGCATTTTGGTCATTTCACACTAGACATAATTATTACTTAATTAATGCCATTAAATGCAATGAAGCCTACTCATCCTTGACTTTTTCAATGCTTATCCATAGGCAAAATAACCATTTTGCCCCTAAGCCTCTTTATGGATAATTGATTCATACCGTTCCAAATGAATTAACTATTTTGCCCTTAGTTAGATTTTATGCTTTTTAACATAAAATTAACATCTAAAGGACTATTTTGAGTTAGGAACATACCTTTGATATCTTGGGTATTACATTATTCTTTACCCTTCATCCACCACTTTCTTACATTTCAAACGTCACCATTCTGCTACTCAAAAATAAATAAGGAAATTTGAGTTACTATCTATATTTATATCAAGAAAATTCCTTTCTTTTTTTTACTTATTCATATTAAAAGTCAACGCAATATTGACTTGATTTAAGTTTTGGTTGACTTTAGCTTAGGTTAGTTCTAGTCAAAGTCATGAAATTTATATTATAATCTTTGGAAGCCAAAAATAAAAAAATTAAAAAAAATTAAAAGAAGGTTTTGCTTAAGGTTTACTTAACATATTTGCTCAAAATTTTGCTTCTCATGAATTTATTCAAGTAAGAAAGTATTACGTTATTGCATTCTTTTCTCTTAGGTACTTAGTATTGTATTATTTTCTTTGCTTCAGGTTAGTGATTTTTTAAAGTTTTTATTAGTTGTTTAATAAACAATGACGAATTTGCGGAGACCCCCCTTGACAAAAATTCTGGATCTGTCACTGGGTGTTAGAGGTATTGTAAGTGAATTCTAGCTTAAGTTGAGTTGAAATTGGTTAAAATAAGGTAACATATGAATTAGGTTGCATGAATTCATATCGGATTGTTTGCTTGCTGTTTCCGTTGTGTTGGCTGAATTGGGAGAGGTATCTATCACAGGCCCTCGACTTTCACAAGTAAATTCCTGAGAAGTCAAAGTCTTTTAGACTGATTGCTTTTTGCTTCATGACTCCTGTTTATTTATTCACACTATTTATCAGTCCAATAACACTACGGACACCGAAATTCTGTACCGGCCTACGTGTAACGCACATCTGAATATTTTTACAATTTTTTTCTAGTGAACGGCCGTCCATCAAATTTGGACGGCCATTTACTTACATGGACGCCCGTCCATATTATATGGACGGGTGTCCATATACAAGGGACGGGCGTCCCCATTTAAAGGACGCCCGTCCATAAATAAAATACAATAAAAAAAATTGTAAAATATTATGGATGGCCGTTCATAGGTTGTGGACGGCCGTCCCTTAATTTTGGACGGACGTCCGTAAATACGGGACGCCCGTCCAAACTTAATTTGTTTTAAAAAATAAAATAAAAAATTTGGACGCCCGTCCATAAATTGTGGACGGGCGTCCCTTAAGTTTGGATGGGCGTCCATAACTAATGGACGCCTGTCCATTATGTATGGACGGCAATCCACACTAAAGGGACGGCCGTCCATTATTCTTTCTCTCTTTTTCTATTCTAGTTTATTCTTCTTCTTCTTGTTTTGTTTGAGTTTCATTGCTGAAACTATTTACATTTGCAGATTTTTAGGACTGTGTGTTAATGGCTTTGGGATCATTGGTGCAATTATTCATGGGGTTTCAGTTCCTGTTTTCTTTATATATTTCAGGAAGATGATCAATATTATTGGATTGGCTTATCTTGCCCCCAGAATAGCTTCTCACAAAATTGCGAAGGTATCCAAAATTCTTCAAGAATATGTAAATTACTTCATCTTTAACTTTCTAACTTATTCTTCAAGACAACCCCAGTTGGGTATTTTCCCTTTTCTATTCCATCTTTGAAAATTTAAAATTCATCCAATCTCTTCCATCTTTACTATCTCAACAACACTACTCCTTAACTCAGTCACAATGGCAACCCAAGAAGTGGAGAAGAAATCACAAGACATAGTTCTAGAAGAGTTTCATCAGTTGGCTGGGAAACTTAGGAAAGATGAAGAGGGAGCACACCTTTAGGTTCTACTCATAATAGTGGAGGACATGGGCCGCATGCTTCATCCAAGCTGCATGGCGCCCTTATTCCAATAGAAAGAAAATGGAACATTTACGAAAGGAAGAAGAAGAAGCAGAATTTTTTTTTTTTTTTTAAGTATGGACGGGCGTCCATTACAAATGGACGCCCGTCCAAAAGTAATGGACGGCCGTCTCCAATATTTATAAAATTTTTTTATTATATTTTATTTATGGACGGGCGTTCTTTAAATGGGGACGCCCGTCCCTTGTATATGGACGGGCGTCCATGTGAGTGAATGGCCGTCCAAATTTGATGGACGGCCGTTCACTAGAAAAAAATTATAAAAATATTCAGATATGCATTATACGTAAACCGGTACAATATTTCGGTGTAAAAATCCTAGTGTCCGTAGCATTATTGTTTATCAGTCATTCGCCAAAGTTAAAAGGGTTATATTATATCTTAATTTAGACTAATTTAAAAGGAGAAGGTTGCTCTTTCTCACTTAGAGTGAGAGAGTGGCCATGGAGGAGTGTGTATTGGAGCTTCCATTAGGCGAAGCAGCAGCAAAATTCGATCTCGAAACAGCAGTCTGCAGCCATGGCTTGTTCATGTTATCTCCCAATCATTGGGACCCTCTCACAAAGTCCCTCACTCGTCCTCTCCATCTCATTGTCCACTCAAACTCTCCTCGTTCTCCGTCAATCACAGTCATCATTTCTCAACCCCACCAAGACCCGCATTCTCTCCGAATCAAACTCCATAAAACCCCATCTGGCTCCCTCTCTAAGCACCAGCAAGACGCGTTGGTGCGTCAAGTTGTGAGAATGCTGCGCTTGTCGGAGAGTGATGAGAGGAATATGAGGGAGTTCAAAAGGGTTGCTTCAGAAGTAGGTGAAGGGTGTGATTCTGTGAAGGATTTCAGTGGGAGAGTGTTTAGGTCTCCTACTTTGTTTGAAGATATGGTCAAGTGCATGCTCCTTTGCAATTGCCAGTTAGTTTCTATTCTCTATTTCGAGGATTGTTTTTTGCTTATAAAATGTTTGATAAAATGCTTCAGCCAGTTAAAGTTGCTTTGAATTTTATTTTATGCGCCATAGGCATTGCAAACTATGCTTATGAATTTTTTAGAATGTTTCTGATTGTGAAAATCTTTTTCACCTTTTGTGATGGAGTATTGCTCTTGCTTATAGAATTTAAAGCTTCTAACTTCCTGAATTACCAGAATTACTTATATGTCATGATCGTTTTAAACTGAACCCCATTTTGCAAAAGCGTTGAAGCTTAGACTTTTGGTTAGAGTAGATGTTGAGAGCTTACAGAAACAAAAATGTTGATAATAATAGTGTGATTTGTGCAGAGAAAGATGGAAAATTTACAATTTATGGAGTTAAAAAATTATCTTTTTTGTGCCCTTAGACTACATGTTAGTATTCTTCTTGATTTTTTAACAAAAAGTTGGTAAATTATGTATTTAAATTTTAATAGGTGGCCAAGGACTTTAAGCATGGCTAGGGCACTTTGTGAGCTTCAGTTTGAGTTGCAGCATTGTTCATTCAGTAGCTTGGTTGCTGGAATTAAGCAGGAGGATTTAATTCCAAAGACACCTGCAGAAAAAGAGTAGAAGAGGAGGAAGATATTGTCCAAAGTTTCCACCTCATTAACTAGCAAATTTGCAGAGGTTAAAGCAAACTTGGAAGAAGATTTGGATTCAAAACTGAATTGTTTTAGAGAGACAGAAGAGAATTTGAACCCAAGCTTTCCTTGGGATGATATTGAAGATGATTCATGTGCAGTGCACGAGCTGTCTACAAGTGATTTGTGTTTGGTGTCTGATCTTCAGTCTAAAGGGAAAGAAACATATGCTAGTGATAGGATTGGTAATTTTCCGAGTCCAGGAGAGCTAGCAAATATTGATGAAATTTTTCTGGCAAAGCGTTGCAATCTTGGCTACAGAGCAGGTCGTATAATAAAACTTGCCCAGGCTATTGTTGAAGGCAGGATTCAGTTAGAACAACTCGAAGAAATTTGCAGTGAAGCAAGTTTAGCCAGCTATGATAAGCTGGCTGAACAGTTGAGCAAGATTGACGGATTTGGTCCATTTACATGTGCCAATGTGCTTGTATGCATGGGATTTTACCATGTGATTCCATCAGATTCCGAAACAATCAGGCATTTAAAGCAGGTAATGTTTTGTTTCTCCTTTATGCATTGTGTGAAATTTTGTTTGGTACATCTGACAGTTTGCTAATGCAGGTCCATAAAAGAAAGTCTACCATTAAAACAGTTCAAAAGGACGTTAAAATGATCTACAGAAAGTATGCACCATTTCAGTTCTTGGCATACTGGTATAACATCTGAAATTCAGCTATTCTGTGATTTGCTCTTTTGATTCTCTGATTTTACCAAACCTGTCAATAGTTCTCACTTGATCTTTATGTGATTAGGTCAGAAGTATGGCACTTCTACGAGGAAAGGTTTGGGAAGCTAAGTGAAATGCCTTACTCGAATTACAAGCTTATAACAGCCAGTAATATGAGAACCTAAAAAGTGTAAGATGTCCGGATCAACAGTGGCTTGATATTAACTACAATGGCAAAACTGCACTAAAAGATTACTCTTGTTTTTGCGTTGCTGCTAAGATTGTATAAATATTCACGCTGACATTCATATTCACATATTTATTTCTGCAGGTTCTATATCTTTTGATGTGGAAACCTGCTGAACTGAATATTGATTCAGCTCTGGACTCCGGACTCTGCAAGCTGCAGGATGTACTGAATCTCTTTGATTACCTCGCATAGAGCTGTTGGTTCCCAGTTCCCATACGTACATCATTGCCAGTGTCCAAACCGATGGCAGGGATCAAGAATCTTTGATACATTGCAGTCGTTGGCTCTCTCAAGATTTAGCTCCCTAATTCTATCGGATTTCATCAAATGCAAAGCTATAATCATCAATGTCCATTGTTAATTATTGAGTGGTGAAATATTTTGGATTCGAGTAGTGCTAATCATCAAATGCAAACTTTTGTCACCTTATCAAATTTGATAGTTTGTCTCCTTGACATGATTATGGAGTGGTTTTTGTGACCAGTTGGTTTTTTAGGATTTGTTAACAATCTAAGTAAAGTCCTTCCACAAAGTCTAAACAACTTAATTATAGTACTATTTGCTTAAGTTTTTAGGGTCTTTTTATCAAGTTTAATACGTTAACTGAATCCACAACATTATTAACCCCTAATAAGAGTTGGTCAAGGACCGGTCTCAAGCGGGCTCGGGCTTGGGCCTGTTTGGGATTGGTCTTTTTGGGACTAGTCACTTATGGGCCTAGGATTGGTCCCAAGCCTATGAGCAATTTTAGGACCTAGATCGGTCCCTAGGACCTGTCCTATGAGCCTAGGACCGGTCCTATGAGCCTACAAAATTTCTTTTTCCCTCTTATCTTTTTTTTTTTTTTTTTTTAATATTTTAGGGGCGAAATGAAATTCTATAGGGGGGTTTAGTAATTTTCAGGGGTAGATTAGTAAGTTTTTAAAAGTTTAATTAATTTAAAAAAATATTAAAATAAATAAATTTGTAGTTAATTTTAACATAAATGTAATATTCACACATTCACGCTTCACAAATAAACAATTAAATAATTTTTTTTTAATTAAATGATTCATTTTCATCGTCAATAATATTTAAATCATTAAAATTTGTGTTCCTAAAGAGTTTGAATAGCTCAGGATCTTCAGGGTGCTGTTGTAGTCTTCTCTCTGCATGAGTCCAATCTCGTACACATGTTATTACTTCAATCATCTCATTGGTTAAAGAGCATCTTCTGTCTTCAACAATCTGGTCACTTGTTGAAAATGCTGACTCGGATGCAATTGTACAAACCGGTATAGATAAAATGTCACGTGTTATTTGGGCTACAATGGGGAATCGACTTTCAGGTTGGTTCCACCATTGAAGCAAATCCATCTCACGTTTCTCCTTCATCATCATAAATGATAGGTCCATTTGTAGGTAGCGATTAAGCTCATTTGGTCCATGTATGTGAGAGCTGGAGTTGCTACTTCCACCATATTCCATATACGTCCACTTGCTCGATCCTTGATGGAGGTCTACATCAGGGTCCTGATCATCTCTCCTAGATGTTCCACTTCCACTTCCATTGTACTTGTTCTGAAATAAAGGAAAAATGTTTTCCAATTTTTGCTTAAAGTCAGTTAAATAAGATGTATAATCTTGTCCTAAATGCTGGCCTATCTCAATAATTATATAGTTAACTATGCGTAATTTAAACCTAGGATCTACAACAAGGCCTAATTCATATAAGAATGGAATATCTAATCAATATTTCTCGTATTTTTCTTCCATCTTTGAAACAATTTCTATTAAAATGTCATTATATCTATATTTAGCAAAAGTTTTAGAAATTAGTAGTCGGATAGTAAATATCACTTAATGTATTAGTGGAATCATAAATTTTTTTAAGAAATGAATAAAAAAGTTCACAAACCGCCCAATCATCATAGTTGACAACTTTCTTGCGATTGGCAAAACTTTTTCCAACATCAAGTAGGTGGAGTTCCAATGGATAGGCATGTCTGTACATAACTTCAAAGGTCAAACCGGTGGGTCCTCTTGCCTACAATATTTGACGTACTCCTACCATTTTTTATTGCTACCGCTGACGATAAATCCGATAACTGTACGCACTCTCTCCATTTTCGAATGTATAATATCTAAACATGTTTTAACAATCAAATTGATGATGTGACAAGCACATCTTTGGTGAAAAAATTTGCCTTCACCATGCGGATCCAATCTCTTTTCAAATAAAGAGGTTGTCATGGTGTTAGCAGTTGCATTATCAAGCGTTAGCGTTACAACTCTATCAGTTAATAGATATTCTTGCAAAACTTCAAGAATTGTAAAATAAATAGTGTCAGCACTATGTTTTTCATATAATGGTTTAAAACCCATCAATTTTTGTTGTAAACCCCAATTATGATCTAAGAAATGTATTTTGACAGTTAAAAAATCTGTTTTTGATCTACAAGCCCATATGTCTGATGTAAGTGCAATAGATATATTCCTAAAATTTTGAAATTCGTTTTTAAGTTTATTATTTACTTTTTTTATAAAGTTTTAGTATATTTCTTTTACTTGTACTTTTACTAACAGGGATATATGCTGGACAAAATGCAGTTTTAATCATGTGTATAAAATAAAGATTTTCAGATAAACAAATGGGAGAGTCCGTAGCAACTATGAATCTCGCTATTTCCTCTCGTGCAACATATGCATTGTATTGCCATGTTGACAGAGTTGAGGATTGTGGATTAAAATTAAGTTGAGTTTGAATTTGCCTACCTGATCTGGTTGAAGATGTACTGGACAATTGCATTATTTGGGGGTGCTTCTTCTCCAAGTGTCATTGCGTCGTCGAAGTCCCCTTCTCAGCGCCAATAATGGTTCCACAGAAATTACATACCCCACATGATTTTTTCCCCTCCCCATTTGTCTTTGGCCGTTTTGATTTGGTGAAGTGTCGCCATACATCAAGCACGACCCTCTTTAACGGTTAGGGGGGTTGGGTTATGCCCGTGCCCGTTGATTCGCAGCTTGCTTGTGTTTGGCTGCACCTTGTCCAGGCCGAATGTGGTTGTTGAATTGTAGTTGCTGCCTCTAGAGAAAAGGGTGAAAATGTATTCAACCCTTCCATTTCTTCGGTGGATGGAATATAAAACTCATTTGGGGATGATCCTCCGAATGCATCATTTTGGGAATCCATTATGAATTTATGATAAAATAATAAATAATTAAAATGAAAAAAAATTAAACAATAATATTGTTAGAGTAGATGCCTTAGAGCTAATCAATTATTGTAGAATTGACTCTTTGTAATAATGTTCATTGATCAATAAAAGACGTTTTATACTATATCGCGTAAATCATCATTTTATGTATTGATATATGTCTTTGGAATGGTAGAGCCGTGACGAGGGTATTAAGTGTTTCAAATCTTGATAGTGAGAACCCTATGAGCACATATGGTGGTCATTCTAGAAACGTCTGTAGCCCTAGTATTATTCTGAAATAAGGGCATAGATAATACGGTAAGGCTATCATAGTGTTGAATGACCCTGTCGAAAGACAGTGATTGGTCTCACTTGTCAAGGTTGTTTGGTTACAACCTGGTGCAACACATGGGTGCTTGCTGTAGGCAAGTTCACTAGACTGACCCACTAGAGGATTCCATATGGATGCTAACCTCAGTGTCTATGGAACAAATCCTCTAACGAATGGTGGTGCATGTGATCCTTAGACTTGAGATCACCGGAGCTCCTTGTGCACCGATTGGTTTAGTTTGACACTAGCCTAACGCAATTCTATTCAGAGCTGTCAACAGTAGTGATTGGCTGCATCAAGGAGTGTATCAAGGATATGGTGGATAGACAGAGGATTCATCACTCTAGAGTACAGGAGAAGTTATCTCATGACACAATTCAGTAAATGGCAATGACACTAAAACTGCGGCCAAAGTGGGATTGAATTGTTGTTCTATCCAGTTTATAATACAGGTCATTGTTCTAGTAACTGAATACACAATATTGAGAGTAACCAAAGGTTGACACTATTTCTATGGCTCAGTCTCGTTGAGATAACAGATGATGAAAGGATCCGATTGTACGATATTAATATCGTTGACAGGTAGTTGCTTCGCTGAATCCGAATCTATCGGGTGGCCATGATGTCTTGTTGGGGGCCAATCTTGGTCTATTTGTAGTGAGACGATTAATTGGTGTTAATTGAGATACTATACACTACCGGTATGATAAGGAGTCTATGGGTCACACACATAGAAGATAATTTAAAAGCCAGCTTAGAAGAAGAGCGTTTTTGTCTTTTTAGACGAAAGGGTATTTTGGCGATTTCACAGTGTAATTAAATTTGCTAAGGTCGTAGCCTTTATTTAATTTGATATTAAAATTAAATAAGTGAGATTTGCGTTTAAAAATGTGTTCGCATATATTTAAATAAATTATCATTATTGTTAAATGTTAATATATATATATATTGTAAATATATATTAATTGAATTTAATTGAGATAATAATAAATTAAAATTAAAATATCTTAAACGGGATGTTTGGATACAAGGGGTGTTTGGGTTGGAGCCCAAACCCATTCCATGATGGAATAGGGTATAGTGTGCACTATATAAGTGCACACTTTGTGAAAAATTAAAAAAAACTCATTCATTTCATTGATTGAAAAGAAAGAAAACACTCCAGCCGTAAAACACTCTCCATGCCAGATTGCTTTTTGCTTGGAATCAAAGATACTTGATTTTTCTTCTTGGTTCTTAAAGGCTAAAGAGGATCTAGCAAATCCCCCTTTAGTTCCTTGAGATTATTTTCATGTGGAGTACAACGGTTCGATCCTACACTTGGGTCGGTAGCGAAATATGCTCAGAGACAAGTTAGAGGAGCCTCCAAACGTGCATATGATTTCTTAAACTCTAAACTAAAATCTGCAGATTCTTATCTAATATATATAAACTGTAATTTTGTACTTAGATCTTGGTTCTCAGTAATGATCCATGTCGTAAATGTTTTTGTTTTTCCGCTACGTTACTAGATCGTTAACTAACAGTGGTATCAGAGCCTTAGGTACCAGATTTTACAGTTTTTATGTGGATGGTTGATTACATGTATTTGATTGATAACATGTTGCCTTGATGAATCTGTACAAAATCTGCCATGAAAGCAGGGTTTAAGAAATCGATTAATTGATTAATTTAAATCTGTTGATGATCTACAACTGTGGAATATTTGGTTATGGATTTTTGTTGAAATCAGTAGTTTAGATTGATTGCAAAATCCGTTCGGGGTATTTTGGTTGCTGGTTGAACTGTTTTGTTGCTACAGATTAATGTATGCTCACCGCGGCGATATAAACCATCGTCGCATCATGCGTTATTGGCATACACGCTGATTGCAAAAATCAGAGCTCGCTGCGGCGATATAACCCATCATCGCGGCGAGTACACGTGGAGTGTGAGCGCGATGTTAACCAACGTTAGATCGCCGCAGCGAGCCACTTCTGAGTGCGTAAGGGCCAAATTGTATGGTTTCAAAACTTTTGGACCAAATGTAGATCTGCAGATTGTCAGGGGGTAATTAATAATTCACCCACCCAATTCAAAATTGATAACTTTTGAATGAATGCCATGTACTTGTTTGTATATTGCATGGTGCCCGGTACATGAGCCTTAGACCTATGGTGAATGTTTTAAAATTTTTTGGGTATGTATGATTGTAATTTATTAAATAGGGCCTATTTGTCCTACCTTTCTCCTCTTCTCGATGTTAGGGGTAAAATGACCATTCTACCCCTAATTAGTAGGAAAAGTGGGGAGTAAAATGCAAGGAAATTTCATGGAGAATAGTGTAAAATGGGGATGAGTTTGTAAAGAATTAAAGGATAAAGGTGGAAATTTCAAGAAAGAGTAAGGGCAAAATGGGAAAGAGTGAATATTATATGAGCTAATAAGGGTTGAATTCTCTTAACCCATTCATTTTCACCCATTTCCACTGCCTCTTCATCTCCCATTTCCTCTCAATTTCCTCACTCAATCTTCCAAGGGATTTTTGAGAGTTTTGAATTGGAATTTGACAAAGGATTGATCCTAAGCAAGAAGAGGTAAGAATCCCTACTCTAGAGATGAGTTTTATTTATGTAAGGGTTAAGTTCTTACTAAGTTTATGCTTAGGAAATAAGGAAGGCTATGGTCCAACAAGAGTAGAGAGCTTTATTGGAGACTACTCAAGTATGAGGTAAGTAAATCCCAACTCAAGTTGAGATTTGAGATTTCTTTTGAGTAGAGATTTAGTAGAAATGATGTATGCATGTTTTATGTAAGTATTTGAGAAATTGAGTAGAGATAAACATGTATGTTGTTGAGAAATTGTGTAGAGATATATGCTTACTTGTTGAGGAATTTAAATTGAGATGAGTATTCATGTTGAGTTGTTGGATACTTCTCCTTTATAAGGAGTGTAGATGTGTGATGATTTGAGATGAAGTTAGATGAGATGGAGTATGTATTTTTGGAGTGTTCTTCTATGATAGGGATTATGCCCATGGAAGGGAGTTTACTTCCAATTTGGATGCTTAAAGAGAGAAATAGAGTTGTAGTTAGATAAGAAGTTTGATATGCACATGA
Source organism: Pistacia vera (assembly GCF_008641045.1). Taxonomy (NCBI): domain Eukaryota; kingdom Viridiplantae; phylum Streptophyta; class Magnoliopsida; order Sapindales; family Anacardiaceae; genus Pistacia; species Pistacia vera. The sequence goes on along the minus strand of NW_022195521.1, from coordinate 166,068 downwards.
GTTGTTTGATGAAATGCCTAAGAGAAGCATGAGAATGAGTTATGAACCTTAATTATTGCAACATTGCATATTGGCATTTCCTAAATGCGTTAATGAGCATGAACCATCCATATGCATTGATTGTGCATTGAGAGAGAACTTGAGGAAAAGTTGAGAAAGAGTAGAGAATTACTTTAAGAGTTAAACTACATTATGATAAGTAGCTAGAGAAAGAGTAGAGATCTTGTGCACAAGAGGTAAAGAAGAGAATAGAGTAAGTTGTGCGATGGGGAACCTGTGAGTGACGAGTAGAGTCACGAGAGTGGGTGCTTTGTGATCCCCAGCCGTGCCTCCGGTCAGATGAGGCCGTGACTGTCACGTAGAGTGGAACATGAGGTTCCAGCCTTGCCTTCGGTAAGAAGGGGTCGTGACATTTGAGAGTGATAGAGAGAAAGCATGTACACTCACATGGCCAAAGGTTCCGAATCCATGCATGACTAAATCCGATCGGTAGTAAGATGAACGGAAGTCACGTAGAGTGGTAGCGCCCAGCCGTGCCTCTGGTCAGATAAGGTCGTGACATTTCAATGAGTGAGAATGAGAAAGAAAAGAAATAGAAAGAATAGAGATGAGAAAAGCTAAGAGTTAAGCTGTATTATGAGTACTAGCTTGAGTATGAGTACTAGTTTGAGAAAGAGATGAGCAAACATGAGAAAGAATAAGAGAGAGAGATAAGAGCATAGGGTAGGTTATGCGATGGGGAACCCGTGAGTAATGGGTAGAGTATTCCCGCATGTACACCGCATTGAGAGAGCGACATGAGTATGAGAAAGAGAAGTGGTGTAGCCCGTGAGAGTGCATGCGGATGAGGGCTATACCTAAGTACCCGAGAGAGAGATTATACACTCACATGGCCAAAGGTTCCGAATCCATGCATAACCAAGTCCGATCGGCTAGAATGAGGAGAAGTCACGTAGAGCGGGAGTGAGTCCCGGCCATGCCTCTAGTAAGATGAGGCCATGACTACTAAAAAGAGTTAACAGAAAAGAATTATGAGAAAGAGAAACAGAAATGAGAATGAGATAATAGAAAGAATTAAAGAATGAGAAAGCTTGAGAAAGCTTGAGAAAGAATGAGATAGAAAGAGAGAGAGAGTATGAGAAAGAATGCGAAAGTTTGAGCTAATAAGAATAGAGAGTAGAAGAAAGAAACATGCAATTCTTTTGTATTAATTGCATGTAGAGCTTATACCGGTGAGAACCATGATTTTCCTTCATGGTGAGTATGATGAGAATAAGAGAGAACCATGATTGTCCTTCATGGTGAGTAAGAATAAGGGAAAAAGAACAGAGAAAAAGAAAGAATAAAGAGCAGAACAGAGTTAAAGGAGAATAACAGTATTAGAAAGAAAGAGAAAAACTGTGAGAATTAGAAAGAGAAGAACAGTAGAGTAAGGAAAGAACCAAAGAGTGAGTTGCGGGGACAGGTAGTAGAGGATTTACTTACTGAGCATTGTTGTGCTCACCCCGTTGTTCTTCTCTGTTTTGCAGGAAATAAGAGCAGCGGTCGGATGGACGTCGAGGAGCGAAGAGTATTGGCACCACTGTCCACCAGCTATGATATTTTGTATTAATTAGAAAGTTTTTAAATACATAGTCTTTTGTATTTGTAAAGAATTATATTTTATGAGTAAAGAAAAATTTGAGCCCATTATTTTCCATACGCTATGTATATCTATAATTTGCATAGTATGTATTATAAGAATAGTAGTAAAGAGGAGGTGTTACAACCAATGTCAATGTTTTTGACATTTTCATGCCTGGCTCAGTAGCCTTCAACAAATCTAGAAGTTCGGAAAGGGTGTTCTTCTTATCTTTCTCAATGAAGTCATAGACAAATTGAGAATAAGAATCGACAAAGACTGTAATATTAGGTATATCGTTAAACCTTCATTAAGTCCATATCCCAAAATCTCAAGCTTGTTCATATACTCGGTCAACTTGAGTATATGATCGCCAATTTTGGTACCCTCTTCCATTTTACATCTGAATAACAACCGAGATGCCATATGCTTCTCATTTCTATGAAGAAAATGAAGAATAAAAGCTAAATTCATTTTCTGGCGCTGCTATTGCAGTAATGGTGCCATTGATGCAAGCACAATGTATCTAGTCATTTCTGCTTTTGCATCATGTGTATGCTTCACATATGCATACCCAGTCTCACGGATAGAACTATCAGCATGCTTTGGTGATAGAGCTTGCTCAATGGTGTATGATCTATCGCTTGAATGAAGTATATTGTTTATACATCTATACTTGTCAACAAAATTTTCACCATTCCATTTTTCTCCCAGTTCGATGATTTGTCGCAATGATGTTGGGATCATTTTGCTCAATTTTAAGTGAATCTACAAGTGCAGAATAAGTAACCGTTATTACCATGTTCATTATTATTTAATATGGTCTTTTATTAAACAATACTCCCACTATTTTACTCAAGTCAATAGCCTTCACTATTAACTCAGGAAAGCCTGTTGGCTTTCCTAGTGAACTGAGATCTCATCTAGCCCATTTCGAACCTTCGCTTTGGTGAACAAGCCAAAATGGGTTGATTAGGTAGGCTAAAAAACTTAATCCACACCAGTTGATAGCTCTTACTATCAACCTCAAATATGACGAAGCCTACAAGCCAATCACACAATCCAATTGCCCCAACCATCGTCCTCAAGTGTGATTCTCAGTATCAGTAGAGTGGACACTACATGTCATCACGTATACACAATATGTGTACTTCTCTACTATGCCTATGATGCGTTTATCAACCTTCGCTTTGGCGAACAAGCAAAAACCGTCATTTTAAGTCGACCCATTACCATTAAGGAAAACTCCAATGCATTTTAACCTCCCCCTGGTAGAAGTGTACCCTTCACTTTAGCGAACAAGGTTTCGACGAATAGTGGTTTGATTAAAACCATGGTGATGGAGGGCTTACGTGACTTAATATCCTTTAATTGAGGGTTTGTTATTTAATGTCTCACTAGATTATTATCTTTGTTAGAATGACATTGTTTGGCATGTTATTGAACATTCAACCTTAGCATGCATTCCAAACAAAATATTAAAACGTGCCGGTACATGGCCCAACTAAAACCGATTTCCTTAAGCCTAGAGGAATCAGTGGGTCACCTAGGGGTCCTGTAATAAAATTTTTAGCCTCAAGTATGATTGTCTCTTCCTTGATCTGTCTTCAAATACATTACAAAAACATATTCTAAATTTACAGTGAGAGTAATTATACAAAATTCTTTACATCAATAAATTTAGAAACCTTGATTTACATTCAAGGGGAATGAGATGAGAAGAGAATATACATCGAGAAGAGGAGAAAGGCAAGACACGCATGCCCTATTAAATAAATTACAACCATACATACCCAAAAATTTTAAAACATTCACCATAGGTCTAAGGCTCATGTACCGGGCACCATGCAATATACAAACAAGTACATGGCATACATTTCAAAAACAATCAATCTTTGAATTGGGTGGGTGAATTATTAATTACCCCCTAACAATTTGTAGATCTATATTTGGTCTAAAATTTTTGAAACTTTTCAATCTGGCCCCTGCACACTCGGAAGTGCACTTGCTACGGTGATGGGTTAGATCACCGTAGCGTGTGCTAATTAACGTCGCGTTCATGCTCCACGTGTGTTCGCCGCGACCATGGATTATATCGCCGCGACGAGCGTTGATTGCAAACAGCGTTCGTCCTAAGGACGATCACGACGACGATGGGTTATATCGCCGCGACGAGCGCTGATTTTGCAATCAGTGTGTACGCCAACAACGCACGCTGCGACGATGGTTTATATTGTCACGGCGAGCGTACACTGATCTGTAGCAACAAAACAGTTCAACCAGCAACCAAAAGATGCCAAACGGATTTTTACAATCAATCTAAACTATTGATTTCAACAAAAATCCATAACCCAGTATATTCCAAATTGCAAATCATCAACAAATTAAATTAATCAATTAATTGATTTCTTAAAACATGCTTTCATGGCAGATTTTGTGCAGATTCATCAAGGCAACATGTTATCAATCAAATACATGTAATCAACCATTCAAAAAAACTGTAAAATCTGGTACCCTAGGCTCTGATACCACTGTTAGGAAACGATCAAACATGGCAGCGAAAAAATATTTACAACATGGATCGTTCCTTAGAACCAAGATTAGGGTACAAATTTACAGATTATATATTAAATAAGAATCTGCAGATTTTAGTTTAGAGTTTAAGAAATCATACGCACGTTTGGAGGCTCCTCCAACTTGTCTCTGAACATATTTCGCTATCGACCCAAGTGTAGGATCGAACCGATGTAGTCCACACGAAGATAACTCAAGGAACTAGAGAGGGACTTGCTAGATCCTCTTTAGCCTTTAAGAACCAAAAAAAAAATCAAAGTGTATTTGATTTTTAGCAAAAAAGCAAAACTGGCATGAGAGAATGTTAAAGGGGCTGGAACTTTAGTTTAATATCATTGAAAATGAATTATTCATTTATTTCACAAAGTGTGCACTTATATAGTGCACACTTTAACCTATTCCATCATGGAATGGGCTTGAGCTCCAACCCAAACACCCCTTATATCCAAACACCCCTTTTAAAATATTTTAATTTCAATTTATCATTATCTCAATTAAATTCAATATATATATATATATATATATTAATATTTAACAATAATGATAATTTATTTAAATATATGCGAACACATATTTTAACGTAATCTCACTTATTTAATTTTAACATCAAATTAAATAAACGCTACGACCTCAGCAAATTTAATTACACTATGAAATTACCAAAATACCATTTTGCCTAAAAAGATGAAAACACCCTTCTTCTAAATTGGTTCTTAAATTATCTTCTATGTGTGTGACCCATAGGCTCCTCATCATTTCGGTAGTGTGTAGTATCGTGATTAACACCAATTAATCGTCTCACTACACACAGACCAAGATTGGCCCCTAGCAAGGCATCATGGCCACCCAATAGATTCGGATTCAGCGAAGCAGCTACCTGTCAACTATATGGTTACCATACAATTTGATCCTTTCATCATACGTTACCTCGACGGGACCAAGGCATAAAAATAGTGTCAACCTTAGTTACTCTTGATATTTTGTATTTAGTTATGAGACCAATGACCTGAATTATAAACTGGATAGAGCAACAACTCAATCCCACTATGGCCATGATGCGTGATTTCATAAACATGCAAATGGAGCAAGTGTACTAGTCGCAAAAAGTAATAAAGTGATAAGTAGAGTATCGTTCTCACAAAGATAGTGTTACTAAGTGCCGATTTCTCTAGTTTAAGTCCTAATTGAAGCAACAATAAATTGGATTGATGAAAAATTAACAACTAAATACAAATTGACGAAATATAAATGAATGATAATGAAATTAAAGCAAAACCCAACAACTTAACTAATTAAACAATGCTAAAAAATTGCTAGGGTGTTGATTTCACCTAGATACGCTAACCCAAATCATAGAATCTATTACCCAAGTTCTAATTCCTTGATTGAAAATCGGATTCTCTAAGTTGTAAAACATACGTTCTCAGGCTACATTTCCCTACTTATCCCTATTAAGCTTCCACACCCAACAAAATGAAGATTAATAGTTCAAAGTCTTTTAAGCTTTATGGAATTCTATCTAGATTTCATAGATCGCTAAACCTATCTCTAGCGTTTGCTAATCAACGGTATTTATCCCAAGAGGCACAATCACAAATCACTTCTCAGTCTCATTATGAACAACACACATTTGAATGGTGATCAAGCATCCAAAAGTCATTAAGCAAAGAGATAAATACTCAATCATGAAATTAAAACTCAAAGTAAATCAATTCATATAAATTTGAATCATTGTATCAAGGTTACATCAAACCGTAGCTAAACAACTCAGTTCATACTCAAAAACAAAATAAAATAACAAAAACAAACTGAATCAAGATTCATTATTGAAAAACAAACAAAAGATGGAGAAATCTTCTCTAATTTGAAGCTCAAATCTTCAATAATCTTCTCCTTCCATAAGCTGCCTCCCAAATGACGAACCAAGACCCTTTTCTCTTCCTTTTTGCTCTAATTTATACCTCTCTCACTTAAGGATGAAGCCCTAGCAAGCCAAAACGCGTCGTTTTATTTTTACATCTGATGCAAGTTTTGCCGCGGCGAATATTTTTCCTCACCGCAGTGAAGACTTTTGGGCCGAATTTGAGCTTGATGGAGTCTGAATCTGGAAACGTGTTAAACATATGAATTATATCCCTTTCAATTATATTTCTGGTAGTTCAAGAATAAGCACAATCTGAGGTCTACAGCTCAAGTTATGGTAGAAATACTGAAGCACATCCAAAGACATTTTTCTTTAGTTCCCAGCATACTTTTCACAACTTCAAGCCAAGTTTTCACCCTTGTCCAGTAAGAATTAGGAAAAACCCAAAACATGAAAGTTGTAACTCTTCTTCTTAGCTTTCCAAAAATTCTAAATTCAGGTCATTCCGAGTTTCCAAGCTCAAGTTACACAATTTACGCTCAAAACTGTCATTTATGCTAAAAATCATCGTTTAGGCCTGCAAAGACAAATTAATAGAATTAGGTGGCAATTATGGCCCAAATTGTATGAAAAGTATCCTAAATCCTATCAAAACTCAATACAAAATTATAGTGTAAAATATGATTATCAGGCCACAGTTTTAGTGTCATTGCCATTTACTGAATTGCATCGTGAGATACTTCTCCCATACCCGAGAGTGATGAATCCTCTGTCTATCCACCGTAGTCTTGATACACTCCTTGATGCAGCCAATCACTACCGTATTGACAGCTCTGAATAGAACTACATTAGGCTAGTGTCAAACTACACCAATCGGTGCATAAGGCGCTCCGGTGATCTCAAGTCTAAGGATCACATGCACCACCATTCGTTAGAGGATTTGTTCCATAGACACTAGGGTTACCATCCATATGGAATCCTCTAGTGGGTTAGTCCAGTGAACTTGCCTACAGCAAGCACCCATGTGTTGCACTAGGTTGTCATCAAACAACCTTGACAAGTGAGATCAGTCACTGCGTTTCGATAGGGTCGTTCAACACAATGATAGCCTTACTGTATTCTCTGTGCCCTTACTTCAGAACAATACTGGGGCTACGGACATTTCTAGAATGGCCACCATATGTGCTCATAGGATTCTCACTATCAAGATTTGAAACACTTGATACCCTTATCACGATTCTACTATTCTAATGACATATATCAATACATACAATGATGATTTACGTGATATAGTATAAAATGCCTTTTATTGATCGATGAACATTATTACAAAGAGTCAATTCTATAATAATTGATTGGCTCTAGGGCACTTACTCTAACATGGCCTAGATTTATATCAGAGAGATAGTTAGACTCCATGGGGTGCCCAAGACCATAGTATCAGATAGAGATTCTAGATTTGTTTCAGCTTTCTGGACCAGTCTACAGAGAAACTTGGGTACCAGAGAGAACAAATCAGGTACTTGAGGATATGTTGAGAGCATGTTGTATGGATTATAAAATGACTTGGCCTGAGATGTTACCATTGGTGGAATTTGCTTATAATAACAGTTATCAGTCCACCATTAAGATGGCTTCTTATGAAGCTCTATACGGTAGACGATGTAGATCCCCACTACATTGAGATGAAATAGGAGAGAAAGATGCTTTGGAAACAACTGTTGGGCCCGAGATAACTCAGAAAATGATCGAAGATATTAAGTTGATCAGAAATAAAATGAAGCAAGCCCAAGACAGACAAAAGAGTTATGTGGATTTAAAGAGAAAAGATGTAGAATTTGAAGTGGGTGATAGCGTGTTTATTAAGATTTCCCCCTACAAGCGAGTAATGCAATTTGGTAGTAAAGGAAAACTTGCCTCTAGATACATTGGCCCCTTTGAAGTATTGCAACGAGTAGGAAAAGTAGCGTACCAGTTAGCACTACCACCAAATATGGATAAAGTTTACAATGTTTTCCATGTATCAATGCTTCAAAGGTATGTTAGTGATCCCTCCCATATATTAAAAGTAGAAGAAGTTGACTTAGAAGAGAATCTTGTTTATGAGGAGCGCCCAGTGCAAATATTAGACAGAAAGGTTAAGGAGCTTTGAAACAAGAGTATTCCACTAGTAAAAGTCCCATGGAGGAATCATAAAGTAGAAGAAGCTACATGGGAAATAGAACAAGATATGCGGAACCGCTATCCCGAATTGTTCGTTTGAATTTTGGGGATGAAATTCCTATAAGGGGGGAGAATTGTAACGCCCACATCAAGGTACGTAATTTTATTTATGCCCTAATACCCTTAGTTGAATTTTGTTAGAGTTATCTTGGACAAGTTGACAAGAGTGTAATTTATATATTTTTATTCCTTCCATACTATGTTTTTTGTTATGTTTAAATGCCTGTTTGAGTTGATTAGAGTTTATTTTGTGAGTTTGACATAGTTGGATAGACTTTAGGAAATAAGTGATAAAAGATTAGGAAATTCCAGAATTTTTGTTATTCTGACCAGTGCTGCGTTTTTCAGGTTTTTCATGGAGTTAGATTTCTTGACTGCAAAAGTGTTCTTCAGAGAAATTAAAGTTGACGAATCAAGCTTTTCAAGAAGGTATTATGGGTGAGAATCCGAGTTCGTTTGGGTCTCCATTAGTTGTTGCAAAACCGGACCTAGAATCCTAGTCACAGAAGGATTTCCAGGCTGAGTATTGAATATTCGAAAGGGCCTAAATGGAGCGTCAGATATCGAAAGCAGGTGATTCAAAATCCCAGAATCATCTACACATCCGGGAATACAATTTTTATGAAGTGACCAAGCCCAGAAAAAATCTTTTACATTACGAGAATCCTGGTGCAAACTGGAGACAAATTATGTTTTCCATATCTGATAAGATTTTGACAAATCTGGAAGTCTATCTTCTAGGAAATGTCTAGGAAAGAAATTCCATGATTCCTGGGGTAGAATTAAGGAAAACACATGTTATTTATTGATGGGTTGTTAGGTTAAAAAGGGGGGAGAAGAGAACAGCAGGGGTTTTGGAGTTTTTTGGGTTTTCTTTTACTTTCTACGTCAAGATGTGAGGCTGATCTTTCTTCTTCAGTTCAAGGGGATTTTGAATCCTAAATTCATGTCATTGGTGTAACCTAACTTCAGTAACATTGTTCTTAATCTCGTTTTTATTGGAATTGTTTATGTTATTCTGTTTTAATTGTTTATAATTTTCTGTTTGAGTGATTTAGTAATGGCCTACTGAATTATTTTATCGGAATTTTATCTGTTAGAATTAGGAATTGTGATCCGTAATTGTCCTTTTTCTATTCAATGGGTAACACATGATGATAGATGATTATGGACAAGTTTTCATTATGTCATCTTGAATAACATAACCTAAGTTAAATAATCCGAGCTTGTGTGATTGTTGTTTAGATTGATTTATTTTCCTAATTCTTAAGGCTTCCATTGAATTAAACTTAGAGAGCTTATTCTAGGTTGTCCGAGGGTTAGGATCTACTTGAAGAGCTTATTTCAATAGTGACGATTAAGAGAGAATTTAGGTAACAGAGCTTGTTGTTTCCTAGGGTCAGTAGTTCCATAATAACGAGATAGAATAGTGTTATGGTTAGTTCGCATCCAATGCATGTTTAGGTGGATCTTGAACCGAGAGTTAATTAATTTGGTGCATTTGGCACGCTACCACAAGTGTTAAAGAAATTCTTTAAAATGTTATTAGGGGTAAAATGGTCATTCCACTCATAATTACATGAAAGAGTGGGAAATGAAAAGAAGTAGAATAACATGGAGAAGATAATAGAAATGAGGGCATTATTGTAATTGACTAAGGGACATAGATGGAATTTTTAGAAAGTGCAAGGTAAAATAGGAAACTATATATATTATTATGTGGTAATAAGAGTTCAAGAATTGAAACCCTAGCCACTCCACCCATTGTTCACGGCACCTTCACCCCAAATTCTCTCACCCAAATTCTCTCAAATTTCTTCACTAAATTTCCAAGGAAATTCATAGGATTTGGCTAAATTTTTATAGATTTTCAATCCTAAGCATCCAAAGGTAAGATTCTTGCACAAGATGTGAGATTAAATTTTAAAGTTTTGAATTCTTATGGTTTTATATGCTTAGGGTTTAAGAGAAAAGGGGAATTCTACCAAAAAGAGATTATAGTGTTGGAATTGCTTAGATTCAAGGTAAGTAAATCCAACTTTTGCTTTGATCGGATAAATACTTGTGTAGAGAAATTTATTGTATGTTATATGTGTGTTTGGATGATGAGAATTGTGGATTGAAATTGAGGTTGTTTGATATATGAATCTCATGGCCATGAGAACTGATGTATTTGTATGTGTTGAGTTGATGAAATTTTGGATGAAATATGAAAGAATGGATGTAGTATGGTGGAGGATGAAATTCGGCTATTGGCCTTAGGGAGTTTTTGTTCCAATTTTTGGTGGCTTGAGAGATATGTGGAAGTGTAACCAATTTGGGGTTTGTATGTGCATGTAAGGTGTTTGATGAAATTTCAAAGAAAGTGCATCTATGAGCATGTTTGAATTATTACCTTTTTATGTATTGTTGTGGGTAGAGAATATTAGTCCTATAATGATATCTTTATATGCCCTAATGCATTCTTTAATTTTGAGTATTTGCATTTAGAAAGAATAGCAAGAATACTCTTACTTACATGAATATATACACATATGAGAACACTGAAGAATAAAGAGAAACAAAGAAAATAAATAAATTGTAGAATCATCCTCTAAAGAATATAATTAAAGAATAGTCAAATCTGAAATTTTATTTAAAGAAATGTAAAAAGATAAGAGAAGAGAAGGTTGTTGCGATGGGGTACCCATGAGTGACCGAGAAAAAAAATAGCCCCACATGCACGCCGCCTTTAGTGAGCGGCCTCAAAATAAGAAAGAAGAATTTGTACAGTCCATTAGAAGTGCATGTGGATGAGAAATGTACCCAGAGAATACACTCACGCGGCCAGGGCTCCGAATCTATGCCTCAATTGAGTCCAATCGGCAAAGAAAGAAAGAAAGGAAAAGAAAAGAAATAATAGAAAAGAAAAGAAAAGAAAGACAAGAAAAGAAAAGAAAAGAAAGAAAAGAAAAGAAAAGAAAAGAAAGAAAACATAGAAAAGCAAGAAAGAATAGAAAATAAGAGAAACAAAATAAGAAAATAGAAAAACAGAAAAGAAAATGCATTGCATAGAAAAAGTTTATGCATTTTTGCATATGCATCATGCCATTTCTACTACCTCGAGTTCGTTTCCCTATTTGTCCTTACATATCGGTAGGTGAGAAACTAGAATCTTAGAAAGAGTAGAGAAGAGTTGAGAAGTTTGATGTAAGGAAGGAAAATCTAGTATCTGAGTAATGGAAAAAGGAATAGAAGTATTGTGGGTTTACTTACTAAGCAATTAGTGCTCACTCCGTTGATTTCATTGTTTTTGCAAGTAATAGATGAGATGTGGTCGGATGGAACGTCAAGTAGCGGAGGAGAAAGGCAACATTGTCCGATTGTATTTTATTTATTTTTGTTACTTTATTACTTAATGTAGAGATTTGTATATAAAGAAAAATTAGTTATGGGCTCTCTATTTCATACTCATATACATATATATTTTCTTTAGCATGTTTAGTGAGTTTTGCTTATATTTTTCTAAAGAACTACTAGCTAGAAGGAATATTAAAACCAATATAAGCAACAAAAGGTTTTATGCTCTTCTAGATGGTAGAAAAAGTATCATTTGGTCTCCTTAGGATATCCCACAAATACACTTTCCCAGGATTTCGAGCCCAGCTTGTTCAAAGTCAATTTCTTGACATAAGACTCCTTTATTCATACGGAGTCTTATCTATAGACTTTGGCAGTACATGGTCTAGTGCGTGAGTTGTAGTCTCTAGGGCATAATCCCAGAATTATGTGGGTAGATGTAATGCTTTCTTTCTAGCTAGTATACTCGTAAAACAATCACTAAAACTCATTAAAAATATATATAAGAAAATACACACATATATACGAGTAATAAAGTGTGGGCCCATATTTAATTTTTCTTTGTATACAAATATTTACAAAATGTTCTCAAAAATAGCAACTTGATAGTGTAGCCCAACCCTTCCATTGCGTGACATTCCTAGCGACCGTAACTCACCTGTTACCTACAAAACATTAAAAGCAACAGAGTGAGCACTAATGGCTCAGTAAGTAAACCCACTATGCTACCCTTCTCTCTCCGTTGCTTAAATCCTGAATTTTCTTTCCTTACAACTCATTTCCCGAGTATTCTCTATTCTTCTCTCTGTTCTTTCTCTGTTCTTTCTCTATTCTTTCTCTGTTTTGATCTCTGTTTTCTAATTTTTTTCACTACCCATGATAATGAGCATGGTATTATGCATATTCATGATGCAAATGCACAAATTATTCATTTTCTTTTCTATTTTTCTTATTCTGTTTTCTATTTCTATATTTCTTTCCTAGTCCTTCTTTCAATTCTTTCATTTCTTTCTTTCTTTTCTATTCTTTTTTTCTATTCTTGCTGATCGGACTCGGTTGAGGCATGGATTTGGAGCCTTGGCCGTGTGAGTGAATTTTCTAATTCTGGGTACAGTCCTTATACACACACACTTCTAATAGACTGTACAATTCTTCTTCCTGAATTCTGAGGCCGCTCACTAAAGGTGGCATGTATGTGGGACTATGTCACTCACGGCTTCCCATCGCAACAACCTTCTCTTCTTTTTATCTTTTTTTTACACTTCTTTAAGAAAAATTCAGATTTGAATATCTTTGAATATCTTTAATATTCTCACTTCTTTCTATTTTCTATTTAACATATTTTAGGGCTTTTTCATGCTCTTATGAATATGTATGCATGTTGATGGTTTCACGCTTATAATTCTTTCCAAATTCACATATTTAAATGCAATTAGGCATTATGGAACGCAAACATGTCATTCTCTACCATCTACAAACTCATCCCAAAGTAACACATAATCATTCCCATACATGTACTTCTCTTTGGCATTTCATCAAACAATTCATGTGCACAAATCAACACTAATTTGGCTACACTTTTATCTCTATTTTAGGCCACCAAAAATTTGGAATAAACTCCTCCATAATTAACACCAAATCTGCCCAAAATACACACTTCAAAATTTTCACTTCAATTCTTCCAAATCTCATCCAAACATTCATCAAATAACAACTCACCAACACAACTTCTCATGGATAGGTTCTAATCATTATTCAACACCAAATCCATCAACAATTTTACATATAACACATATATATATGCATAAAGAAAGTTCTCTACACAACATAACTTAAATCATACTTAGGGTAGGATTTACTTACCTTGTGCTTGAGTAATTTCACTAGAATCTCTCTTTCTTTGGTAGACTTGTTCTTTCTCTAAGACCCTAAGCATGAACACTATAAGAATTCAACACTTTAAAAATTAATCTCACATCTATTGCAAGAATTCTTACCTTTGGGTGCTTAGGATCAAATCTCTACCAAAATCCAACCAAAGCCCTCTAAAATCCCTTGGAAATTTGATGAAGAGATGAGAGAAATTTAGAGTGAAGTGGCGTGAGAGGGAGTAAAGAATGGTAGGGTCTTTTTGCTTGAACTCTTAATATCTCATATTAATATGCATACTTTCCCATTTTTTCCTTGCACTTTCTTTAAAATTTCATCTATGTCCCTTAATCAATTACCATAATGCCCTCATTTTTAATACATTCTCCATGAAATTCTACCTCTTTTCACTCCCTACTTTTTCAACTAATTTTAAGTGAAAAGACAATTTTACCCTTAATGCAAGTTTAAGGCATTTTCTTCGCATTTTCTCAAAATAACTTTAGCAAAAAAATCAACTAAAGGTATAAGAGCATAAATTAAATTACGTACCTCCATGTGGGCGTTACAATAGATCACAAAAGCCTCATCATGGACCTAACTCCCACATTCCTTTAGGTATGTTTAACTCAACTTGCCACATTCAGCGTAGATGTGACTTTGAGAATATTCTTATTGTCCATTTTGAAAATATATTATTATGAAACAGTTCCATAGAATATTATTTATACTAAAAGACAACAATCCATTAGTAAAACAATATTCTTACTTGTCCAAAGTGGACACAGAGAAATTATTTTTAGAAACTGAATGAATATTATAACAATCCGCAAGTTCCAAGTAACAAGCCCATAGGCAATCAGACAATAAGATCCTACAGCTAATGTAGCATCATGTGCTCATCTCCAACTACTAGGTCTACCTCTCCCTTGGCGAGTAATCTACTCTACCGTAGTCTCTACACATTAGAACAAATGTGAGTACCACATCCTGTGTCAATGACCCAAGATGTTGACAGAGGAAGTTAATCTCAATCAAGAACATACCTGATAAAGAAGTAACATTGTTCTTCCTTTTTGCTAGAAAGGCCTTGCAATGTTTCCTCCGGTGGCTGGGATTCCCATAGTGAGGACAAACACCCTTTCTATATATAGCAGTTCCTTCCAATGACTTCTAAGCCCTTACCTTGTCACTTGAGTTGGCTTCAACTAATGTCAATGTTTCTAACATTCTCATGCCTAACTCAGTAGCATTCAACATATCTAGAAGCTCGGAAAGGGTATTCTTCTTATCATCCTCAATGAAGTTATAGACAAATTGAGAGTAAGAATCTGGCAAAGACTGTAATATTAGGTCTATTTTTAAACCTTCATTAAGTCTGCATCCCAAAATCTCAAGCCTGTTCATATAGTCAATCAACTTGAGTATATGATCGCCAATTTTGGTACCCTCTTCCATCCTACATCTGAATAATGACTAAGACACCATATGCTTCTCATTTCTTTGAAGAAAATGAAGAATAGAAGCCAAGTCCATTATCTGGCACTGCAATCGTAGTAATGGTGTCATTGATGCAAGCACAATGTATCTAGTCATTTCTGCTTTCGCATCATGTGTATGCTTCACATATACATACCCAGTCTCATGGATAGAACTATCAGTAGGCTTTGGTGACAAAGCCTGCTCAATGGTGTGTAATCTATCACTTGACTGAAGTATATCGTTTATACTTCTATACCAATCAACGAATCAAGTCAACTATAACAAAGGGACTAGATTGAAACTAACATCAGCTCACTTGAGTCAATCACAATTTTTTGACTGCTTAACCCATCAAACCACATAAATATAGGTTGTTCTGCAGTATCCATGTTGACCAGTAACTGTACAATGGCCATCTCAGATTCTCTCGTACTGCAACCTGTATGATAAAATTTAGCTGCTTTTTCTGCTGATCATCTTCAGAACCTTAAAAATCCATGAAAGGAGTTAAAGATCCAAAATGAGAAAAGTCCATGCAAAAGAATAAATAGACCATATGCTAAACAAAAGGAAAAGAAACCAAGGCCTAATTATTTTATTTTAATATGTCTCCCAACTCAAAGAAAATGAAATGTTTGGCTTTGATTATGATTAGCACAATATCTAGGATGTGCAACATCAGAACTTATCTCATCTTTCCTTTCACGGTAATCATTCTCAAGATATGTCAAGCCTCCCACAAACATTGATTTTATGAGAAAGGAGATGGTATTTCATTTAACTATTTACAAAAGTTTTTATAGCACATATGCGGTTTATTGTGAAAATGTTGCACAATAGCTGAGAAAACATGTAAACAAACTAGTGGATTGTTGTAGCTAATATTCTAAGATATTTCACAAAAGATGCAATAAACGTGTTCAACTAGTAATTTAAGAACACCTAGTGTCTAAGTCTGACATTACAAAAAAGAAGAAAAGTAGAAGATCAATCATTAACATCTTTCTTCCGTAGTATTATTCCACAGGTTGTCGAGCTCATGTTTGACTGAACTGTTCTCTTCTGAAGTGCTTATTTCAGGTGGGCTTGACTCCCCTTTAGGCTAATAGGAGAACTCCGATATAGAATCAGCCAATGCTGGTCCCTTGATCGTTGTTCTCGGAAGGTACTTGATGTCATGTTGACTAAGCTTCATAATCTACTGAATCAATCTACCTGATGCCTTGGGTTTTTGCATTATCTTTTTTAGTGGAAAGTTAGTGAGTACATGTATGGTGTGTGCCTGAAAGTAGGGCCACAATTACTGAGCGGCTATGATGAGTGCATAGGCAAGATTCTCCATCTCTAGGTACCTTGTCTCAATGTCGAGCAACCTCTTGCTTACGTAGTAAACTGGCCACCGTACTCCTCTTCCTCGTGTACCAAAGTTGCACGGATCACAGACTTGGATACCGATAAATACAAAAGTAAGGGCTTGCCTCGGACGAGCTTGGATAACAAAGTAGGCTGCTTGTAATAGCTTCTTTCTAACTAGTATACTTAGAAAATATACTATGAAAACGTACATACTTATTAAATGAAAGGTAGATGGGCCCAAAATTTTCTCTTTACTTAACATATAAGTCTGTACAAATACAAAATAGCATATTCAAAAGCTTTAACAATGGTGGACAGTAGTGCCATTTCTCTCCGCTTCTCGACGTCCCTCCGACTACTTCTCACCTATTTCCTGCAAAACATGGAAAAATAACAGGGTGAGCACAAAAATGCTCAGTAAGTAAATCCTCTACTCTTCTATCCCTGCAACTTCCTCTTTGGTTCTTTCCTTACTCCATTCTTTTCTTCTTCATTCTTTCTTTGTTCTTTTTCTTTTCTTTTGCTGTTTCTAATTCTCACAATTCTTTCCTTTCTTTCTAATTCTCTTTATTCTTTCTTTCTCTCTTATTCTCACTAACCATGATAAGAACCATGGTAACATGCATGAATGGGTTGCACATGCAGTAATGCATAGAAATGCATTTTCTTTCTTCTTTTCTATTTCTTATTCTATTTCTTTTCTTTTTTTCTATTTTTTTTTCTTTTCTTTCTTTTCTTTTCTTGCTTGCTTAAGCTCTTCTTCTTCTTTCTCATTCTTTCTTCTTCTTCTTCTTTGTTATTCATATTCATATTCTTTCTTTTCTTTGCCGATCGGACTCGGTTGATGCATGGATTCGTAACCTTGGCTGTGTGAGTGAGTACAGTCCTCATCTACATGCACTCTTACGGACTGTACAAATTCTTTCTTCTTCTTAGGCCACCTAATTAAGGTGGCATGCGTGTAGGGAATTCTTCTTGGTATAGCCCTCATCCACATACACTCTTACGGGCCGTACAAATTATTCTTCTTCTTAGGCCAATCAATTAAGGTGGTGTGTATGTGGTAATTTCTTCTTCTTGTCACCCACGGGTTCCCCATCGCAACAACCTTTTCTTTTTCTCTTCTTTAGCACTTTTCTTTCTTTATTTCTTTAGTGCTTTTCTTTCTTTCTTTCTTTTTATTCTTTATTCTTTCTTTAAAATTCTTATGCATATGCAAATATATGCATGTGGATGGCTCATGCTTATAATTCTTTCTTAAGTGAAAACATGGAATGCAAATATACAATGTTGTACAAAATTAAGTTTTCTCTACTTATGCATATGCTTCTCTTAGGCATTTCATAAAACAACAAGTATGCATACTTAAATTCTACTTTAACTATAACTCTACTTCTTTCTTAGACCATCCATAATTGGAGTAAAACTCCCTTGAATCATCACAAATCCTGGCCAGGAAAATGCACTTCAAATATTCTACTCAAATTCTTTCTACTTCAACCAATTTCACCTGGTCACCACAACATCAACCCCACTTCTCATGGCTCAAATCTACTCATCAAAAGCCATATACTCAACAATAGCATCATCTTCAACAATCAATCTCAAACTCATAAGCATATTCATACATATCAAATCATTTGATTGCTTAAATCTTAACTTGAGTTGGATTTACTTACCTTATGCTTGAGTAGTTCCACAAAAGCTGTCTATCTTTGTTGGACTTGTTCTTTCTCTCAAACTAGCGTGCTGTCGTAGGCATCCATAATTAAAACCCTAAAAAAATGCACATAGTAATGTGAGTAAGGATCGTTCCTATGAAGAGTGTCTAGCCAGGTTTAATGTTACGTGAACAAGGCTGGGGTCTTTTGAGTAAAACAGGAATAATTTCAGGAAAAACAACTCAAATTAAACTATCGAAATCAATCAAATAACGAAACTTGGTCTAGGTCAACATCCACCAAAGAAATCTTACAACTGATCATCGATACAAAAATAAATCAATTCATACCCTGAATATTCACCGTTGGAACTATTTTCCTATCTCTCCTTAGTTGTAATTAATTAAGAAACAAGCGATCTAATTAACCTTACTACTAAACAACCCTAGACAAGTGCTAAAGATTTAATCTAGTGGCAGCCTTAAGACCTAGAGAGATCGATGAAGCTAAACAACACAAACTCAAGCGGTTGCATTTAATTCAGTCAAATGTTCTTCTTAAGACTTAATAATTCCTGACGCATCAAATTCTTAAACCCTAATTACTTCACAAGTTAAAGGGATAAAAAAATTACGGATTTGATATCTAACTTAGCAGTAGATTGCAACAATTAATAAACTAGTAGGCCTCCTAGTAATTAAATGCAACAATCATGAAAATTTGCATAGAAGAACATCCAATTCTCAAACATAAATTGAACACTTAAAGAAAAAAACTAGATTGATCTCAGAGTTTATTGATTCTGAGGTCTTGTTTCCTTTGACCAAGTTATAAAAATTAGCCACTCATGGCCATCATGGAAATTCAAAGGAAAAGTTCAAAAAGAAAACGAAGAAGAAAAATTCCAGAAAAATGAATTCCACCAGAGAGAAGAGAGAGGCATGTGTGATATGTGTTATCCCTATTCTGATCTCCCTCTCTCCATATCCAATTCGAATTTTAATTCTACTAAATCTAAATCTCATAAAAATATTCTAAAATCCCAAAATAACCTTTATCCTAATCTGAGTAATTGAAAATAAAATAAAGTCTTAATACAAAATAGGAAAGTGGTGTGTCCAGCTGTAATTTGCGTGCAATAGGTCTTCAAATCTTCCAATAATAAACTGCCTATTTGAATTTCATGACAAGGCAGAATGTTCCAGAATGTCGGCAGTGCAGGTGTGTCAACTTCAAGCCTGGTTACATTAAGGGGGTAAATATGACATTTTGTATTCTTATCACAAACCTTAAGCATAAACTCTATAAGAATTCGACACTTGTCCACATTAATCTCATAGCCAGAGCAATGATCCTTACCTTTTGATGCTTAGGATCAAATCCCTATCAAAATCCAACCAAAAGCCCTCAATTTCCTTTAGCAAATTAGTGAAGAGATGAGAGAAATGGAGAGTGGAAGTGGTGTATGAAGTGTAGAGAATGTGAGGGTTTGAACCCTTATTAGCTCAGATAAATAAACATTCTTTCCCATTTTGCCCTTACACTTTCTTAGAAATTCCATCCTTGCCCTTTAATTCTTTACAAATACACCCTATCTCCAATGCATTCTCCATGAAATTTTCTTACATTTCACTCCCCACTTTTCCTGCTAATTAGGGATAAAATGGTCACTTCACCCTTATGGAAAATTTCTCTAGAAACTTCACAAGAAAATCATCTGACTCTTCGCCCCGGTGAAGATTTTTCTTCGCCTCAGCGAAAATTACAGAGAATACGTCACCGCAGCGAAGATTATTCTTCGCCCCGGCGAAGTCTGTAATTCTCTAATTTCACCAAGTCTTCACCAAATTCAAGGCAACCACACCATAAAATCACCAAACCAATTTAACTAAGGCCAACAAACAACATTTAAAGGCAAATAAACATGAGGAAACTATGTACCTCAAAGTGGGCGTTTAGGGTTTAGAATTTAAGGTTTAAGGTTTAGGGTTTAGGGTTAGGGGTTAGGGTTTAAGGAAATTTTTTCTAAGTGTTTTGCTCTTAATTCTCTCTACCAGAACTTTGCTGGCTTCTTTCGAGCACGTCCGGTGTCAGAATCAGACGATCCACCCACCGTTAGAAAGAGCGTTGAACGAGATATCCTATCGTTTCATCACTGCCTATGTTTGCTGCTCTGCTCATCAGGATTTGGCCATGAAAATTCACGAAATCTGTAGATGTGGAGTTGCTTTTGCAGTGGGTTTCTCGATCGAGAATTGCAATGGAGTGCCACGACTGACTCTTCTGGGCAGGATCTTCAGTCCCCACATCTCTTTGCACCTTGTTGACCTTTGGTTCCCAAAAAAACCCTCTGTTTTTTCTCAGGAACATGCTGTTTTGGTTGGGTTTCTTTGCCCCTTTTGTGGACATATTTTGGTGTGATTTTCAGCAGTTTTTTTGTGGTTTCTTGCTGGTTTTTGTTTGTTGCAGATTCCTAGAAAGCGTGGTTGAATTTGGTCATCTCTTAAGGATGCTTTTATCATGCACACCAACTACTCGATAAAAGACAACCTTTTCTGCAGGCCTTGCGTGCAAGCCCTGGTGCGTGCACCCAGCACCCTAGCACATGTGCTTGCTGCTACCTTCACCACTCTTTGGCCCTTCTAACCACCTTCCCCTTTCCAACACCAAAACCTCTTCACCCCTGACATTTTTTCACAAATCCCCACTGTTTTGAACTTTTAAACTCACCTAAAGCACACATTTTTTTCCTGGCACCAAGTGTTCAACAAAATATCCGAACCAAATCCCTTACTCCCAAATAACACCGTGCCACACCCAACCCAAACCAAAACTTTAAACACTACCTCCATTAGCTCCCAGCAACCACAAAATTCTAGAAATTTGGGGAAATCTTTATGGATTGGAGATTTGGAGCCATGGATGGATGACAAGTATTTGTTATTCGCTTTCTCAAATGTGGTGATTCAAGGAGCCAAGGTTTTTCATCACAAAAACTCTTCCTTTGGTTTTCTTGAGTTTGAATCTAATGATATTGCAGGTTCATCATTGCAATCTTTTAATGGCTTAAAAATGCCGAAGTCTAAGCAGCTTTTCAAACTCAATTAGGCGTCTTATGAGCCCCGTGAAAAAAAGCCAATTTCTAAGCCAGTTTTAGAAAAGAAAAGTATGGGTAAGAGCACATCAGAAGTGTCCTCCTCTTGGGCGGATAAGGTTAGAGTGACAGAGGTCGGGTCCCACTTCACCTTGAAGTTGTGGACCTTGATATTAAGGATGACATTTTACATATCCTGGATAATGTTATTGATGACAATGATATTGAATGGCTTCACTGTATTGTGGGTTATTTCCTGGGGTATTCTATGCCATTTCATGCTGTCCGCTCAATTGCTTTCCGTGCATGGGAAGCTGTAGCGTTGGAAGATGTTATGTCCACTGGTACTGGTTTTTTCATCTTCAGATTTAGGGATGAGGATGCAGTGCATTCAATCCTAGAGAGAGGGTCGTGGATGTTTGGGGGCAAGTCTATTGTTCTGCAACAATGGCATGCTTAATTTTCTTTTGATAAAAGCTGCATCTCTAAGGTTTTGGTATGGGCTCGTTTGCATGGGTTGCCTTATCCTTTGTGGTCTCACAAAGGACTCTGCATGGTTTCTTCTATGTTGGGTCAACCGCTGTCGAGTGATAAGACAACTTCTAAGCGGACCCGTTTAGATTATGCCCGAGTATGTTTTGAGATAGATGCAGCAAAGCCTCTAAAGTGCCATTTTGAATTTCAATGCCTGTTATCTGCTGAACCCATTCAGATTATAGTGGAATATGAGTGGACCCCCAAGAGGTTCCTTAAGTGCTGTGTTTTTGGCCATGTTTGTCACCAACTAGAGGTACCTACTACAACTATGGCTCAGGGTAAGAGTAAGATAGTTACTAGCCTCTAGAAGGCACCGGGGAAAGCTATTGTAGTGTGATCTGAGGATTGCGAGCCTTTGAGGCAGCCAACCACTACTGATCCCATCAGAGAGAGGAAGCAGAAAAGGGATGTTCCCATACCAGCTAGAGTTTCAGTTCTGAGTACAATTAGAGATATGGATGCTTCTTTGGCTCTGGTCTCGTATCAGCAGACTGTTCGTGCAAGCAGAGGTGAATTTTCTGGCTCTGAATCGGGGTCGAAACATGATTCACCTTTTCCTATTGAGGATTAGCAAGATCGCATTATAGGTTTCACAAATTGCACGCTAAACACTCAGATTTCCTTTATAAGTTCTGGGAGTAGGCAATATACTTCCTCCAACAGGTTTCCCTCGCTTGTTCTGCATAGTGATGATCTCCAGGCACCAGATGCTACCTTATCTGGATCAGTTTCCTTGCCACCCCTGGTAAAGGGGAAATGTCAGGGAAAGTGAGGGCTTAGGCTGAAGTGATTTTTTAGCTTGTTTCAATCCCAATTCCAATGATAGGGAATTGGATTTCTGCCTCTTCTTTGGGTTTGATTGGTTTGTTAGAGACTAAGGTTGAGTAGTCTCATCTACAGTCGGTGGTTTCGGCAGTTTGTCCTTCATGGTAGTTTTTGTCAAATACGATGGATTCTATTACCTGCTGAGTTCTGGTATGTTGGGATCCTTCTCTTTACTCTATAAATAGCCTTTATTGCTCTTTTCAGGAGATTACTTGTAGGGTTACTCATGTTTTCGAGGGGTTCTCCTTTGGGATTACTTTTGTGTATGGTTCTAACGACCCTAGGAATCGCCGCAATCTATGGGATTTCCTTAGGGATCAGTCAGTAGAGTTTGATTCGATGGGGCTCCTGTGGCTTGTGTTGGGTGATTTTAATGCCATCTTGGGAGCCTCTGACAAAGTGGGTGATGATCCTCCGTGGTATGGTTATACGGATGATTTTGGCCAATGTATCCATAATGCTGAGTTGATTGGGGTTCCTTTTACTAGGCTTCGGTATACTTGGCATAATAGTCAGCGGGGCGATGGGATTATTTTACGGAAGCTCGATTGGGTTTTTGCATCACCTTCTTGGTTTCCCTATCGACCGAACATAGTTTTAGAGTTTCGACCTTGGGATGTCTCAAATCATAGTTCTATGGTTGTCTGGTTTGGTCCCCATCATGGCAAGGTACCATCCCCTTTCAAATTTCTAAATTTTTGGGCTGATCATGCAAATTTTATGGATATTGTTCAGGCAGTTTGGGACAAGCCTATTGTAGGCAATCCTATGTTCCGTCTTACGCAGAAATTGGGGTTATTGAAATGGAAGCTCAAATCTTTACATATTAGGGTTTCTAGCCATATCTCTAGCCAGGTAATTGAGGCCTGGTCTCAGTGGGCAACAGCCTAAGAAAATTTGGATTGGACCCCTTTTCTACTGAGTGTATCACTGAGGAGAGGAACCTTGCCAACTAGTATTTCAATCTTTGTTGAGATGAGGAGGCTTTTTTTAAGTAGCGGTCTCGTGTTTAGTGGCTGAACTTAGGGGATCTGAATACTAAGTTTTTTCAAAAGTCATTGATCCATAGGTAGGTTCGGAACCGCGTCCACGGTTTGACTGATGGGAATGGTACCCATATTACCGACAGTCAAGGTTTAGGGCATTTGGCGGTGGGTTTTTTTTAAGGATCTTCTTGCTGCCCGTACTCAACCTTAGATCACAGAGGCTTCTAGGTATTTTTTTGGGTGCATTTCTCCTGATATGATTTCTCCATTGACTGCTCATATCACTGATGATGAGATTAGGATTGCTTTATTCTCAATCCCGGATGATAAAGCCCCTAGTCTGAACAAATATACTTCTTTGTTTTTTAAGCGAGCATGGGATATTATTAGTATAGATATTAGAGATGCAGTGAGACATTTTTTTACTACTAATGAAATGCCAAGATGTGTTAATGCCACAAGGACTGCTTTGGCTCCTAAGGTGGAGAGCCGGAGTCGTATGACGGACTTTAGACCGATATCTTGTTGTAATGTATTTTACAAGTGCATGCCTAAGGTGATAGTGAATCGGTTTAAAGTAGTGTTTCTGGATGTTATTGGGAGTTCCTAGTCGGCTTTTGTCCTGGGTTGAAGGATTTCTGATAATATTCTGTTGACTCAGGAGCTTTTGCAGAATTATCATCTTGGGGGTACTTCACCTCGATGTGTCCTTAAAGTTGATATTCGGAAAGCTTTTGATACTGTGAATTGGGATTTCATCCTTTCGGGACTGCGTACTGTGGGGTTTCCCGAGCGTATGGTGAGGTGGATCATGACATGTATCTCTACATAGTATTTCTCTGTTGCCCCGAACGGAGAGCTTCACGGTATTTTTAGGTCCTCTTGGGGTGTTCTACAGGGGGACCCGTTTTCCCCTTACCTATTTGTGTTGGCTATGGAGGGGTTAGTGGTATCTTTTGGGAAACTCATTGGAGGTGTAGGCAGGCAACTATTACTCATTTGTCTTTTGCAGATGATTTGATGGTGTTTTGTCAAGCAGATGCTTCCTCTGTTAGCCTGATCAAATCGGCCTTGGATTATTTTGCCAAGGTTTCTGGGTTGGTGACTAATGCAGAGAAGAGCCAGTTGTTTCTTTCTAGGGTTACAGATGAGAAGCAGATTGGGTTACAGTCTAATCATGGGTTTCTAGTTGGGCTAGTTATCGATCAGATATCTAAGGGTTCCTCTGATCTCTACCCGACTTCAACATTCTGATTGTAGGCCTCTGTTAGAGTGAATTTTGTCTCAGATTAGGCTATGGACATCGGCATCATTGACCTATGCAGGCAGACTATAACTGATCAAGTCAGTGCTATTCTCCATATAGGTATATTGGTCATCTAAGTTTCTTTTGCCGGCAGCTACAGTTAGACAGATTGAGAGTATTTTGGCATCATTTCTTTGGATGGGTACTTCATTGTCGCCTTCTAGTGCCAAGGTTGCATGGTCTTCTGTTTGCTATCCATTGAGAGAGGATGGGCTGGGGATTAAGAGGATCCAAGATTGGAATAGAGCGGCTATTCTTAAGCACGTGTGGAGACTACTTAATGATAGGTCTTCTGTATGGTCCTCTTGGGCTCGTTTGGTTCTCCTCCATGGTCAGTCTTTTTGGCACATTCGAGTTACGTCTGGGGCTTCATGGGCTTGGAGGAAGATTTTACTTAGCAAGGTTTGGTGCCAGGGTCTTATTGTGACTTGTATTGGTGATGGTAGAGACACCATGTTATGGCGAGATTACTGGCTGCCGTAGGGACCTTTGTGTGACTTACTCCCTTTTAGAACTTTGACTTCCACTGGTTTGCCATGGGATGCTCGGGTTTCAAACATTATTCCAGACGGTTTGTGGGATTTTCTTTCGGGTAGTGCCGACCTTCAGCATATCTAGGACTCCATTACAGTGCAGCCTTCAGTGAGTCTTCCTAACCATCTTGTGTGGAAGGGCCACCCGTCTGGGCGTTTCTCTATTGATTCATCGTGGAATGTGTTGTGAGACAAATGGGATGTGAACTCGATTCATCATCTCTTGTGGTTTCCAGGGCATATTCCACGCCACTCTTTCATTCTCTGGCTCGCTTCTCTTAGTCAGCTTCACACCATGGATCGGCTCAGCTCTCATTGTTAGTAAACGGTCCCGAATACACAGCGGAAACGAAAAATATAATATAACAGGATCGTTTACATGAGCCAAGATCAAGGGTATGATTTTACAATTTATATTAAATAAAATCTGCATAAATATTCAACATGAGTTAAGAGAAACAAACGCACGTTGAAGGCTCCTCCAAATTTGTGGTCGTACGTTTTGCTACCGATCCAAGTGTAGGATCGAACCTGCGTAGTCCACACGAAGACAATCTCAAAAGAACCAAAGAGGGATTTGCTAGATCCTC
The DNA here is from genome assembly GCF_008641045.1 of Pistacia vera. Taxonomy (NCBI): domain Eukaryota; kingdom Viridiplantae; phylum Streptophyta; class Magnoliopsida; order Sapindales; family Anacardiaceae; genus Pistacia; species Pistacia vera. Next base: position 140,208 of record NW_022195521.1, on the reverse strand, counting down.
TTTGGCTTCAAGATTAAGAAGAAAACAAAATCAATTGAATGATTTTTAGGCTCAAAAGTGTTACTGCCGTGGGAGAAGCAAAAGGGCTGCTGTGTGTTTTTGGTTTTCAAAGAAAAAACCCTTTAATTAAAAATCACACACACTTTTCCTTTTATATTTAAAAACAATTTGCCCTAATCCCATACGAATAGGCTTGGGCTCCAACCCAAACGCCCCATGTTGCCAACACTCCCAATTTGATTTATTTTAATTTCCATCATTATCTCAATTAAAATCAAAATTATATAATTTAAATATACATATTATTATTATATATATAATTATATATTATATATATTAACTTTAACATAATATAATATATTAAATTGTGTGACCATATTTAAACGTATTTCACTTATTTAATTTTTCTAACAAATTAATTAAAGGCTACAACCTCACAAATTTAATTGCACTATGAAATTACCAAAATACCCTTTCGCCTTAAAAGACGAAAACGCCCTTTTTCTTCTTGCATCTTAAATTGTCTTCTATGTGTATGACCCTTAGGCTTCTCATCATATCGGCAGTGTATAGTATTGAGATTAACACCAATTAATCGTCTCACTATACACAACCAAGATTGGCCCCTAGCAAGGCATCATGGCCACCCTAGATTGGGATTCAGCAAAGTGCTACCTGTCAACGATATGGTTACCGTGCAATTCGATCCTTTCATCATACGTTATCTCGACGAGATGAAGGCTAGAAATAGTGTCAACCTTCGTTTACTCTCGATATTATTTATTCAGTTTCGGACCAATGACCCGTATTATAAACTGGATAGAGCACCAAGTCATCCCACTGTGGCCACATTTAGTGTCATTGCCTATACTGAATTGCGCCGTGAGATAACTTTCTCCCGTACCCGGGAGTGATGAATCCTCTGTCAATCCACCATAGTCTTGATACACTCCTTGATGCAGCCAATCACCACCGTATTGACAGCTCTGAAAGAACTGCGTTAGGCTAGTGTCAAACTACACCAATCGTGGCACAAGGCACTCCGGTGATCTCAGTCTAAGGATCACACATGCACCACCATTCGTTAGAGGATTTGTTCCATAACACTGGGGTTACCATCCATATGGAATCCTCTGGTGTCAGTCCAGTGAACTTGCTGTGGTGTAATCGCCTACAACAACATCATGTGTTGCACCAGTTGTTCACCAAACAACCTTGACTGAGATCAGTCACTGCCTTTCGACAGGTCGTTCAACACTATGATAGCCTTACCGTATTATCTGTGCCCTTAGTTCAGAATAATACTGGGGCTACGGATGTTTCTAGAATGGCCACCATATGTGCTCATAGGTTCTCACTATCAATTTGAACACTTGATACCCTCGTCACGGCTCTACCATTCTAAGGACATATATCAATACATATTGCAATAATAATGATTTACCGCATATAGAATAAAATGCCTTTTATTGATTATGAACATTATACAAAAAGTCAATTCTACAATAATTGATTGGCTCTAGGGCATCTACTCTAAACATCTCCCACTTGCACTATAGCCAATCATTCATGCCCTCAACACTGAATGACCAAAGTGCCTGCACTATAGCCAGTCATTCATGCACTCAACATTGAATGACCCAAGTTCCCATCATGCTCTTGCTACAACGAAACTTTAATAGGGGGTTGGTAGGCATTCTGCAAATCTGCACATTCCCTTTCATATCGATCCTTCAATCAGATTGAATCAACTACGTAAGTGTTTGGATTACTGGTGAGACCGTGATTCCTCTGCCACAACAATGGCTCCATTGTTATCGCAGTACAACTATACTGCACTAGCAATGCTTGAAATCACATCTAGTTCAGTAATGAACTTCTTGATCCAACGCCCCTACGGCTGCATTAAATGCGGTACACTTAGCATCAATTGTAGAATCCACTGCGTACACCAATTTGAGCTTTGCAGCTCACTGCAGTTATATGAGACAAAATGTGTAATCCCAAATTGTGAACTATATCATCCTTTTCCTGTTTGGAAATAGCGTCACTGTATTCTCTTACAGTGAGCCATCTTTCTTCCATAATCCAAGAATATATATTCTTAAGCCCTTTTCAAGCACTTAAGAATGTCCATTGACACTCACCATGTGTCATTCACTTGGATTTAGTTGATACTTCTACTAGTGCTGAATGCACATAAGACATAATCATCTAAGTACATAACATATTGCTCACTTGAGCCTGATTGACATCCACTACAATGCTGAATGCACATTAGTATCAATCTGAACATATAGATGGATCCACTTGCTAAAGCATGTGGGATCCTCTTCATTCTATCTCTCTCATTGTGTGGTTAAAGACACATATCCTTACAGAGATAGACCACATATGCCATCAGAGAAATCCCTTCTTGGATTTTTCTATACTGAATGTGTTCAGTACCTTGTCTATGTACTTTGACTTAGTTTGAGCAACCTACACATCTATCACGATAGATCTTTATTCCAAGGATGTAGGTTGTTTCCCCTAAGTCCTTCATGGAGACCACTTGGATAACCAAGTCTTTACCGACTGCAGTTCGGTATTCATTCCCGATCAAGTATGTCATCACATACAAACTAGGAAGCGCTACTGCGCTCCCACTCACTTTCTTATAAACACAGGTTCATCTTCGTACTTGAAAAACCGAATTCTTTTATGGCTTCATCAAAACGAATGTTCCAGCTCCTGAAGCTTGCTTGAGTCCATAAATGGATCTCTGTAACTTGCATACCTTATTGGTTTGACTATCAAGAACGAACCATCAGGTTGTGTCTGTATACATCCTTTTCAAGGTTTCCGTTCAGGAAAGCAGTTTGACATCCGTTTGCCACTCTCATAGTCATGATATGCAGCAATTGCAAGCATCATCCGGATGGATTTAATCATGGCAACCGGCGAAAAGGTTTCTTCATAGTCAATGCCATGAATTTGTTTGAAACCTTTGCAACCAGCCGTGCTTTATAGAGTATGCATGTTGCCCATGTCGGTCTTCTTCTTGAGGACCATTTACACCCTATGGGTTTTCCCCTTTAGTGGTTCACCAAGACCACACATGGTTCTAGTACATGGATTCCATCTCAGATTTCATGGCTTCAAGCCATTTAATGGAATCTGGATCCGATATAGCATCTTTGTAGGTTCTGGGTTCCTCGTCTTGGTAGACCAGTACGTCACCATGTTGAGTCACAAGATAACCGTATCTCTGGGCTCATGGCGTACTCTCCCAGATCTACGTAGCTCCTGTGCTACTTGATTATTTTCACTTTGATCCACAAGTTGTGGAGTAACCTCCTCATGATGCTCAACCACTTCTTGTGGCACATCATCCCTCCTTCGTCTAGTATACCTTGTGGTTCTAGACTTCATCGAGTTCTACTTTTCTCCCACTAGTACTCTTAGAAAATATTCATTTTCTAGGAAGACACCAGATCGAGCAATAAAAATTTTGCGCTCTTCTGGTGGTAGAAATAGTATCCTTGGGTCTCCTTTGGATACCCTACAAATATACATTTACAGGATTTTGGGCCCAGCTTGTTCGAAGTCAATTTCTTACTAAGCTTCGCAACCCCAAATCCTTAGATAAGACAAGTTGGGCTTTCCCCCTCCATAGCTAATATGAAGTCTTATCTACAGACTTTGACGGCACATGGTTCAAAACGTAGTCGCATTCTCTAGGGCATAACTCTAGAACTGTAGATAAATCACTAAACTCATCATGAACCTAACCATATCAAGTAAGGTCTTGTTCCTTCTTTCCGACACTCCTTTGTGTGGGGTGTATAAGAGGAGTGATTGTGATACTATCCCACATTCCTTCAGGTATGTTTAGCTCAACTTGCCAGAGTTGGCATAGTAGTCTTTTGAGATTATCCTTGTTGTTTTTCTTTAGAACATATTATTATGAAACAGTTCCATAAAGATATTATTTATACTCAAGGACAATAATCCATTAGTAAATTAATATTCTCATTTGTCCTATGTGGACACAGAAATATAATTTCTAGAAACTGAAGAAAAACCATAATATCCACAGTTCCAAGAAACAGTCCACGGCTAAATCAAACGATAACATCCTATAGCAAATGTAGCAGCACGTGCTTCATTTCCAACTGGTAGTCCACCTCTTACTCGTGAGCAATCTACTCTACCGTAGTTCCTACACATCAATCAAATGTGAGTACCACATCTGTGTCAGCTAGATGTTTATGGGAGAAGTTAATCTCAAAAACATACCTGACGAAGAAGTAACATTCTTCTTCCCTTTGCTAGGAAGGCCTTGCAATGTTTCCTCCATTGACTAGGATTCCCACAGTGAGGACAAACGCCTTTCCTTTCTGCAACAGTTCTTTCCATCAACTTCTGAGCCCTTTCCTTTCACTTGAGTTGGCTTCAACCAACGTCAATGTTTTCTGAGATTTTCATGCCTGACTCAGTAGTCTTCATAAATCCAGAAGCTCAGAAAGGGTATTCTTCTTCTTCCTCATAAAGTCATAGACAAATTGAGATAAGATTTGGCAAAGACTGTAATATTAGGTTTATCATTAAACCTTCATTAAGTCCACATCCCAAATCTCAAGCTTATTCATATACTCGGTCCACTTGAGTATATGATCGCCAATTTGTACCCTCTTCCATCCTACATCTGAATAACGACCGAGACACCATATGCTTCTCATTTCTTTGAAGAAAATAAGATAGAAGCTAAATCCATTTTCTGGCACTACTGTCGCAGTAATGGTGCCATTGATGCAGCACAATGTATCTAGCATTTCTGCTTTTGCATCATGTGTATGCTTCACATATACATACCCAGTCTCATGGATAGAACTATCGCAGGCTCTGGTGATAGAGCTTGCTCAATGGTGTATAATCTATCGGTTGACTGAGTATATTATTTGTACTTCTATACCAGTCAACGAAATTTTCACCATCCATTTCTCTCCCGTTCGATGATTTGTCGCAGTGATGTTGGGATCATTTTGTTCAAATTTAAGTGAATCTACAAGTGCAGAAAAAGTACCACGTTTTACCATGTTCATTAGTATTGATTAATATGGTCTTTTATTAAACGAAGCTCCCACTATTTTACCCAGTTAATAGCCCCACCATTACTCGGAAAGCCCGTTGACTTTCCTAGTGGACCGAGATCCCATCTTGCCCATTTCAAACCTTCGCTTTGGCGAACAAGCCAAAATGAGTTGATTAGATAGGCCAACAACTCAGTCCACACCAGTTGATAGCTCCCACTATCAACCCAATGTGAAAAGCCAACAAGCCAATCACACAATCCAATGGACAGTACATGCCATCGTCCTCATGTGATCTCAGTATCAGTAAGTGGACACTACATGTCACCCGCTTACACACAATATGTGTACTGCCTACTATGCCTATGACGCGTGTTTATCAACCTTCGCTTTGGCGAACAAGCAAAACCTTCATTTTAAGTCGACGCATCACCATTAAGGAAAACCCAATGCATTTTAACCTCCCACTGGTAGAAGTGTACCTTCGCTTTGGCGAACAAGGTTTTGACGAACAGTGGTTTGATAAACATGTGATGGAAGGCTTTTTGACTTAATATACTTTAATTGAGGGTTTTGTTATTTAATGTCTCACCAAATTATTATCTTTGTTAAAGGACATTGTTTGGCATGTATCAAACATTCAACCTTAGTATCATTCTAAACAATTAAACGTGCCGGTACATGGCCCAACTAAAACCGATTTCCGAGCATAGAGGAATCGGTGGTCACCGAGGGGTCCTGTAATAAAAATCTTGAGTCTTCAGATTGGTTGCCTCGTCCTTTGCTCCGACTTCAAGTACATTACAAAAATATCTTTCCAAATTTACAATAAATAAATATACAAATTCTTTACACAATAAATTTAGAAACCCGATTTACATTCGAGGGAATTAGATGAGAAGAGAATTACATCGAGAAGAGGAGAAAGGCAGAGACACAGGCCCTATTTAATAATACAACCATACATACCCAAAAATAATTAAAACATTCACCCTTAGTCTAAGGCTCATGTACCGGCACCATGCAATATCAAACAAGTACAAGCATACATTTCAAAAACAATCAATTTCTGAAATTTATGGGTTAATTACAATTTACCCCCTGATAATTTGTAGATTTACAGTTTGGTCCAAAAGTTTTAAAACTTTGCATTTTACCCCCTGCACACTTGGAAGTGCGCTCGCTGCAGCGATAAGTTAGATCGCCGCGGCGTGCATTGGTTTTGGTACAGCGCACGTCTGAAGGACGATCGCCGTGGCGATGGGTTTATCGTCGCGGCGAGCGCTGTTTTCATACAGCCTCGTCCAAAGGACGATCGTCGAAACGATAGATGTATATCGCCGTGGCAACAACGATCGCTGCGGCAATGGATTATATCGCCGCGGCGAGCGTACACAGATCTGTAGCTCCGGATCTGTTCATACAGCAACCAAAAACACTCTAACCGGATTTTGCAATCAATCAAACACATTGATCTCAACAAAAATCCATCATGCATAAACCAAACCAGCAGATCATCAACAAATTAATTAATCGATTAATCAGTTTCTTAAAAACATATTTCAAGACAGATTTACATAGATTCAATATGGCACATATTATCATCAATACATGTTATCAACCATACACATAAAAATTGTAAATCAGTACCCTAGCTCTGATACCACTATTAGTAAACGGTCCCTATACGCAGCGGAAACGAAATTAATATAACAGGATCGTTTACATGAGCCAAGATCAAGGGTATGATTTTACAATTTATATTAATAAAATCTGCATAAATTAACATGAGTTAAGAGAAACAAACGCACGTTGAAGGCTCCTCCAAATTTGTCGTCGTACGTTTTGCTACCGATCCAAGTGTAGGATCGAACCTGCTAGTCCACACGAGACAATCTCAAAAGAACCAAGAGGGATTTGCTAGATCCTCTTTGGCTTCAAGATTAAGAAGAAACAAAAATCAATTGAATTGATTTTTTAGGCTCAAAAGTGTTACTGCCGTGGGAGAAGCAAAAGGGCTGCTGTGTGTTTTTGGTTTTCAAAGAAAAAACCCTTTAATAAAAATCACACACACTTTTCCTTTTAATTTAAAAACAATTTGCCCTAATCCCATACGAATAGGCTTGGACTCTACCCAAACGCCCCATGTTGCCAAACACTCCCAATTTGATTTATTTTAATTTCTATCATTATCTCAATTAAAATCATTAATAATAATATATATATATATTATATATATATTATATATATATATATATATATTATATTTATATTAACATTTAACAATAAGATAATATATTTAAATATGTGTGAACACATATTTAAACGTAATTTCACTTATTTAATTTTTCTACAAATTAATAAAGGCTATGACCTCAGCAAATTTAATTGCACTGTGAAATTACCAAAATACACTTTCGCCTTAAAAGACGAATACCCCTTCTTCTTCTTGCATCTTAAATTGTCTTCTATGTGTATGACCCTTAGGCTTCTCATCATATCGGCAGTGTATAGTATTGCGATTAACACCAATTAATCGTCTCACTAATACACATACCAAGATTGGCCCCTAGCAAGGCATCATGGCCACCCGATAGATTCGGATTCAGCAAGTATCTACCTGTCAACGATATGGTTACCGTGCAATTCGATCCTTTCATCATACGTTATCTCGACGAGATGAAGGCATAGAAATAGTGTCAACCTCGTTACCTCCGATATTATTATTCAGTTTCTGGACCAATGACCCGTATTATAAACTGGATAGAGCAACAAGTCAATCCCACTGTGGCCACAGTTTTATGTCATTGCCATATACTGAATTGTGCTGTGAGATATAACTTTCTCCCTACCCGGGAGTGATGAATCCTCTGTCAATCCACCATAGTCTTGATACACTCCTTGATGCAGCCAATCACCACCGTATTGACAGCTCTGAAAAGAACTGCGTTAGGCTAGTGTCAAACTACACCAATCGGTGCACAAGGCACTCCGGTGATCTCAAGTCTAAGGATCACATGCACCACCATTCGTTAGAGGATTTGTTCCATAGACACTGGGTTACCATCCATATGGAATCCTCTGGTGGGTCAGTCCAGTGAACTTGCTGTGGTGTAATCGCCTACAACAAACACCCATGTGTTGCACCAGGTTGTCACCAAACAACCTTGACAAGTGAGATCAGTCACTGCCTTTCGACAGGGTCGTTCAACACTATGATAGCCTTACCGTATTATCTGTGCCCTTAGTTCAGAATAATCTGGCGGTAACGTATTTTATCTAGAATGGCCACCATATGTGCTCATAGGGTTCTCACTATCAAGATTTGAAACACTTGATACTCTCGTCACGGCTCTACCATTCTAAGGACATATATCAATACATATTGCAATAATAATGATTTACGCGATATAGAATAAAATGCCTTTTATTGATTAATGAACATTATTACAAAGAGTCAATTCTACAATAATTGATTGGCTCTAGGGCATCTACTCTAACACTCAAGGTGTCCTTACGTCCTCCCAATGTGTTTTGTGTAGTTCAGCTACAGGGACCCATGACCATTTGTTTTTCAGCTGTGATTTCTCAAGTTATGTTTGGCAGGATGTCACTACTAGGACGCTCCCTACATGGCCTACTCTCTCTTGGATCCCTCTGCTCTAATGGGTTGGCTTGCATCTTAGACGCAAAGGTGACTTCAGACACCTTCTTTCCCGGCTGGTCCTCTCAGCCACTGTTTATTTCCTATGGTTTGAATGGAATAAGTGTTTTGTCAGCACTATAGCTCTCGTAGAGATACTATTTTAGCTATTTGTGATCTAGCCCAGGCCAAGATTTTGGGTTTAGCACCTAAGTACAAGATCTCAAACCAGCTCCATGCGATATGGCATCTTCCTATTTAGCTTTGCAAGGAGCCTGCGTGTTCTTTTATGTCAGATTGTGGCTTTGTGATTTATGGCATCTTCTTGTTTTGTTTTGTGGGGAGCCTGCGTGCTCTTTTTACGCCATTTGTGGCTTTGTGGGTTTTCCCATGTGTTGTTTTGACTAAGAATTATCAGTCATCCTCTTGGGGTATGCCCCTCGCTTTTGTACATTTTTTGTCTCTCCTATAAAATACTTACCTTTTCCAAAAAAGTTTAGGGTTTAGGGACCTTGTTGACCTCTAGTTCCCAAAAAAACTCGCTGTTTTTTTCCTGGGAATGTGTTGTTTTGGTTGGGTTTCTTTGCCCATTCGTGGACCTATTTTTGGTGTGATTTTCTACAGTTTTTTTTTGGTTTCTTGCTAGTTTTGATTGTTGCAAATTCCTGGAGAACATGGCTGCATTTGGTTTGATAAAAGTCCTCTATAGGCCTTGCGCACAAGCCTTGCGCACGCGTGCACTACCCTAGCACCCAGCACACTAGCACACGCACCTGCTGCTGCCTTCCCACTCCTTGGCCCTCCCAACCACCTTCCCCTTTCCAACACAAAGCCTTTTCACCCCTGGCATTTTTTCACAAATCCTCGCTGTTTTGAACTTTTAAACTCACCTAAATCAGACATTTTTTTCCTACCACCAAATGTTTGACAAAATGTCTGAACCAAATCCCTCACTCCCAAATAACATCGTGCTACACCCAACCTGTAATAGCCACTACTACTCAAAAACTTATAAGGAAATACATATAAAATAAGATAAAGAAATTGGGCCCAAATTTTCTTTTATTAAATATATATACATATTCTTTATAAACATATACATTTTTACACAAAATGCATAACATAAACATAAGTCATCAAAAAACACAAGGGACAGTGTAGCCACTCCTTCTCGAACGCCGACATCCATCCGACAGTGTCCTCACCTAGGTCCTGCAAAACATAGGAAAACAACGGGGTGAGCACTAATATAATGCTCAGTAAGTAAATCCTCTACTCATACTAACCCCGTAACTCTCTTTCTCTAATTCTTTCCTTACAACTCCTCATTCAATTTCTCTTTGGGTACTTCTCTCTTTATCTCTTTCTCTTTCCCTTAGAACTCTTTCCTGTTAACTCTTTCATAAATCACGACCCCATCTAACCGGGGGCACGGCCGGGACTCACTCCCACTCTACGTGATCTCTACTCATTCTAGCCGATCGGACTCGGTTATGCATGGATTCGGAACCCTTGGCCATGTGAGTCTATAATCTCTCTCTCTCGGGTACTCGGGTATAGCCCTCATCCGCATGCACTCTCACGGGCTACACCACTTCTCTATCTGATACTCATGCCGCTCTCTCAATGCGGCGTACATGCGGGAATACTCTACCCATTACTCACGGGTTCCCCATCGCACAACCTACTCTATTCTCTTAACTCTTAAAGAACTTATACTCACATTCTATACTAAATCTCAAGCTACTTCTCAAGTGTATAAACAAAGGTGTAGAGCTAGCTCATGCTCCCTAATGCACTAATGAAATGCCAACTACAAGATTTCCTCAAAACAGTCATTCTGCACCAGTCACACTAAAACGGCCATAACTTATGCTATACACCTCGGATTACTACGGTTCTGGTCTCGTTTCAAAGCTTAGAAACAGGGCTACAACTTCTCTGTTTTGGTCTCAGCCCAGTTCGAACCGTAAGATACTCAAAAATTACTCAGAAAGTTACGGCAGTGACAGGGCAGATTTCACTTAGGCATTTCCTCAAACATCTCATGTGCATATAAACACCCTACGAAAATTACTACTAAACTTCATTTTTCTAGCCATCCAAATTGGGGAAAAACTCCCTCAATTACTCATAATCCCTGTCAAGAAAAGCACTCCCAAAAAGGATTACACAACATCTCTCAAACTTCATCTCAAACTCCATTCTCAATACACATATCAACAACACTTCTCATATTTAATCAATCCCAACTACTAAGACTAAGCACACATCTCATCTCAATTTTCAGTAGGTATACCATGTACATACATAATTAAAATAAGTCTCTACTCAAAGCTTAGTCATAACTCAACTTGGTTGGATTTACTTACCTTGTGCAAAGATGGCTTCCTTAGCACTTTTCCTTCCTTTTGTGGACTTGTCTCTTCTCTACAACTCAAAACAACCACAAGGGCAGCAACAACACAATAAGACCTCACTATAAATACAAGAAAACTCACATCTAAAGCATGAATTCTTACCTTAGGAAGCTTTAGATGAAATCTCTACTCAAAACCCCTCTTAAATCCCTTAGAACTCTTGGAAAATTGGGTGGAGAAATTGAGAGAATATGGGCAATGGAAGAGGCGGTGGAATGAAGATGAGTAAGGGCTTTCTCTACACTTTACTCTTTTTAGTTCATATTAAAAGCTTCATTTCCCATTTTGCCCTTGCCCTTTCTTGAAAATTCCATCTATATCCTTTGATTCTTTACAACTACACCCCCATTCAAACACAATCTCTACTAAATTTCCTTTCATTTTACTCCCCACTTTTCCTACTAATTAGGGGTAGAATGGTCATTGTGTCCCAAAAGAAGAATTCTCTAGAAAACTCAAGAATCTTTGTCTTAAGCTCTTCGCCGCGGCGAAGCATTTTTCGTCGCCTCGGCGAAATAGGGCAGAACCTACCCGTAATGCCACTTCTCCTCCTCGCCGCGGCGAAGCTTCTTCTTCGCCCCTGCGAAGATTGGATTTCCATCTTCACCAAAACTCAACCCATTTTCAAGGCAACAATTCAACCAACTCCACATACAAACTCAATTTAAGTTAAAACAATAAACTTTTAACTAATACAACAAATCTTAAATACGTACCTCAAGTGGGATATTACACAACCCAAGCCAAAACTTTAAACACTGCCTCTATCAGCTCCCAGTAGCCACAAACTTCCGCTTTCTCAAATGCGGCGATTCAAGGAGTTAAGGTTTTTAATCACAAAAACTCTTCCTTTGATTTTCTTGAGTTTGAATCTAATGATATTGCAGGTTTGTCATTGCAATCTTTTAATGGCTTAAAAATGCCGAAATCTAAGCAGCTTTTCGAGCTCAATTAGGTGTCTTATGAGCCCCGTGAAAAAAAGTCAGTCTCTAAGCCAGTTTTAAAGAAGAAAAGTATGGGTAAGAGCACATAAGAAGTGTCCTCCTCTTAGGCGGATAAGGTTAGAGTGACAGAGGTCGGGTCCTACTTCGCCCTTGAAGCTGTGGACCTTGATATTAAGGATGACATTTTACATATCCCGGATGATGTTATCGATGACAATGATGTTGAATGGCTTCGCTGTATTGTGGGTTATTTCCCGGGGTATTCTATGCTATTTCATGCTGCCCGCTCAATTGCTTTCCATGCATGGGAAGTTACGGGGTTGGACGATGTTATGTCCACTGGTACTGGTTTTTTCATCTTTAGATTTAGGGATGAGGATGTGGTGCATTCAATCATAGAGAGAGGGTCGTGGATGTTTGGGGGCAAGTCTATTGCTCTGCAACAACGGCATGCTCAATTTTCTTTTGATAAAAGCCGCATCGCCAAGGTTCCGGTATGGGCTCGTTTGCATGGGTTGTCTTATCCTTTGTGGTCGCACAAAGGACTCTGCATGGTTTCTTCTATGTTGGGTCAACCGTTGTCGAGTGATAAGACGACTTCTGAATGGACCCATTTAGATTATGGTCGGGTATGTGTTGAGATAGATGCAACAAAGCCCGTAAAGCGCCATTTTGAATTTCAATGCTGGTCATCTATTGAACCCATTTAGATTATAGTGGAATATGAGTGGACCCCCAAGAGGTGCACTAAGTGCTGTGTTTTTGGCCATGTTTGTCACCAACCAGAGGTACCTACTACAACTATGGCTTAAGGTAAGAGTAAGATAGTTACCAGCCTCCAAAAGGCACCGGGGAAAGCTACTGCAGTACGATCTGAGGATTGTGAGCCTTTGAGGCAGCCAACCACTACTGATCCCATCAGAGAGAGGGAGCAGGAGAGGGATGTTCCCATACCAGCTAGGGTTTTAGTTCTGAGTACAGTTAGAGATGGGGATGCTTCTTTGGCTCTGGTCTCGTATCAGCAGACTATTCGTGCTAGCAGAGGTGAATTTTCTGGCTCTGAATTTGGGTCGAAACATGATTCACCTTTTCCTATTGATGATGAGCAGGATCGCATTATGGGTTTCACAAATTGCACCCTAAACACTCAGGTTTCCTTTATGAGTTCTGGGAGTAGGCAATCTACTTCCTTCAATAGGTTTGCCTCGCTTGTTCTACATAAGGATGATCTCTAGACATCAGATGCTACCTTATCTGGATCAGTTTCCTTGCCACCCCTGGTAAAGAGGAAAGGTCAAGGAAAGCGAGGGCTTAGGCTCAAGTGATTTTTTAGCTTGTTTCTATCCTAATTCCAATGATAGGGAGTTCGAATATTAGAGGCCTTAACAGCTTCTCGAAACAACGCATAGTAAGGAATTGGATTTCTGCCTCTTCTTTGGGTTTGATTGGTTTGTTGGAGACTAAGGTTGAGCAGTCTCATCTACAGTCGGTGGCTTCGACAGTTTGTCCTTCATGGTAGTTTTTGTCAAATGCAACGAATTCTATTGCCTGTTGAGTTCTGGTATGTTGGGATCCTTCTCTTTACTCTGTAAATAGCCTTTATTGCTCTTTTCAGGAGATTACTTACAGGGTTACTCATGTTTCTAAGGGGTTCTCCTTTGGAATTACTTTTGTGTATGGTTCTAATGACCCTAGGAATCGCTGCAATTCGCGGGATTTCCTTAGGGGTCAGTCAGCAGAGTTTGATTTGAAGGGGCTCTCGTTGCTTGTGTTGGGTGATTTTAATGCCATCTTGGGAGCCTTTGACAGAGTGGGTAGTGATCCTGCGTGGTATGTTTATATGGATGATTTTGGCCAATGTATCCATGATGCTGAGTTGATTGGGGTTCCTTTTACTGGGCTTCGATATACTTGGCATAATAGTTAGTAGGGCGATGAGATTGTTTTACGGAAGCTCGATTGGGTTTTTGCATCACTTTCCTGGTTCCCCTATCGATCGAACACAGTTTTAGAGTTTCAACGTTGGCATGTCTCAGATCATTGCTCTATGGTTGTCCGGTTTGGTCCCCGATGTGGCAAGGTATCGTCCCCTTTTAAATTTCTAAATTTTTGGGCTGATCATGCAAATTTTATGGATATTGTTCAGGCAGTTTGGGACGAGTCTATTGGCAATCCTATGTTCCTTCTTACATAGAAATTGGGGCTATTGAAATGGAAGCTCAAATCTTTAGATATTAGGGTTTCCAGCCATATCTCTTGCACGATAATTAAGGCCCGGGCTTAGTGGGCAACAGCCCAAGAAAATTTGGATCGGGACCCCCTTTCTACTGAGTGTATCTTTGAGAAAAGGACCAATATTTTAGTCTTTGTTGAGATGGGGAGGCTTTTTTTAAGCAATGGTCTCGTGTTCAGTGGCTGAACTTAGGGGATAAGAATACTAAATTCTTTCATAAGTCATTGATCCATAGGCAGGTTCGGAACCGCATCCACGGTTTAACTGATGGGAATGGTACCTATATTACTGATAGACAAGGTTTAGGGCGTTTGGCGGTGGGTTTTTTTCAGGATCTTCTTGCTACCCCTACTCAACCTCAGATCGCAGAGGCTTCTAGGTATTTTTCTAGGCGTATTTCTCCTGATATGATTTCTCCCTTGACTGCTCCTATCACTGATGATGAGACTAGGATTGCTATATTCTCTATCCCGGATGATAATGCCCCTAGTCTGGATGGATACACTTCTTTCTTTTTTAAGCAAGCATGGGATATTATTAGTACAGATTTCAGAGATGCAGTGAGACACTTTTTTGCTACTAATGAAATGCCAAGATGTGTTAATGCCACCAGGATTGCTTTGGCACCTAAGGTGGAGAGCCGGAGTCGTATGACGGACTTTAGACCGATATCTTATTGTAATGACTTTACAAGTGCATTTCTAAGGTGATAGTGAATCGGTTTAAAGTTGTGCTTTCGGATGTTATTGGGAGTTCCCAGTCGGCTTTTGTCCCAGGTCGAAGGATTTCTGATAATATTCTGTTGACTCAGGAGCTTTTGCAGAATTATCATCTTGAGGGTACTTCACCTCGATGTGCCCTTAAAGTTGATATTCGGAAAGCTTTTGATATTGTGAGTTGGGATTTCATCCTTTTGGGACTGCGTACTATGGGGTTTCCTGAGCGCGTGGTGAGGTAGATCATGACATGTATCTCTACACCGTATTTCTCTGTTGCCCTGAATAGAGAGCTTCACGATTTTTTTACTCCTCTTGGGGTGTTCGGCAGGGGGACCCTCTTTCTCCTTACCTATTTGTGTTGGCTATGGAGGGGTTGGCTGGTGTCTTTTGGGAAACCTCTCACTGCCCTGGTTTTCATTATCATTAGAGGTGTAGGCAGGTAGTTATTACTCATTTGTGTTTTGCGGATAATTTGATGGTATTTTATCAGGCAGATGCTTCCTCTCTTAGCCTGATCAAATCGGCCTTGGATTATTTTGCCAAGGTTTCTAGATTGTGACTAAAGCAGAGAAGAGTCAGTTGTTTCTTTCTGGGGTTACAGATGAGGAGCAACTTGAGTTATAGTTTATCATGGATTTCGAGTTGGGTCAGTTACCGGTCAGACATCTAGGGGTTCCTCTAATCTCTACCCGATTTCGACATTCTGATTGTAGGCCTCTGTTAGAGCAAATTTTGTCTCGGATTAGGCTAGGGACGTCGTTATCTTTAACCTATACAAGCTGAACACAGCTGATCAAGTTGGTGCTATTCTCTATACAGGTATATTGGTCCTCCATGTTTCTTTTGCCAGCAGCTATAGTTAGATGGATTGAGAGTATTTTGGCATCATTTCTTTGGAGGGGTACTTCTTTGTCCCCTTCTGGTGCCAAGGTTGCATGGTCTTCTGTTTGTTATCCATTGAGAGAGGGTGGGCTGGGGATTAAGAGGATCCAAGATTGGAATAGAGTGGCTATTCTTAAACATGTGTGGAGACTACTAAATGATAGGTCTTCTGTATGGTCCTCTTAGCCCCGTTCAGTTCTTCTCCATGGTCAGTCCTTTTGGCGTATTCGAGTTACGTCTGGGGCTTCATGGGCCTGGAGGAAGATTTTACTTAGCATGGTTTGGTGCCGGGGTCTTATTGTGACTTGTATTGGTGATGGTAGGGACACCATGTTATGGTGAGATTACTGGCTACCATAGGGACCTTTGTGTGACTTACTCCCTTTTAAAACTTTGACTTCCACTGGTTTGCCATGGGATGCTAGGGTTTCAAACATTATTCGAGATGGTTTGTGGGATTTTCCTTCGGGTAGTGCCGACCTTCAGCATATCTGGGACCCCATTACAGTGTAACCTTCAGCGATTCTTCCTGACCATCTTGTGTGGAAGGGCCACCCGTCTAGGCATTTCTTAATAAATTTAGCCTGGAATGTGTTACGAGACAAGCAGGATGTGAACTCGATTCATTATCTCTTGTGGTTTCCAGGGCACATTGCATGCCACTTTTTCATTCTCTGGCTCGCTTCTCTTGGTCGCCTTCATACTGTGGATCGGCTCAACTCTCATGGTGTCATTATGTACTCCTTGTATGTTTTGTGTAGTTCAGCTACAGAGACCCATGACCATTTGTTTTTCAGCTGTGACTTCTCAAGTTATGTTTAGCGGGAGGTCACTACTAGAATGTTCACTACATGGCCTACTCTCTTTTGGCTCCCTCTGCTCCAGCGGGCAAGCTTGGATCTTAGATTCAAAGGTGAATTCAGACACCTTCTTTCTCGGTTGGTCATCTCAGCCACTGTTTATTTCCTATGGTTTAAATGGTATAATAGAGTGTTTTGTCAGCACTGTAGCTCTCGCAGAGATACTGTTTTAGCTATTTGTGATATAGTCCAGGCCAAGATTTTGGGTTTATCACCTAAGTACGAGATCTCGACCCAACTCCATGCGATATGGCATCTTCTTGTTTAGCTTTGCAAGGAGCCTGCGTGCTCCTTTATGCCAGTTTTTGGCTTTGTGATTTATGGCATCTTCTTGTTTTTTTTTTTTGGGGAGCCTGCGTGCTCTTTTTACCCCGTTTGTGGCTTTGTGGGGTTTCCCATGTGTTTTTTTGATTGACAATTATCAGTCATCCTCTTGGGGTATGCCCCTCACTTTTGTACATTTTTGGTCTCTTTTATAAAATACTTACCTTTTACAAAAAATTTTAGGGTTTAGGGTTTAGGGTTTTAGGGTTTAGGGGTTTAGGGTTTAGGGAGGGAAAAAACTGAAATTTTTTTCAAGTATTTTTGCTCTCAACTCGTGGTCACTACTGAAACTTTACCGTCTTGTATCAGGCATGTCTGGTACCAGAATCCAGCGATCCACCCGTCGTTGGAAAGCTCGTTCAATGTACTTTCTTGTTGTTTCATCATTGCCTCTATTCGAGGTTCTGGTCGTCAGGATTTGGCCATTGAAGTTGACAAAAACTGCAAATATGGATTTTCTTTCGCAGTGGGTTTTTCAATCGAGAATTGCAATAGAGTGCCAATACTGGTTCTTCCGGGCAAGATCAACAATCCCCACATCTGTTTGCACCTTGTTGACCTCTGGTTCCTAGAAAAACTCACTGTTTTTTCACGGGAACGTGTTGTTTGGGTTGGGTTTTTTTGCCCATTTCGTGGACCTGTTTTGGTGTGATTTTATTGTGATTTTCTGCAGTTTTTTTTTTTTTTTTTTTGTGGTTTCTTGATGGGTTTTGATTTTACAGATTCCTGGAAAAGTTGGTTGCATTTGGGTCAGGTTTTGATCGTGCACGCAAGTTGTTTGACAAAATTCTGCAGGCCTTGCGCGCATGCCCAGGGCCCCAGCGCCCAGCCTTCCCCTCCTTGGCCTTCTCGACCACATTCCCCTTTCCAACACCAAAACCTTTTCACCCCAACCATTTTTTCACAAATCCCCGCTGTTTCAAACTTTCAAACTCACCAAAATCACACTTTTTTCCTTGCCACCAAGTGTTCGACAAAATGTCCGAACCAAACCCCTCACTCCCAAATAACACCGTGCCGCCCCCAACCCAAGCCAAAACATTAAACACTGCCTCCACTAGCTCCCAGCAGCCACAAACTTCTGGGAATTCGGGAAAATCTTTATGGATTGGTGATTTGGAGCCATGGATGGATGACAAGTATTTGTTATTCGTTTTCTCAAACGTGGCGATTCAAGGAGCCAAGGTTTTTCATCACAAAAACTCTTCCTTTGGTTTTCTTGAGTTTGAATCTAATGATATTGCAGGTTTGACATCATAATCTTTTCATGGCGTCTTCTGGGGCCCATGAAAAAAAGTCAATCCTTAAGCTAGTTGTAGAAAAGAAAAGTATGGTTAAGAGTACTTTAGAAGTGTCCTCCTCTTGGGCAAATAAGGTTATAGTGATAGAGGTCGGGTCCCACTTCACCTTTGAAGCTGTGGACCTTGATATTAAGGATGACATCTTACTTATACCGGATGATGTTATTGATGACAATGATGTTGGATGGCTTTGCTGTATTGTGGGTTATTTCTCGGGGTACTCTATGCCTTTTCATGTTGTCCGCTCAATTGCTTTTCGTGCATGGGAAGCTGCAGGGTTGGAAGATGTTATGTCCACAGGCACTGGTTTCTACATGTTCAAATTTAGGGTCGAGGATGCGGTGCATTCGATCCTTGAGAGAGGGGCATGGATGTTTGGGGGTAAGTCTATTATTCTGCAACAATGGCATGCTCAGTTTATTTTTGATAAAAGCCGCATCTTTAAGGTTCTAGTAT
The DNA here is from genome assembly GCF_008641045.1 of Pistacia vera. Taxonomy (NCBI): domain Eukaryota; kingdom Viridiplantae; phylum Streptophyta; class Magnoliopsida; order Sapindales; family Anacardiaceae; genus Pistacia; species Pistacia vera. The sequence continues at coordinate 121,351 of NW_022195521.1, read as the reverse complement.
GGGCTCGTTTGCATGGTTTGCCTTATCTTTTGTGGTCCCACAAATGACTCTGCATGGTTTCTTCTATGTTGGGTTGACCATTGTCTAGTGATAAGACAACATCAGAGCAGACCAGTTTGGATTATGCTCGGGTATGTGTTGAGCTAGATACAGCAAAGCATCTAAGACGTCATTTTAAATTTCAATGCTGGTTATCTACGGAACCCATTCAGATTACAGTGGAATATGAGTGGAACCCCAAGAGGTGCCCTAAGTGCTATGTTTTTGGTCATGTTTGTCACCAACCAGAGGTACCTATTACGGCTATAGCTTAGGGTAAGAATAAGATAGTTACTAGTTTCCAAAAGGCACCAGGGAAAGCTATTGCAGTGCAATCTGAGAACTGCGAGCCTTTAAGGCAGTCAGCCACTATTGATCCTATTAGGGAGAGGAAGCGGGGGACGGAGAGGGATGTTTTAGTGCTATCTACAGTTTCAGTTCTGAGTACAGTTAGAGTTGGGGATGCTTCTTTGGCTCTGGTCCTGTATCAGTAGACTGTTCGTGCTAGCAGAGGTGAATTTTTTGGCTCTGAATCGGGGTTAGAACCCGATTCACCTTTTCCTATTGAGGATGAGCAGGACCATATTATGGGATTTACAAATTGCACAGAAAACACTCAGTCCTTTATGAGTTATGGGAGTAGGCAATCTACTTCTTCCAATAGGTTTGCCTCGCTTGTTCTGCATAGTGACGATCTCCAGACACTTGATGCCACCTTATCTGGATCAGTTTCCTTGCCACCCCTGGTAAAGGGGATAGGTTGGTGAAAGCAGGGGTTTCAACTCAAGTGATTTTTTAGCTTGTTTCTATCCCAATTCCAATGATAGGGAGTTGGAATATTAGAGGCCTTAATGGCTTCTCGAAACAACGCACAGTGCGAAATTGGAATTATGACCCCTCTTTGGGTTTGATTGGTTTGTTGGAGACTAAGGTTGAGCAGTCTCATTTACAGTCGGTGGTCTCGTCAGTTTGTCCTTCGTGGCAGTTTTTATCAAATGCGATAGATTCTATTGCTTGCCGTGTTCTAGTATGTTGGGACTCTTCTCTTTACTCTGTGAATAGTCTTCATTGCTCTCTTCAGGAGATTACTTGCAGGGTTACTCATGTTTCTGAGGGGTTCTCATTTGGGATTACTTTTGTGTATGATTCTAATGACTCTGGGAATCGCTGCAATCTGTGGGATTTCCTTAGGGATCAGTTGGCAGAGTTTGATTCGAAGGGGCTCCTGTGGCTTGTGTTGGGTGATTTTAATGCCATCTTGGGAGCCTCTGACAGAGTGAGTGATGATCCTGCGTGGTATGGTTATATGGATGATTTTGGCCAATGTACCCATGATGCTGAGTTGATTGGGGTTCCTTTTACTAGGCTTTGGTATACTTGGCATAACGGTCAACAGGGCGATGGGATTATTTTATGGAAGCTCGATTGGGTCTTTGCATCACTTTCTTGGTTCCTTGATCGACCGAACACAGTTTCAGAGTTTCGACCTCGGGATGTTTAAGATCATAGCTCTATTGTTGTCCGGTTTGGTCCCTGCCGTGGTAAGGTACCATCCCCTTTCAAATTTCTAAATTTTTGGGCTAATCATGCAAATTTTAGGGATATTGTTCAGGCAATTTGGGACGAGCCTATTGTAGGCAATCCTATGTTTTGTCTTACGCAGAAATTGGGTTAGTGAAACGGAAGCTCAAAGCTTTACATATTAGGGTTTCCAGTCATATCTCCAGTAGGGTAATTGAGGCTCGGGCTCAGTGGGCAAGAACTCAACAAAATTTGGATTGGGATCCCTTTTCTACTGAGTGTATCTCTGAGGAGAGGAACCTTGCCAACCAGTATTTCAGTCTTTGTTGAGATGAGGAGGCTTTCTTTAAGTAGCGGTCTCGTGTTTAGTGGCTGAACTTAGGGGATCAGAATACTAATTTCTTTCATAAGTCGCTGATCCATAGGCAGGTTCGGAACTGCATCCACGGTTTGGTTGATGGGAATGGTACCCATATTACTGACAGTCAAGGTTTAGGGTGTCTAGCGGTGGGTTTTTTTCAGGATCTTCCTGCTACCCCTAGTCAACCTCAGATTGTAGAGACTGCCAGGTATTTTTCTGGATGCATTTCTCTTGATATGATTTCTCCCTTGACTACTCCTATAATTGATGATGATACTAGAATTGCTTTATTCTCTATCCCGGATGATAAAGCCCCGGGCCCGGATGGATTCACATCTTTGTTTTTTAAGCGGCCATCATATATTATTGGTACAGATTTCAGAGATGCAGTGAGACATTTTTTTGCTACTAATGAAATGCCAAGATGTGTTAATGCCACCAGGATTGCTTAGGTTCCTAAGGTACAGAGCTCGAGTCGTATGACGAACTTTAGGCCGATATCTTATTATAATGTACTTTGCAAGTGCATTTCTAAGGTGATTGTGAATCGGTTTAAAGTAGTGCTTCCGGATATTATTGGGGTTTCCCCGTCAGCTTTTGTCCTGGGTCGAAGGATTTCTGATAATATTCTGCTGACTCAGGAGGTTTTGCAGAATTATCATCTTGGGGGTACTTCACCTCGATGTGCCCTTAAAGTTGATATTCAGAAAGCTTTTGATACTGTGAGCTGGGATTTCATCCTTTTGGGATTGCGTACTGTGGGTTTTCTTGAGCGTATGGTGAGGTGGATCATGACATGTATCTCTACGCCGGATTTCTTTGTTGCCCTGAACGGAGAGCTTCATGGTTTTTTTAGGTCCTTTCGGGGTGTTTCGCAGGGGGACACTCTTTCTCCTTACCTTTTTGTGTTGGCTATGGAGGGGTTAGCTAGTATTTTTCGGGAAACCTCTCACATCCCTGGTTTTCATTATCCTTGGAGATGTAGGCGGGCAACTATTACTCATTTGTGTTTTGTGGATGATTTGATGGTGTTTTGTAGAGCAAATACTTCCTCTGTTAGCTTGATCAAATCGGCCTTGGATTATTTTGCTAAGGTTTCTGGATTAGTGACTAATGCAGAGAAGAGCCAGTTGTTTCTTTCTGGAGTTACAGATGAGGAGTAGATTGGGTTACAGTCTATCATGGGTTTCCAGTTGGGCCAGTTACCGTTATGATATCTAGGGGTTCCTCTAATCTCTACCCGCCTTCGACATTCTAATTATAGGCCTCTGTTAGAGTGAATGCTCTCTCGGATTAGGCTATGGATGTCGGCATCTTTGACCTATGTAGGCTGACTACAGCTGATAAATCGGTACTTTTCTCCATACAGGTTTATTGGTCATCCATGTTTCTTTTGTCGGCAGCTACAGTTAGACAGATTGAGAGTATTTTGGCCTCGTTTCTTTGAAAGGGTACTTCTTTGTCCCCTTCTGGTGCCAAGGTTTCATGGTCTTCTGTTTGCTATCCATTGACGGAGGGTAGCCTGGGGATTAAAAGGATCCAAGATTGGAATAGGGCGGCTATTCTTAAGCATGTTTAGAGACTACTTACTGATAGATCCTTTATATGGTCTTCTTAGGCCCGTTTGGTTCTCCTCCGTGGTCGGTCCTTTTGGCATATCCGAGTTACTTCTAGGGCTTCATGGGCTTGGAGGAAGATTTTTCTTAGTAGGGTTTGGTGCCGGGGTCTTATTGCGACTTGTATTGGAGATGGTAGAGACACCATGTTATGGCGAGATCACTGGCTTCTACAGGGTCCTTTGTTTGACTTGCTCCCTTTTAGAACCTTGACTTCCACTGGTTTGTTGTGGGATGCTCGGGTTTCAAATATTATTCGAGATGGTTTGTGGGACTTTCCTTCGGGCAGTGCAGACTTTCAGCATATCTGGGACTCTATTACAGTGTAGCCTTCAGCGAGTCATCCTGACCACCTTGTGTGGAAGGGCCATCCATCTGGACGTGTCTCTATTGATTCAGCCTGGAATATATTGCGAGACAAACGGGATGTGAACTCAATTAATCATCTCTTGTGGCTTCCTGGGCATATTCCACGTCACTCTTTCATTCTCTGGCTCGCTTCTCTTGGTCGGCTTCACACCATGGATTGGCCTAGCTCTCATGGTGTCATTATGTCCTCCTGGTGTGTTTTGTGCAGATCAACTATAGAGACCCATGACCATTTTTTTTCAGCTGTGACTTTTCCAGTTATGTTTGGTGAGAGGTCACTACCAGAACGCTCTCTGCATGGCCTACTCTCTCCTCGCTCCCTCTGCTCCAGTGGGCTAGCTTGCATCTTCGACGAAAAGGTGACTTCAGCCACCTTCTTTCCCGGTTGGTCCTTTCAGCCATAGTTTATTCCCTATGATTCGAACGGAATAATCGCGTGTTTTGTCAACATTATAGCTCTCGCAGAGATATTGTCTTAACAATTTGTGATCTAGTTTGGGCCAAGATTTTGGGTCTAGTACCTAAGTACGAGATCTCGACTCAGCTCCGTGTGATATGGCATCTTCCTGATTAGCTTATATTATAAATAATAGAAGAAAGAGTTCTTCAATTCATATATGTAAATTGCTTCCTTTATTCAGTCATGCATTTAAAATAAAGTATGTATATGAATTGTCCAGATGATTCATTTAATCGGTAAATGAATTATCGAAAAGGGTTCCCTACGGAAGCAATATAATTTGGGCAACTATGTTGCACAGTAGGCATACCAGATGCTTCCGAAAGATATCATGAGTTGATATAAGTACGGATGACGATGATAGTCATGTCACTGGGGCATTGGTATGAATTAAAAGTTAGTGAACTGTTTTTCGAACGTGACCGAATAACGACAAATCACTTGGAAAAGCATGTAGTCAATGATTTATCATTTGGTTATATCAGTCCACGATGTAGTCCTTCGACCTGAGACATTTAGTCGGATTCAATATGGATGCGTATTTCATATGCGAAAACGAACGATCGTCAAGAGGGGATCCATTGACTCGAAAATATAGGATCGGGAGTACCGCTGACTCCATCCGGATTCGAGTTCCTAGACGAACATCGATAAATGTCGAAAAACTGAATCTCTGGCCAGAGTCTATTATTAGTCATACAAAAGTAAGTTTGTGATGACAAGTTCCGGACATACTGATCGACGATTCGGTAGAAGATCGAGTTTAGGATTTTGACATTCCATGAATCCATACTCGATTAGGATATCTCAATGGAGGGACTTTACCTGCATGGTACGTATGATCTGAAATGGGTTCGATGAAGTATTTCTTTATCGTGGTTTAGGGACTATGACACATTGCTAGATGTTTACCATAGTCGTTGGGCCTCCGGACAGGTTTTTAGATTCATCCAGAACCGGCTCACGGCTAATCTATGGTGGACCTACATGGTCACACCAATAGCCTTGAGAAGTTAGAGAAGGATGAGAGAGAGAAATGATTATCCGAAGAGGGGTAGCACCTTCCGAGGGTAATAACGGGATTTCTATAGTAATAGTTACATAGAAATCATTTGTGACATTTTAAGGGTTAAAATGGTCAAGCAATAATTAATTATATTTAATTATTATATCTTAAAGTGTTAAGATTAATGAGATGAACAAAAATAGCCTTTTAATAGTTAAAGGGTAAAAAGGGGTAAATTTTTGGGTTGTTAATGTAAACTAGTTTAGTTTACATGGGCCCTTGAATAATATTGATTATTCAAAGGGTAGCATATTAAATTCGTGGGGTCCCTTTATAAAATAAGATTTTATTGGGCTTGGAAGTGAAAAATAAATAATTGCAATATTGCCCAAGTATATATAAGTGCAAAAGGTTGCATTTTTGTTCATTCTTGACTAGTTCACAAAAACACAAACCAAAACTCTCTCCCAAACCCACGGCCACTCTCTAATCTCTCAAGGTGGTGTTAAAGTGTGGAGGTTTCATCCTTTTGAAGCTAATCTTCATCAATCCAAAGCAAAGGAGTAGGTATAATCTCTTTTCCAAGCTTTGTTTGAAAACCGGTTTTAGAATCCATGCTTTCATGCTTTCATTCTCCATCTCCACCACTCTTCATGCATGCTGATTCTTACACTTTTGTGCTGGTTTGTGGCTTTGTGTTTGTGGTGAGCCTGCGTGCTCTTTTATGCCGGTTTGTGGCTTTGTTATTTATGGCATCTTCTTGCTTTGTGGGGAGCCTACGTGCTCTCTTTATGTTATTCATGACTTTGTGGGTTTTCCCACAGGTTTTTGACTGAGATTTATCAGTCATCCTCTTGGGGTATGTCCCTCGTATTTGTACATTTTTGGTCTCTTTTATAAATACTTATCTTATCCAAAAAAAGTTTAGGGTTTAGGGGTTAGGGGTTAGATTTTAGGGGTTAGATTTTAGGGGTTAGGGTTTAGGGGTTAGGGTTTAAAGGTTTAGGGTTTAGGGTTTTAGGGGTTTAGGGGTTTAGGGTTTAGGGTTTTAGGGGTTAGGGTTTAGGGTTTTGGGTTTAGGGTTTTAGGGTTTTAGGGTTTTGGGTTGAGGGTTGAGGGTTTAGGATTTAGGGGGTTAAGGTTTTGGGTTTTGGGTTTAGGGGTTAGGGTTTTGGGTTTTGGGTTTCGGGTTTCGGGGTTAGGGTTTTTAGGGGTTTTAGGGGTTTAGGGTTTAGGGGTTTTAGGGGTTTAGGGTTTAGGGAGGGAGGGAGGGTTTAGGGAAAAAACTAGAAATTTTTCTAAGTTTTTGCTCTCAACTCATTCTCGCTGCCGGAAGTTTGTCAGCTTGTTTTGGGTGCGTCTGATGTCGGAATCGGATGATCCACCCATCATTAGAAAGAGTTTTGAATGAGCTTTCTGGTTGTTTTGTCACTGCTAGTATTTGCTGGGTATTTCGCTGGGATTTGGCCATGAAATTTCATGGAATCTGCAGATCTGCTCGTTCTCACTGCCGGAACTTCGGCAGCTTGTTCCGAGCGTGTCTGATGTCGAAATTGAACGATACACCCACCGTTGGAAAGAGTATTGAATAGGCTATCTGGTTGTTTCATCATTGCCTCTTGTCGTTGCTTCTATCACTGGGAGTTTGCCTTGAAAGTTCGCAGAATCTGTAGATCTGGAATTTTCGTGGACCTATTTTGGTGTGTTTTTGGATTGATTTTCTGCAATTTTTTTGTGGTTTCTTGCTGTGCTTTGGTTGTTGTAGATTCCTGGAAAACGTGTTGTATTTGGTGGAGTTTTGGATGCTTTTATTGTGCATGAAAACTGTTCGATAATAGTCTACTACAGGCCTTGCGTGAAAGCCTAGCGCGTGCGCCCAGTGCCCAGCCTTCCCCTCTTTGGCCCTCCCGACCATATTCCCTTTTCCAACACCAAAACCTCTTCACCCTAACCATTTTTTCACAAATCCTTGCTGTTTCAAACTTTCAAACACACCAAAATCACACCTTTTTTTTCCTACCACCAAGTGTTCGACAAAATGTTTGAACCAAACATGTAACGCCCCACTTGAGGTACGTAGTTATTGTTTCTTCTTTTGCTCTTATTTGAGTTGGTTTCTTGGTAATATTGTTTGGTTGACCTTTGATTGAGTGTTATGTTGAATACTTGCCCTGAAATAGGTTGAAAATAGAAGAAGTTCAGTGTTCCAAGCATTGCCGGGGTGAAGAAGAATCTTCGCCGCGGCGAAGGGGTGTTGAAGCCACGGGAAGCTGCTGGACAGTTTCGCCGCGGCAACAAAAGCTTCCTCGCTGCGGCGACGGGCCGACCAAAATGTTTGTTAAGTTTTAGATATTTTCTTCCCTAAGGGCAATTTGACCATTCTACCCCTAATTAGCAGGAAAAGTGGGGAGTAAACTGTAAGGAATTTTCATGGAGAATATGTTGCTATGGGGGTGTGTTAGTAATGAATCAAAGGATATAGATAGAATTCCCAAAGAAGAGTAAGGGCAAAATGGGAATGCTTGTGTATAAATTTCATTAAAAGGAATTAAGNATATGGTGCTACAACTGCAAAAATCGTTGACTTTGTTTGTTCAGAGCTAAATATCCCACTGCCGGTTGAGTTTTCATTTGTTAAGCACTTTGAGAAGCCTCTCATTCGCTGAAAATGAGTATCTCATAGCCCCTTTGTATAAGCTATATCCAAATCAAATATTGCCTCCATAGAGGATGAATTATCAAACATTTCATAAAGGAATTAAATTGAACATGAGAAGGCACAGTGAGCTGTTTCTTTGCCATCTTTGTTTTGTTCTTAGGGGGCGGGGATTCAGAATTTGATCATCTAGTGATGATATGTTGATAGATAGTACTTTATGCTCAAGCTAATACATTTGTACAAAGTAAAGTGTTTAAAGATGATTTTATGTTTTTAAATTAAAGATAAATTAAACAAGTTGAAGAAAGATTATGTCAAACATTGAGGCGTGACACATCAATTTGTAGGGATAGTTTGTATCAATAATTTGTATATAACAAAACCGTATATTGATATATTGGGACAACCCAAGCGGTGATTTCACCCCAAAAAAAAAGAGAAATTATTTTTATCACTTATTTTTGAGATATACATATAATTTAATTGCAATAATATGTATGTTTTAAAAAATGTAAACTTTTACTTTTACTTGGTGGAGTTTTATGAGGTCGTTGAACTCATAAAGGTGATCCTACGGATCTGAATTTCCATCGAATGCCCGTATGTCAGGCATTCTGAATCTTATCCTTTAATTTGATTAAAGTGTATTTTGTATGAAGAGTATGCAAATGTTGCAACTGTTTAGGGGTGGAAAATAATGTTGGCATGAGGTTACAGATTATTAATTCATGTGATGAATTATGATATTATGTATTCATGATGATGGTAATTTTAATGTATGATATTTAATTTGATTAAATTATCATATAATGCATCATTGCATAATATAAATTATTATATTTTTGAAATGTAATAATTTGTTTTTGAATAGTTTCAAAAAAATGATGATGTAAGATGATATGATTGTCTTTGAGAAGATAAATATGTCCTAAAAATTATTATTTTATTTAAAATAACTTGTGTCATAGAATTATTACTCTTGAAGTAATAAAACTCATTTTTTTATGTCATGCATGACTTTTTTGAAAAGTCTTGAAATGTTATTAATAATTAAATAACAAAATCATTATTATATCTTTGGGTGGAATATGACAAAAGTGTTTGTGTAATGATTTCCTTGAAATGTGTAATTGTTGCATGCCCCAAAATTATGATAAAGTTACCACATGCATTCATATAATATTTGTTAATATATGAGATATATTTATATATATTAGTAAATATATGTGTATATTTTAAATTGTTTATATTCATACCTTTAAATAATTGTTTATTATATTTGGTGTGAATGTTTAATATTTATTTATATGATGGATGAATATTAGATTAGAGGGTTGATCATGGGTGCCATTTAGTTTTCAAAATATTCAGAAGTGTTTGTAGTATTCTTTTATTAAATGGCTTGTAATAATTAAATTTTATTTATTTATTCTAATCGAGCTAGCGTGCCTAAGATCCAATTTGTAATTGAATTGGCTAGATGGGAACCCGAAGAGCATCCAGATGACGATCCGATCGAAGATATAGGACTAGGGTAAATAGTTTACCTTCATGATGTATTTTCGAAAAGCATTTTCGAAAAGCCCGATGGTTAACCCACATGCTTTAATTTATGCATATATGTGATATGTATGAAAGTTAGTTAAACATGACATGTTAAAAAATTAATTAACTAAGGTTAAACCTAAATCTCCCCAATTAAAATTATTAAATCCAAGTCTCCCATTATGGCATAACTAAATTCTTTGATATAAATTTTAATATCCCAAGATTTCTATTATGTGAGGGATGTGATCTTTATATCATATAATTAAGTTGATCTTGTTCTTGGATGGATATTTTCACCTTGACCAAGATTTATATTATGTGAGGACATGATAAAAATGTCATCCTAAGAAAGCACAATGGTTCAGATTTAACTAGCCTAGGGTACCACGAATTCTATTATGTGAGGTATCCAAAGCTATGACAAGGAATATGAATCAAATCTTATATAGTGATATAAATGGAAAATAGTTTCCTACTGATTAGACTTAATTAACCAAGAATTCTATTATGTGAGGTTAATTGAATTTAATAAGAAATTGATTCCCCACTAAGAAATTTAATCCAACGAAAATTTTCGGATACTATCTAAGGGAGTGTAGGACTCGAATAAAATAGTTGGAGCTAATTTGATTATGCAATAAAAGGTTTAAAAGGATTACAAGACACTAGTGGAATTATTTTTCTTTGCAGTTTCATCTTTGTGATATATAATCAAAAATGGCCAACAATGTTCTCCTAAAGATACTGGATAATAACATGTTAACCAGACCCAACCTTAAGGATTGGCTAAGAAATCTCAGACTCATTCTAGATTTCAAAAGGATTGCTTATGTCCAAGAAGCACTTCTTCCACTTGATATTGGACCTGATGCTCCACAAGCTGAGCTTGATGCTTTTGAAAAATGGAGAGAGGATAGTAGGAGGCCTAGAAATTACATGCTAGCCTCAATGAATAAAGAACTTCAGACTAAGCACAAAAATGTTTCGAATGCTTATGATATCCTCATAGCTCTACAAGAGTTGTATAGCGAAAATCCAAGAGTGGTTGAGTATGAGTTATGTGCATCCCTCTTTAGCATGAAGTTAAGGGAAGGGGTACCTCCAAATGATCACACTATTAAGATGATCAATGGATTAGGTCCTGGATGGATATGGGGTGGTCATGCTAGACTGCTTGAAAGTGAATTTGATTCTACAATCTCTTCCTTCAAGTTATAAACCGTTTATAACTAACTACAATCTCAATAGGATTGAGCGAAACCTCTCTAAATTGCTAAATGAGTTTCAAGAATTTCACAGGCAGAATGTGAAAAGGAAAGGACATAAGGATGTCTTTGCTGCCTCCACCAGCATGGCTAATAAAAGGCCCAACAAGCAACAAAAGAAAGGTCCAAAAGTTGGACCCAAGAATAAGAGCTTCAAGAAGCCAGCGGCGAAGGCAGAGAAGGCCAATACAAAGGGAAAATGTTTCCACTGTGGAGAAGATGGACACTGAAAGAGGAACTGTCCTCAATACCAAAATAATCTGAGGAAAGGCAAAGGAAAAGCAGGTACGAACCAATGTCTTATGATTGAATATGAATTAAGTGTTAATTAAGATAGTTATTCCTATCTTGGAGAGTATAAGTGAAAAGCAGGTACGAACCAATGTCTTATGATTGAATATGAATTAAGTGTTAATTAAGATAGTCATTCTTGGATATTAGATTCAGCAACAACATCTCATGTTTGTATGTCTTTGCAGGTAGTTCATAATAGTTCTGAGGTGACAAAAGGGCGAGATCATTTTGAGGATGGTGAATAGGGCACGAGTTGCAGCTGAGGTCATGGGGAATTGCCTAATAAGAGTACCTTCAGGGCATGTTTTGAATTTATTTAAAGTATTGTGTTTTGGAAAAGCCACTAGAAACATCATTTTTATTTATGCTTTGTGTAAAGTAGGTTACCATGTACTGTTTAATGGAAATGAATGTTCAATACATTTTGGAAATGTTTTAGTTGGTAAAGCTATGAATACAAATGGTTTGTATGTCTTAGAACTAAATGACTATGCTTCAATCAATACAATTTCCAATAAAAGAACTCGATCTGAATCAAATCCTAAAATTTTATGGCATCATAGATTGGGTCATATAGGAGAGAGAAGATTAGTACAGCTTGGAGAAAGTGAGATCATAAACTCATTGGTTCTGAACCCTATCTAACCTGTGAATCGTGTTTTCGACTAAAGATGACCAAGTCTCCCTTTAAGAGTAAAGGAGAGCGAGCTAAAGAACTATTAGGACTCATACATACAGATGTGTGTGGACCATTCAGTACTTTTGCCAAGGGAGGATTTGAATACTTCATTACCTTTACAGATGACATGTCACGATATGGGTATTTGTATTTAATGAAATACAAATCTGAATCCTTTGAAAAATTTAGAGAATTCAAGAATAAAGTAGAAAATCAAACTGGAAAGAGTATTAAAATAATACGATCAGATCGTGGTGGTGAATACTTGAGTACAGAGTTTCAAGAGTTCTTAAAAGAAAATGGGATCATCTCACAATTGACTCCTCCCTATACACCCCAACTTAATAGAGTGTTTGAAAGGAGAAATCGTACCCTATTAGATATGATACAATCGATGGTAAGTTTTACAGACTTGCAAATGTCTCTATGGGGGTGCGCTCTCCAGACCGCTGTGCACATCCTTAATAGGGTCCTGTCTAAAACTGTCTAGAAAACACCATATGAGATATGGTATGGAAAACGTCCAAGTCTGAATTATATGAAGATTTGGGGTTGTCCAGCTTATGTTAAATTAGTTAAATCTGATAAGCTAGATGTTAAATCCGAGAAGGGTGGGTTCATTGGATATCCTAAAGATAGTTTAGAATATTACTTTTACTTCCTAAGTGATCAAAGAGTTTGGATCAGTAAAAATGCACACTTCATCGAGAAAGAGTTCTTAGAGGAAGGCAGTGTTAGAAGAAATATTGAACTCAAGGAAGAGTTCAAAGAGCCAAGAACCGAGATTGCTAAAGTTGGAACGTCCACTCAGAGAACCTCAGTATAAGATACTATGGTTCTAATGCGAAAGTCTTCTAGAATATCAAAACCTCTAGAAAGATATGGGTTCCTACATAAGCAAGATTTTGAATCTTACTTAGTAGGAGTAGATGATCATGGTGATGATCCTAGAAGCTACGAAGAAGCAATACTAGATAAAGATTCAGGAAAATGGCTGGAAGCGATGGATTCTTAGATAGAATCAATGCATGCCAATAAAGTATGGTCACTTATGGATCCACTAGAGAGAATAGTTCCTATAGGTTGCAAATGGGTCTACAAGAGAAAAGTTGGCAAGGATAGGGAGGTAGAGACTTTCAAAGCTCGACTGGTGGCAAAAGTTTATACTCAGAAACAAGGATTGGATTATGAGGAAACCTTCTCGCCTATAGCTATGATTAAATCCGTCCATATAATGCTAGCCATCACAGCATACCATGATTATGAAATTTGGCAAATGGATATCAAAACAGCTTTCCTTAATGGGTTTATTGAGGAAAATATCTATATGGAACAACCAATAGGTTTTGTATCCTCTGCTGAAAAACATAAGGTATGCAAATTACATCGATCCCTTTATAGATTGAAGCAAGCTTCAAGAAGCTGGAACATTCGATTTGACGACATAATCAAATCATTTGGTTTTGTCAAGAATCTGGATGAGCCTTGTGTATACAAATGGGTTAAAGATCATGTCATCACGTTTCTCATATTATATGTAGATGACGTACTTTTGATGGGAAATGACATAGGCATGATGATAGAGGTTAAAGTCTGGTTATCCAAAACGTTTTCGATGAAAGACTTAGGAGAAGAGACCTATGTCCTTACCATTCGTATCTATAGAGATAGAACAAAAAGGATAATTGGATTATCCCAGAAATTGTACATAAAGGAAATGCTGAAAAGATTTAGCATGGAAAACTCTAAGAGAGGTCTCTTGCCCTTCACTCACGGTCTTCATCTTTCCAAAGAGATGGGTCCAAAGACCGATGAAGATGAAGAGCGACAGCAGATGCGTAATGTGCCGTAGGTAGCTTAATATACACAATGCTATGTACAAGACCTGATATAGCTTATGCTTTAAGTGTTACAAGCAGATATCAGTCAAATCCAGGAGAGAAACATTGGTCGGTTGTAAAGTCAATCCTTAGTTCTTAAGAATTAAACATTCAAGGATACTCAGATTCTGATTTCCAATCAAATATTGATGATAGAAAGTCTATGTCATGGTACATTTTTATATGTAATGGAGGTGTTGTTAGTTGAAAAAGTTCCAAACAGACAATTACTGCGGACTCCACTACAGAAGCTGAAAACATTGCTGCTTCAGAAGCAGCAAACAAGGTTGTTTGGATGCGAAAGTTCATAATTGAACTTGGTGTGGTTCCGAACATGGGTTACCTGATAAGCATGTTCTGTGACAATACTGAAGCTATTGCACAGGCAAAGGAACCAATGGCACACAAAAAATCCAAACACATTCAGCGCAAGTATCACATTTTGAGAGAATTCTTGGAGCTAGAGAGATTGTAATTCTGAAGACACCTTCAGTAGAAAATGTAGCTGATCCACTGACTAAGGTGATGACACTAAAGCAATTAGACCATCATCTTGAGAAGATAGGTATGAGATACAACATCGAATGGCTTTAGTGCAAGTGGGAGCTTGTTAGTGTATGCCCTAGAAACCATTTGTATTGTTGGTTTCAGAGCATTTTGTCTTGTATCAATATATCATAAACAATAGAAGAAAGAGTTCTTCAATTCATATATATAAATTACTTCCTTTTTTCAGTCATGCATTTAAAATAAAGTATGTATATGAATTGTCCAGATGATTCATTTAATCGGTAAATGAATTTATCAAAAGGTTCCCTACGGAAGCAATATAATTTGGGCAACTATATTGCATAGTAGGCATACTGGATGCTTTCGAAAGATATCATAAGTTGATATAAGTATGGATGACGATGATAGTCATGTCACTGGGGCATTAGTATGGATTAGCGGTTGGTGAACTATTTTTCGAACATGACCGAATAACGACAAATCACTTGGAAAAGCATGTAGTCAATGATTTATCGTTTGGTTATATCAGTGCACGATGTAGTCCTTAAACCTGAGACATTGTGGTCAGATCCAATACGAATGCGTATGGTTCATATGGTGTATAAGTACAAGACTAGTCATGTTTTGTATGATAAAGCTTATTTGGTCATGCGTTGTTCATATGCGGAAACGAACGATGGTCAAGAAGGGATCCATTGACTCGGAATTATAGGATCAGGAGTACCGCTGACTCCATCTGGATTCGAGTTCCTGGACGAACATCGATAAATGTCAAAAATCAGAATCTCTGGCTAGAATCTGTTATTAGTCATATGAAAGCAAGTTCGTGATGACATGTTCCAGACATATTGATCGACGATTCGGTAGAAGATCGAGTTTAGGATTTTGACATTCCATGAATCTGTACTCGATCAGGATATATCAATGAAGGGACTTTACTTGCATGGTACATATGATCTGAAAATGGTTCAATGAAGTATTTCTTCATCGTGGTTTAAGGACTATGGCACATTGCTAGATGTTTACCATAGTCGTTGGGCCTCTAGATAGGTTTTCGGATTCATCCAGAACCGACTCACGGCTAATCCACAATGGACCTACATGGTCACACCAATAGCCTTGAGAAGTTATAGAAGGATAGGAGAGAGAAATGATTATCCGAAGAGGGCTAGCACCTTCTGAGGGTAATGACAGGATTTATATGGTAATAGTTACATAGAAAGTTATTTGTGATGTTTTAAGGGTTAAAATAGTCAAGCAATAATTAATTGTATTTAATTATTATATCTTAAAACGTTAAGATAAATGAGATGAACTAAAATAACCTTTTAATAGTTAAAGGGCAAAGGGGTAAATTTATGGGTTGTTAATGTAAACTAGTTTAGTTTACATAGGCCCTTGTATAATATTTGATTATTCAAAAGGCAAATTAATAAATGTTTGGGCTCCTTTTAGAATAACATTTTATTGGGGCATGCAAGTAAAAAACAACTAATTGCAAAATGGCCCATGTATATATAAATGTAAATGGTTGCATTTTAGGTTAAGTGTTCATTTTGTTCACTCAAAAGAAAAACAAGCTCTCTCTCTTAGGTTCGGCCACTCTCTCATTCTCTCAAGGTGGTGTTAAAGTGTGGAGGATTCATCCTTTTGAATCTTGGCTTCATCAAACCTAAGCACTATGAGAAGGTATAAAGTTTTTATGCTTTATTTGCATTTTTTGAATCCTATTAATCCATATCTTTACATGCATCTCTTGTTTACATGCTTCCAATCAACATTTTACGCACTGTAGTGCGCGTAGTACGGGCTTTTGCCTTTTTTCACGTGACCTGCAGGCGTTTTTGGTGATGGCACCGCCTCACTTGACTCTTATGGCATGACCTGATCCAAATGGTCCAGCCTTTGGCTAATCGTTTGGAGAGTATTATTGAACCTCTCCAGATAACTCATTACGGCTGGGTCGAGCCGTGAGGTTGAAGGAATATCCACCATGATACTCGGTGGGACTAGCGGCACTTTGGGAGAAGTGTCATCCTGTACCTGTGGGATTTCCTCATTGTCAAAGTTGGTTTGCTCAATTTCGAAACCACGAGCATTTGCTGATGGGTAGGACCGATTAGTCAGAGGTTTTTGATGAAGAGCAGATACTAAATCAGTCTCTCCTTCTAGTGTCAAACTGTTAATGCTTGATTTTGACATCAACGACCCACACGTGCAAAATGCTAAGCGGGCTTAGAAGTTACATGTGATATGGAAATGTGTAGCAAGAGAGTGAATAAAAGACGATTTTTAAAGTGGTTCGGATGCTCAAAAGCGATTCCTACATCCACTGTGATTGTATTAATAGATTTGATTGGACTGGCGGCACTTCGGGAGAAGTTTCATCCTGTACCTAGGGGATTTCCTCATTGTCAAAGTTGATTCGCTCAATTTTGAAACCACGAGCATTTGCTGATGGGTAGGACCGACTAGTCAGAGGTTTCTGATGAAGAGCAGATACTAAATCAGTCCCTCTTTCTGGCACCAAACTGTTAATGCTTGATTTTGACACCAACGACTCACACGTGTAAAATGCTAAGCGGGTTTAGAAGTTACACGTGATATGGAAATGTGTAGCAAGAGAGTGAATAAAAGACGATTTTTAAAGTGGTTTGAATGCTCAAAAGAGATTCCTACGTCCACTGTGATTGTATTAATAGATGGTTACAGTCAGGTCGCGTGTAACGAGCTGAATTACAATCGAGAGAGAGAGAGAGAGAGAGAGAGAGAGAGAGAGAGAGAGAGAGAGAGAGAGAGAGAGAGTATGTTGTTTTAGACTAGGATAAGCGAGAGAGGAGTCCTTTATTTATAGTGAGAGAATTCAAGGTGATGATTACAAGTCTGCAAATAGGTAGGTGACGTACAAGTCCTTCCTTGCATCCTATTGGTTGTCTGCATAAGAGATATCCTCAAATTGCGCAGGGCTTGGGCAAGTGGACGATCCCTTGCCACATGCAAGTCTGACATTCACCTACTATACTGACAAAAACAATACCTCTTCTGTCATTGCGCAACGTGGCAACGTCTAGACGGCACAAAGCCTCCTTGAATTCTGATTGGCTCCTGTTGACAAGAGTCCACATCAACCCTGACTTTTTAGGCATAACACAAAACAAAAGGAGTGAGTGTTGTTGGGCAACCTTGGTTGAGGTGTGCATTCCTTGTTTTCATTTTGCGATGCTGTTTTGTTTTGCTTTTGTGTTTATTTGCTTGGTTTAGCAATTAGTTAGTAGACTTAGTGATTACTTGATTCTTTTGTCTCTAACTTAGAGCTTGTCTTATGGTAAGAGCGCGCCGCGCCAAGCGCCATAGTTATTTTCTAATATACCCCTATCAAGGGGGCTTTTTTTTTTTTTTTTTTTTTTAACAAGAGAATGTTTGAGTCGTATTATGATACGCTTAACGTAGTGTACACTAAAAAAGAAGAGCAGTTTAATTTGCAGGAAAGTCATCTAATGATTGAATATTATTTCAACTAAAAATCTAATAAAAACTTGCAACCCACAGCACAAGTTTAAGATAAGGACAAATACTTTTTAACATCTAAATCGTACAGGTTATGAATTTGGATACGAATCATACAAATACAGAGTTTGGGTATAATTCTATCAGCGAAGCTGTTGAATTAACCTCATAAAAGTTGTAAAAGTTATTTATAAAAAAATAATTATTAAATTAAATTGAAGACTATAAATAATTTTTGTAATTTATTATAAAAATATTTTATGAATTATAATATGTCAATTTTGTTTATAATATTTGTAACAATGTAATCCAGTTCAGCACACATATGTAACATTTAAAAAAACTTGACAATTTTAAAATTAAAGTTTATGAAATGCAATAAATTTGTTTAAAATTAATTATAATCGTTAAAGTCCTAAATGATTAACTTGAAAATAATAGTATCTCAAATTGGACCAAGTTAATTGATTTTCAAAAACTATATATGTAACTCTAATCCATGACATCCAAATAACCAATTGTATAATCATATGTATATTTTCTATCTCACATTCATGTGGGAGGGTTGAAACTAAAAAATTTGTATTATTTTTATTGACAAATGTTTGCTTATATATATATATATTAATATAATATATATTATATATATATATATCCCCTATCATTAATTCTAGGAATTAAAATAACAAGAGATGGACATTTCGTTAATTGGTGAGAAAAACTTCTGTAGAAATAATGTCCCCTGAATTTTTGTTTGACAGCCTATAGAGGAGGTAACTTTTGGGCATTCTCACAATTTTACAGAATATTTTCGCACTAATTCCATTTATAAACTTTTCATTTATTTTAAGTTTATTAAGTTTTGACATGAAATGACCATAACGTCCCTTCACAGTTTGATTAGCAATCAATTGTGAAGTTATTGAGGTAATAAACGACTGTTAAGGAAAATGGTCTTAAGGTAAATGTAAATCTAGACATACTCTTTTATATTTTATTTTTACCATTGTTCCAAGTTTTAAAGTAAAAGTAGTGCTGCACACCACAACCTTTCTATACTTTTTTTACAAATTTTCTCTCATAATTATGTGGCAAAAAGTGATTGGGTGAAAGTTTATTTTAAATTTAAAATCACCCAAACATCTTTTATCAAATAAGTTTGCAAGAGAAAGCTTGTATAAAAAGGTTCTAATATATGTTGATTAGTTTTAACCATAACAGTTTTTTTTTTCAGTTTTTTTTAATATATTTATTATTGTTATCTCAATTGTTTTTTCGGCAAGTATTTACTATTTTATTTCTAATTAGAAAAAAAAAAATCAATTTAATGAAATTTGATCTCATAAAATGTAAATTACACGCGTGTAAAAATTAAGAACCAAATTTGTGTCAAGAAGCTTATTAACCTCTTTAATCTAATTTCAAAATTTAAATTATCTTTAATGGTACTTTACAAATGTTTTAAGGAATATGATCAAGAAATTGATTTTGTATTTTCAAAATTTGGAAACAGATTTGGTATCATTTATAAAAGCATTTTCTGAAAATTAAAAAAAAAAAAAAAAACAATGAAAACACGTTTTCTACACTTTTTTTTTTTTTTTGAAAAAAAATTATTAATCTTCTTTTCATAATGATTTAATTCTAAATTTACTTAAAAAAAGTTATAAATACAGTAGAGAAATAAAACATTTCACAATATACAAATTTTAACTTTTGAAAGGCAATCTCCTATTTATTGTGAAATTAATGGTTTTTCTGGCTATTAGCGGGTAATAATTCAATCATAAATTAAAAGTAATATTCACCCTTACGTTTTTTTTTTTTTTTTTTTATTGCTATTCTTATGCCAAAGTGGTCTTTTGATTTAGCTTTAGCTTTTTCTTTAATTAACAAGACAAACAAAACGCATTGACCATATTACTTAAATGCTCTATTTTAAAACCCGGACCGACCCGACCAGTTTAACCAATCTAATCAAGACCCAGGGCCTTCGCCAAGCCCGTCACCATTTCCATTGTTCACCAATTTCAATCTCAAACCCTAGAGAGGAGAGCGGCGGTCAGCGAGCAGACAGTGGCGAGGATGTTGAAGGTTTTGGAGAGGAAGTGCTAGCAAGTTGAAAGGCGACGAAGGTGATAAAAGGTAAAAGTTGCACGGTCACAATAGCAGGTTGTTGTCGACAATTGGTAGAGTGACGAGATGTGAGATGGTTTTTGTCAGGAGGCTGAAGAGAGTGTTTTCATGGTGATGGGGAGTGTTGTCGACGCAGGAAAAATGCCCTATTTGGCCTGGGTTGTCAATGCTAATGGTGGGTTTTTTGCCGCAAAATGTTTCTGTTTCGACGAAGTCTTGGGCATATTTGCTGGGAATGGCTCAAAGGATGGTAGGATTTACATTTGTTGTGTCACCGCCCGCCTACTAGTTGACCACCGATTTCATTTAGGGTATGTTTGCTGGATTTCAAACTTGTAGGGTGTAATTTTTTACTGGTGTGTTTGCTTATTCAAAAATTTTGGACACACTAACGCCAATGTTTATCCGTCGTTCAAACTGGTTCAATTGGTCAACCTGAGACCCAACTACTTGTCAGGTACACCCATGCAATTATTAAAACACTGCTTATATGCAACTTTGTAAAATGGGTGCAAAGATGTTAAGATAAAAATATGTATGTATATACGTCTACAAATCTTTCGTAGTAATATGTTTTGATTAAAAATAAGAATTATAAACCTTAAATGAGATTAATGTTTGATTATTACCAAAGCAAAACATTGTGCTAATAGGTGCTTTTCTTTTCCTATCATTACGGGAAGTATTTATTACCTTTACTTTTAGCTTTGGATTTCCATCATGTAAGTCAAGTATCTTTTTCATATTTAATTGTGTGCTGTATCTTTTTCATATTTTAAGTTTGTGTGCTATATCTTTTTCATATTTTAAGTTTGTGTGCTGTTCTTTTTCATATTTTAATTTTGTGTGCTGTATCTTTTTCATATTTTAAGTTTGTGTGCTATATCTTTTCATATTTTAAGTTTGTGTGCTATATCTTTTTCATATTTTAAGTTTGTGTGCTGTATCTTTTTCATATTTTAAGTTTGTGTGCTGTATCTTTTTCATATTTAAGTTTGTGTCTGATCAAGAATTAATGTTATTACTTTTGTCTATAAACAGCAGTAACATTGCCTTACATTAATTTTTGCAGCTACCTTTTGAAAACCAATTTGTAATAGAGCAACCGAAAACAATGGCAGAAGCATTCATTTAGCATTGCGGGGAAAATCTGGAAGGGTTGGGGTCCTCGGCTGTCCGAGAAGGAAAATTGGCATGGGGTGTTAAAGGTGAGATTAAAAAACTTGAGAGACACTGTCAACACTATCAAACTTGTAATTCTCGATGCTGAGGAGCACACAGCAAAAACCGAGAGGTACAGATTGGATCCAAAGGCTCAAAGATGCATTTATGTATGCATGACTTGTTAGACGATTTCTTCACTCAACTTCGATGGCAAGAGGTATTGAGTCGAAATAAATTGGCAAACAAGGTACGATCTTTTTCTCTAAATCGAATCAAATTGCATTAGTCTTAGAATGGCTCATAAGATAAGACTATTAGGAGAAACTAGATGAGATTAAAATGATAGGCAGTTCCACCTTTCTGAGCGTCCTGTTGAAAAAGGAGTCTAAATATAGAAAGGGAAACCACTCTTTCATATGTGTAGAAACAGTAATCGGAAGAGATGATAAAAGTAATGTTATAGACTTCTATTGGACTAATGATGATAAGAATGTTTTAGTTGTTACCTAGTTGGACTTGGAGGAGTAGGAAAAACACACATTGCTCAACTTGTTTATAATGATGAGAATATCATAAACCATTTGAGTTAAGGATGTGGGTGTGTGTCTCTGATGATTTTACTATGAAGATAATTGTTGAAAAGATAATAAAACTGCTACTCGTAAAGAACTTGGAAATTTTCATTTGAACGAATTGCAGCAATTCCTTCGAAAAGAAATTGATGGGAAAAGATACTACTAGTTTTGGACGATGTTGGAATGAGAATCATAATAAATGGAAGAATTGATGAATCTATAATGAATGGTTCAAAAGGAAGTAAAATACTAGTTACTACACGTAGTGAAGTAGTTGCTAAGGTTACTAGCAAACTTGAATCTTATGTCTATCCCTTGAAGGACTAGATGAAAAAGGTCTTGGTCTTTGTTTACCCAAAAAGCTTTTGAACCTGGGAAGGAACCAAAGATTCAAAATTAATAGAGTTTGGAAAAGAGATTGTGGCAAAGTGTGGTGGAGTTCTCTTGTCCTAATGACAATAGGACAATTACTTTATGGTAATAATAAGGAAGATGATTGGTTGAATTTTAAGGACAGAAATGTCAAAAGTGATAAAGAAGAAAGTGATATTTACCATTACTCAGCTCAGTTATGATCATCTCCCTTCAAACTTGAAACAATGCTTTGCTTATTGTGCATTGTTTCCAAGGATTATAAGATTAATAAGCAAAAATTAATTCATCTTTGGATGCGCAAGGGTTTCTTCAAACATCAAACAATAATGTCCAGAAGATGGTGTAATAAGTTTTATGGCTTTACTTGGGAAATCATTTTTCCAAGATCCACAATATGATAGATGGGCAATGTAACCGCATGTAAGATGCATGATCTTTGCATGACCTTGCACAATCAGTTGCAGGAACTGAATGCATCATGCAAACTTTTGATAAGGTTGAATGTGTGATGTTAAGATGTCGTCATTTATCACTTGACTGTGGTGAAGTAACGATCATGGACATTTCCAGTGGCATTATATAGTGCAAAATATAAGAACTTTACTTTTATTTTATCGATTAAACTGGGGTTTCAACTTGAATGGTGGTGATGAAATTTTAGCAAGTTATAAGTACTTACGAGCATTAGATTTTGGAGAGTTAAGGTTTCAGAAATTATTGAGTTCAAATGGTGAACTTCTGAGTTTAATTGGTGAACTGAAGCATTTGCGGTATCTCAATTTTTCTTGTGTGGATATTAAAATACTCTCTAATTCATTGTCGAGACTATTAAATTTGGAAACATTAGATCTCTCTTTCTGTAACCAACTTAAGGAATTACCAAGAGATATTAAAAAAATGGTGAACCTTAGACACCTTCTAAATAAAAAATGTGATTCTTTAGTTGGAATGCCATATGGACTAGGGCATTTGACTAATCTGCAGACTTTACCTCTATTTGTAGTAAGTCAGGGAACCATGCAAGCCGACAGAAAAGGCAAACATAGTGGGACAAGGGAATTAAATGGGTTGAAGAACTTGAGAGGAAAACTCAAAATTAAGAATTTAAAATTTGAGGAAAGTAGCAAGTTGGCCAACTTAGAAGGGAAGCAATTTCTTCGGTCTCTAACGTTGGATTGGGGGAGAAGTGATGATGGAAAGGTTCAAGGAATTGATGAAGTGTGGAGAAGTGATGATGGAGAGGTTCAAGGAACTGATGAAGAAGTGTTAGAAGGTCTAAAGCCACACCCAAATCTTAAGGAAATTAGTGTAAGATCATTTATGGGTGTTAAATTGTGTGATTGGCTTTCCTCCCTCACAAATTTAACTTCAATTAGTATAAAAAAATGTAGAAGATGCCAACATATCCCACCATTGGATAAATTTCCTTATTTGAAGAGTTTATTTCTTAGTCATCTAGATGATTTGGAGTACATTTCAGGGGAAGCAAGTAATAGTTCTTCCACATTATCAACAACATTCTTCCCATCCCTTGAGCAAATCACCCTTTATGATTGTCCTAAATTAAAGGGATGGTGGAGCAAACATGATTATGAGAATACAGAGCTGCCTTCATTTCCTTGTCTTTCCAAATTAGATATCCAAAATTGCCCCAATTTGATGTTCATGCCGCTATATCCATCTCTGGAAGAATTAAAATTGCAAAAGACCAGCTCGAAACCTCTGGAGCGGACGATGATGATGACGTTGATGAACAAAGAGGAACCATCAACTTCCTCTTACTTTTCTGCCCCTCTCTCCAATTTAAAGTCAATGCATATGATTAAAATTCCTGATCTAGAATCTCTTCCAATGGGTGGGATGCAAAAGCTGAGTTCTCTAGTGGATTTGAAAATTTTGTCATGTCCAAAAATTACTCAAGTGGATCAAGCATTAAAATTTCTCCCCTCTCTCCGAAATTTGAAAATTACATCCCATGAAGAAGGTGAGCCGGAATGGGAAGGTATTCGTGGTATGGGTCTTCGTTACATACCTGATTGGGTTTGAATTCAGAAGAGAGTTCTTCGTATACAGGTTAATACTTTCTCTTCAAATTTATCAATCGACCTTTCTTAGTGTGTTTAACTTATTTCTTATTTCTTGTTTTTGAGTAAATAATTGTTACTAATTAATTCTTTTCTTTCAAATGTCTTCTGTTTCAGTTCGTTGTTATTCTATTTGCCATTCTTTTGTTGCTTCGACAAATACGCAGATGCAAGAATTATCAACTATCTGGGTAATATTTCTTATTCTTCCATTTACTAAGATGAAGAAAAAATTCAAAGAAATGTATATATATGTTAATTATAATGTTTTGTGGTTATCATTTAGATGAAGTAAAAAGTTGTGTACCTTGCAATAGCAGAGCATTGAATGGAAGGTGGATTTTTAATTAGCCACTAACTGTTTCGTGATTTTAACTCTGTAATTACATATACGTACGTAATTGATTCAAATGAATTTTAGTTTGTTCAGATTCTCTGACTTGGAATATGAAATCTCAAGGAATGAATGATTTGAAAGCTGCTTTTGTTTTCATGGTAAAGGTTTAAAGGTTTGATATAGTACTCTCAAAACCTCTCTCCCTTAATTATTTTTGTATTTTCTTGTGGGTTAATAGCTGAAATTCTCTTTCGGTATCTCTAATGTATAGTTAACTCCTTGAAGTATACCTAATATACAATAACTTCTTTAAGGTAATAGTAAGTGATTGTTAATAGAATTTACCCTTGACAATAGTGAGATTAGACACGCTAATGAAATCATTAATGGCAAAGGGTTTAAGGGCGATTAGATATACCTTAAAGGGTGTTTTAGTATATGGGGAATACCTCAGGGGGTGGGTTAAACATCTAATGTCCTTTTTTCTCTTTTCTCTTTTCATTTTATCATCTTTTTTCTTTTTGGATATCTTCTTGCCAGCATATATGCTAGCTGTTAATGCTTCTGAAGATGAAACCACCGCTACTTAAGCATTTTATAAATTGTAAGTATCAAGCTATAATGATGTTCTTTAATTGTGCTTTCTTTTAAATTCTCATTCTCGCTACTAATATCTGATATCAAAATTGGTGGAAATTGATTGTACGCTTTACTCCTTGAAGCCCCGCCTTTCATAAGTTGAACCTATAAGACCAGCAATTGAAGTCTCCGATTGATGATTTAAGCTTTGGAATGTATCACTTATGCTATTTTGGTATGTTATTTTAATATTGTATATTGTTAAGCAATTATTTTATCTTGAACGCCACCCCAATCTTCTTAAAATTCAAATATACACTTCCACTATTAGTAATGCACTAAAAGATAAAAAAGAAAAAATTACATTTATGATACAAGAAATTTGACTTTAATTTTATCTATTACGTAGGACATTACTGCCATCAATAATACTAATACATGTCCAGATTATAAAATAAGACTTCCGCAGCTAAATCATTTTAATATATATATCTGTGTGTACATAAAATTTTATAATTTTAGTTGATATGTGTGAATGTAAAATGCAGGTGATCAAAAACTACATTGTTATAAATACGAGGGATGAACTCCAAGAAGCTCGATTGAACTCTTTAATTGGGATTTTCTCATTACCTTCCACCAATTGAGGTTGCCTTTGGACTATCAACATTGCTTCACATTGCTGTTTATAGTTATACTCACTTTAATTGAGTAATTCTGTTGATTTATCATCTTCTCTATCACTTCTTATAGCACGAAGAAGGAATAGGTTGGTTTTCATGAATAACAAAACTGTGTGTTAATACAGGGGTTTGTTCGTTTGTAAAATCCTTATGTATTTTGTGAAAAATATAGAAAATGTTTAAACAGTGTTTGTTTAAATTATGTGTATTCAGAAAATAAACACATGTTCAATAGATTTGTTTGAAAATAATATTTTTTTTTTAAAAAGAACATGTTTAATATGTTTGTTAAAAAAATTAGTATTGTAAAATAGAGTTAATTTAAGGAAATATAAGAACTGATTAGATGCCAGTATCGGTATCTTAACATATTCAAAATCTCCTTTAATTGAATGTTATTTTGCTTGAATTGAAGAGTTCAAATAATAAAAAGTGGTAATCAAATTGATTTTGTGACTTCTCAAGAAAATAATTAAGGAGGGTTAAACGTTGGAGAGAAAGCATTTGTAAGAAACAATAATTTTTATTTGTTTTGCTTGGTTTTTGTCTATGGAAGTATTTTTTGTCAACTTATGAATTCTATGTAACTACATTACGTTCCTGATGTCAAGACATCATATTGTTTATGGACAACCCTTTTTGTAGCCTTTTGTGGTCATGATACTCAATGTTAGAGTTGAGACATTCTTCCAATCATATTTCTTTTTGCACAAGTAGTATTTTTGTTGGAACGTGAGTTTCTTTGATGATGCTTGATGGGATTTCGAGCTGTTTGAGCTGAAGTGCATCTTTGGTGTTGAACCTTGAGTGGAGCTCAAAGTTGTCTGGGTGGTTTCCTAGTGAAAAGCTAGTTGCGATAGAATGAAGTTCAACCAAAGGGTGAAGTTTGAAGTGCTGTCATAACAATGAATGTTTTACGAGTGATGTTTAACTTTACTTTGTAATTGAACTATATATGTTTATCATAATGGATTAGGTTCATCTGAACAAGGTCCCATGGATGTAGGCAGTTGGCCAAACTATGTAAAAATTATTTGTATGCTTTACATTATGTCATGGATGTCTAATTTATGTTGATGATGAATGAAAAGATCCACAAGCATAAAATAAACATGTTTAACCCATTCCGCATAAGTTTAATGAACTTAGTAAAGTCATAAAACTTCCTATCCAACTTTACAAGCAAAAGTAAAAGTCAAAAGCTAAGTTTAACAATTTTTTTTTTTTTTTTTTTGGTGAAAACGTAATACATAAATGCAAACCCCGACATCTTCTTCGTGCTTCCAGAGATTGAAAAATGAAAAACATGATAATGAAAAAGTTGTTGAATGGCCCAAGATGATTTGGATATTATTTAAATAAAGATTAAAGTAATAATGGGAAATAATTTTTAGCCCCTCTATTATTAATGAGTTCTACAAGTATTTGTATCGTCTTTTTAAATTATAAACATTAAGAACTAAAATTATATCATCCTACACAAAACCAAATCATCAAGAGTGTATTATTCAAAACATACAAAAATATAGAATAGAGACATAATAATTACATAAGAGTTGGAAACTTGATTGTATTTGAGCAATAATAAATATGATCTGATCTATTAAAAAAAATCAATTAAATAAATCTATTGAATATGTGTCTCAAGATGCTGTAGAAGTGTTGTTGACTTGGAAGTGCTGATTAGGTTGATGAGGTAGCAGCTGGAGAATAGGTGTTTCAGTTGCTGTTGAGTAAGTCAAGTTTTGAAGCTGTCAAACTAGTTGTTGCTAGAAATTAGGCATTAAGTTTGTTAGTTGCTCTTCATGTAAACATGCAACATTTGTTTAGGCTTTTTTTTCATGTTTTTTATGTTGCATTTATTTGTATAAATTGCACTTTTCATTCAATGAAATTGTAGACAAATAGTAGTCTATTTTCTTCCTAAACACAAACCAAAACACCTCATCATGGTTGTAGAAGCTTACTCTTCAACAGCACCACCCTTGTTTAATGGAGAGAGTTACGAGACTTGGGTTGTCGAATGACAACTCATCTGCCAGCTAATGATCTGTAGGAGGCAGTGGAAGAAGACTACGAGATTGCACCATCGCCAAATAATCCTACAATGGCTCAGTTGAGGAATTACAAGAAGAAGAAGTCAAGGAAATACAAGGCAAAGGCTTGCTTACATGCTGCTGTGTCAGATGCAATATTCACCGGAATTATCAACTTAGAGTCAACAAAAGATATGTGGGATTTCTTCAAAGAAGAATATAAAGGGAATGACAGGACCGAAAACATGTAAGTGCTAAATCTAAGGAGGGAATTCGAGATGTAGAGAATCAAAGAATCAAAGACAATCTAGGAGTACTCTGATAGGCTTCTCAGCATTGTCAATAGGGTAAGACTTCTTGGTGAACAAATGCCTGATTCCAGAATTGTAGAAAAGATTTTGGTGACTCTTCCTGAGAGGTTTGAATAAAAAATATCTGCTCTAGAAGAGTTTAAGGATCTGTCAAGTATTTCCTTGGTAGAATTGTTGAATGCATTGCAGACACAAGAGCAAAATAGGCTGATTAGAGAAGAGGGATTTGTGAAGGGTGCCTGCCAAGTTGCAGATTCAAGATGATGGCAAAGGAAAGGAAAATAATGGAAGAAAAAATCAAATTGGTCGTAAAGGGGATGATGGAAATAGCAATGGAGGAAAACATCCTCCATGTCAGCATTGTGGCAGAACCAGTCATCCTCAATATAAGCGTTAGAGGAGGCCTGATGTAAGGTGCAGGAAGTGCAACCAGATTGGCCATATGGAAAAGATTTGCAAGAACAAATGCAACCATCATGAGAATGAGGATGAGAATGAGGCTTAGGTTGTAGACGAACGAGAGGAGGAGCAGTTGTTTGTTACTACTTGTTTTTCAAGTAACAGCTCGAGTGATTGTTGGTCGATAGTTAGTGGTTGCATAAACCAAATGACAAATGATGAGGAGCTCTTCAAAGAGGTTGACAAATCTACAATTTCCAAAGTGAGAATTAGAAATGGTGAACATATTGTTGTCAAGGGCAGAGGGACAATGGCCATGAAAGCCTATCAGGTACTAAACTCATCACTGATGTTCTTTATGTGCCTAATATTGAGCAAAATTTGTTAAGTGTTGGTCAGTTGTTGGAAAAGGGTTTTAGAGTGCTCTTTGAGGACAAGAAATGTAGGATCAAAGATGCAAATGGCCAGGAGGTGTTCACAATCAATATGGGAGGCAAGAGCTTCTCTCTGAATCTAATGAAAGAGGAACATGCAGCTTTTCCAAGCTGTATGAGCAATACAGAGATCTGGCCCAAAAGGCTACTAAATCTAGAAAAGGATACTGCTTGTTTCTGTTTGTGCAAGGGTCAGCAAATTGCCGCTAGGCAGAAGAAATCAACTATTGGAGCGTCACATCTTAGTTTATCTCTTGAAACATGTAATAACATAACTAGATCTCATAATTCATCTGGAGAGAATTTAGGGTTGTGGAAATGTGTTGAGCTGAAAGATGCTTCTATTGAGGTAGCTATGGCATCTACTAATGGTGTTCGCCTTGACAGAGGTATGAACTATGCTGAAGTCCTTCTCTATTGATTCAGAATACTTGGGCCTGATGGTGGGAGAGGGACTGTCTAAAGGATTAAAACATTCATCAGCAAGGCCATTGTCAAAAAATTTTAAAGCATCACCTCTCATTGTTGAAAATCTACAAGAGGGTGGAAGTTCTAGATATGGTCTTCTACAATTAGGATTTCCAGATGATGTGGATGTATCTGTAAAATTTAGAGGCTAGTTATTTGCTCTTGAAGGTGCAAAGGAGATGGTTGAAAGGTGGTGGTTTTACAGTCTGGAAGATATGAACAGAGAAGAGAGGTATTGGCACACAACTTTCTAGAGTTTGAGTGTGAAAACAAAAAGTAGTCAAAAAGGAAATTCTGATTGGCAAACAAGATTCACAAAGAACCCATAAATATCATGTGGAATTGGTTATAGTTAGTGTGGAAGGGTTGCAAATTTTGAAGCCTTATGTCCAAAATGGTTTACCCCAAGCTGTCTTACCTGCAAATGGGTTCAAAGAAAGTGTCGAGAGATTTGGAGGAATAAATGTGGAAGTTCACTTGGTGATATTAGAGAACAATACTGAGAATGATATGGTCAACTGGATGGTGGAAAACTTGAAATTTTCTAAGAAACCAATAGGGTGATCTGAGCTTTTCATTAATGGAATCTGCAACATTTGATAGAAGGAGGAGTGTTGAATATGTGTCTCAAGATTTTGCAGAAGTGTTGTTGACTTGGAAGTGCTGATTAGATTGATGAGGTGGTAGCTAGAGAATAGGCGTTTCAGTTGCTGTTGAATAAGTTAAGTTTTGAAGTTGTCAAACTAGCTGTTGCTAGAAATTAGGCATTAAGCTTGTTAGCTACTCTTCATGTAAACGTGCAGCATTTTTTCATTTTTTTTCTTCCTATTTTTGCTATAATTATGCTATTGTTGTTGTGTAAAACAACAACAAAATCAACACATAGAAGAAAGGAAAAGAGAGAGTTGGCATTAATATATTAAATTAGAGATTATAAAAGCGCATCTTAATCATGTAAATTGATTTAATAAATAAGTTTTAAAAGGGATAAAAATACCTTTTCTTTATGTTGGGAAAGGGGAAGGAAAAATTATTTTATAAGAGAGATGAAAGAAATGAGTAGTGCTATGTGCACTAACCAAATTATACTAATCCAACTACTAACAATTGAAATTTTGAAATTTTTTTTTTTTTAATTTTTAGGGGGAACTAACGTGACAATAAGAGAGGTTTGCCACGTTAGTTAGTACTTGAGTTAGTTTGGTTTTAGTTAGTGCACATAGCATTATTCTTAATAGTTGTATTTAAAGTTATAAAACTATTTGGGTGAGTATTGAGTGAGAGGGGTAAAGAGGTACCTTTATAGTATTCTTGTTATGTGAGAATTAGGAATTCTCTTTTTAATAAGGATAACAAGAAAAATAAATTCCTTTTTAATTAGGATTAATGAAACAAAGAAATACTTGTGTAATAAGGATTGTTGGTGGTATTTTTGTATTTTTCTGAAAAATTAACAAAACAATAATAAAATACAGCGAAATGGATTACAAACTGATAAAGGTCCACTCTTATCTTGAGTCTAATTGTGCATCATTGCCTCCCTTTTCTTGGACTTTCACCACACTTTCTGAGTAATGACGAGCCAACCTCCAACCTAATTACAAGAATCCACTCTAAAGAGGCCATTGTAGCCTTAAAGGGTTCCGTTGTAGTCTTGTCAACTTCGATTCATGTTATAGCCTTGTCATCACTAAAATCAAACAAAGAAGACGGAGGGCAAATTTTGTAGAGAATAGGTGTGAGAGCCAAACATCCACCTAGTTAGTGAAAGCATACATGTTTGTGAAATGTTCCAAGTGATCATAATAACAAAATTGAAGCCAAAATTTAATTGAAAACTACGGAAAATTTATGGAAAGTAATGTTTTGGTCTAATGTAAATTTGCAGGGTTTGCGGGGCTTTGCCTTTTGATTTCAATTTGAGCGTTAAAAAGATGTGTTCAAACTAGGAAAAGCTATCCAAAGGATTTATGAATGCAAAAGCATAAAACATCTCCCAGAAGTACGAGAAGGCAATGAAGGAAAACTTGAGGAAGTGACGGAATCCCTATGTTTATGCAGGAAGTGGTCTTGATCTATTTTGGATGATTTGTATGGTGATTCTATGTTCATTTCGTGGCTGTAGTGTTTGGGAATGGTGGATATAGTGCTTGAGTGGTTTCATTTGCTGGACAGAGGAAGAAGCACGACTAAGGATGCTAAAAAATGTCTTAAGGATTTGTGAATGCAAATTTCATGATGCCTTGAGTGAGAAAACTCTAGCCTTTATATAAAGGCTTGGAGATAAGTGATAAATATAATAATTAATAATTAATAAATTTGAGATAAATAGAAATTAGGATTTATATTAAAATATAAGTCTGTTAAGAAATAAGATGGAAAATCATAGAGACTTAAGTGAGTCCAATTACATTTAGGAAAATTATTTATTTAAATAAAAAATAATTACTCAATGAAATATCTAATATTTCAATAAGATAAAGAATATTGAAATAGTAAATTTATCTAGACTTAAGCATGTCCAGATTCATTAAATTTAAAACTAAATCAATAAAAGAGATTTATACAGGTATTTTAGAATTATAAATCCCGAAAAATAATTTTATTATTAGATAAATAAATATAAAAAGAGATAAATGCCTCAAAATAATATTTTATCAAAGATAAATGCTAAAAAACAAATTAAATTCAAAATCATTAAGGATTTAAATAATTGATAATGTGAGAGATAAATTTGGAAATAATTTATCTCTTGATGGAAAAAAAATTAAAAATATTAAAGCATTTAATAAAATTTATAATAGAAATGACCCAAATGTCCCTTATAGGTTTTTATGCGGAATTAAGTGAATCAAGGTGGCTTAATGCAAATAAAACCTTTGAGAGGGTTTTTGGTAGTTTTGAAGACTTTGGTCATGCTTGAGACAATCTAAAATCTGAATTTTTTTTATTAACATGAAAATGTCGTAAGAGCGAGAATTTTGCAAAATTCATGGAAAATGGAATATGCACTATAAAGGTTAGTTTTGAACTTGTTTCTATGCAGGTGTTTTACTACATGGGAAAAATTGGAAACCTAAAAAAAACACGTTCTAAGAGGTTGAAACGTGCTCAAGGATATTTTGGTAATTTTTTATTTTTATGCCTCTAAGGGGTAAAACAGTCATTTTGTTGCCCAGATTGATAAAGGTTAGTGTTTTAGGACTAATATGATTTTTGGGAGGTTTTTGGAGTTTGAAAAATATTTTTCCTCAGGTTTTATATAAATAGGTTTTCACACCTTTTGATCGGAGATGTCTAGATAGGCACCTCCCGAGTGCGTCTAATTCAAAGAAACATCTCGGCCCAATAGGCCTCTTCGTATACTCTAATACCGCCACACTGTAATCCACATAGATTGTCCCATTGAAGTGGCTTGGGTCCATCGGCCTTCGGAAAGGGAAAATAGTGTTTACTCTTGTTTACCTTGCAGTTCAATTGTAGGCCATTGAGCTATGAAGCATGCCAGATTTTGCGTTGAGCTGGATTTGATCCTCGTGTTATGGAAAAACTTGTGAAAGGATGTTGGTTTGATCCTTGGATTGAAATGAACTTGAAATAAGACATTGTCATCTTTGATTTGCTTTAACAACGGTGCTATCACGTGATGGGATTTTATGGGACACTCCGTGCCATTTCTTGGTGGACTTTTAGCAACAGTGTCATTGTGTGATGGGTTTTTGTGGGACACTCTGTGCCATCTCTTGATGAGCTTTTAGTAATGGTGTCATCATGTGATGGGCTTTTATGAGACAATCTAAGTCATCTCTTGATGGGCTTTTAGCAACGGTGCCATTGTGTGATAGACTTTTTGGTAGCAAGTGTCATAGGCTTATGAGAGTGCTAGAGCTTGTATGAAAGGACATATGCCTAGGCTTAAGTGTTAGAGAATGCCGAAATGCCTTGGGCTTGCATGTCAGAGAATGCTAACGGCTTTTACAATTGTTTTGAGCTTACATATCAAAGAATGCAAAGTGTTTTGGGCTTATATAACAGGGAATGCCAGAATGTTTTGGGCTTACATATCAAAGAATATCAGCTCGCGATCTTCCTCCGGAGGTTGGCTCAAAGAAGGATCTCATTGCAGACTTGCATGGCTAATGACAGTCAAAGGAAACCAAGGGCGAATTTGGAAAAGATTTTGGTTTGAAGCTGAGTTAATCCAATAAGTCATGAAAAGGTTTTTAAAATACTAATTTTAAGCCAAAACTCCAAATTGAAACGGTTTCTTGACAACCCGTTAGACACAAAAAGTTATTTGAAAGCACATCAAAATCAAACGGTCAAACGCAAGGGTCTGTGCATAGTATTTTAGCGGAAAATACGGGTTTTGCAATTTCAGCTTTAAAATCAATTATGAAATAATTTCCTAAACACTTTAATATGCCCAAGACACAAAATACCTTTCCAAAAGAGCAATTAAACATGCACAAAGAGTCACCAATAATAAGAAATATTCTAAACTAACGCATGAAACAAATACAGGATACGTAGATGCGTTTTTAATTCTTCAAAATATCATGTTTCGAGTTGGAAAAATATATTATGACATGGGA
Organism: Pistacia vera; assembly: GCF_008641045.1. Classification (NCBI taxonomy): domain Eukaryota; kingdom Viridiplantae; phylum Streptophyta; class Magnoliopsida; order Sapindales; family Anacardiaceae; genus Pistacia; species Pistacia vera. The sequence goes on along the minus strand of NW_022195521.1, from coordinate 87,461 downwards.
ATCTAAATGCCTTTAACAAATTTAAAACAAAAGACTTTCTTATCTTGATGCAACTCATCCTAGAGAGAGAAAGTGGACAAAACTTGTATCCTGGAGCGAGATAAGGCTGGATCTTTGGCAGGGATTGTAAGGCTGAAGGGTGTGTGCTTGTGATGTAGTATGTGAATATGTGGCTAAAACACTTAAAAACTACAGTTTCTCTCTCTAAAACGGGATTGGAGGTTTGTAGATCACTTATTGGAGCTATTTGTGTCTGTTATGGTGAGGGCTTGTGAGCTGAGTGTGAGCTTTGACAGGAAACTGACTCTCACGTAAACGACGATGGGTTGTGTGGCTTGGTGCTTCGCCTTTTGGGCTGTTTTAGTTGTGTAGCCCCCTCTCATGAACGTTCGTGGTGCTAGGGGATTGATAGAGATAGAACTTATGGAATAATTTGATAAAAAAACGACAATGCATGTGAACGAGTACTGTAACCCTGATGAAGATAGCAATCAAAATATTTGATAAATCATAACCCGAGCATGGATGTAACTCTTAATAAAAACTAGGTTCATTAGGAAGATATTTTAAAGAATAATAAAACAATCAGGATAATAATCCTAAAAGATAAAGAATTTTGATTATATAAAAAAATAAAAAGGGCTTGGAAGGTTGAAGTAGTAAACTTTTAATAAAGAAATATTTTTATAAAATCAAATACCCCTCCAAAAATTAGGAAATTTAACAATTGAGCTTTTATTATTTTTATAAGATTTTAGAAAATATAAAATCAGTAAACACGATTTTGCACTTAAAAGTCAATAAGTTGTCAAAACGGGGATATTTTCGTAATCTTGGAATTTTTTTTTTTTTTTTTTTTTTGTAAAAAATCTGGAGAAACTTGTAATTTCATTTCTAATTACGCATAATGCTGATTTAGGAAGTTTTTATAATTTAGAAAGTCATTTTGAAAATAAGTTATACTTGTGCCTTGTTATCATTTTCGTAGCTTATTAAGATTAAAGTACTAAATTAGAATCCCCAAGTGGGCCTAATTCAAAAAAGTACCTCGACCTTAGTAAGCCTAACTGGACCCTCTGTCTACCTAGGCCTGCAATTGAACCGAACACGAACGAACAGGCCCGTTCGAAAATTGTTTGATAAGCATGTTCGATTGTTCGTGTTCGTGTTCAAACTCGCATGAACACAGGATGTGTGTTCGTGTTCGTTCGATTAACAAAAGTTCGTTCGTGTTCGTTCGATTAACAAAAGTTCGTTCGTGTTCGTTCGATTAACAAAAAGTTCGTTCGTGTTCGTTCGATTAACAAAAAGTTCGTTCGTGTTCGTTCGATTAACAAAAAGTTCGTTTGTGTTCGTTCGATTAACAAAAAGCTCATTCGTGTTCGTTCGTAACTTGTTCGTATTCGTTCGACTAACTCGTAAATACTTGTTCGAATAACTCATTCGACTAACTTGTAAATACCTGTTTGAATAACTCGTTCGTGTTCATTCGACTAACTCGTAAATACCTGTTTGAATAACTCGTTCGAATAAAAAATGTACACTAACTTTCCAATTCATGGTATAAAAAACAAATATACAACAATTTATAATTTATACCCATTTAATTCAACATTTGAAAATAAACCAACTCTCTATCTATATTTATATGTTAAATAAATCAATAAAAACTTAGTAAATTAAAATAACTAACCATCATAAATAATAAAACTTCAAAATAAATTAAACAGAACAATAAATCGTTCAAAACAAATTGTGGGTTTGGACTTCGCATTTTTAAAGAGCCAAAAATTATGTCTTAAACTTGTGCTATTTTCCCCGCATAATTATTCCCAAACTCAATTTTAGGTATTTACATTAAAAGTTCAAAATTTTAAAATGAAAACAATCATTACAAATCAATGTTTTAAAATCCAACTTGGACAATGACCTGGTCAGGCAACCGAGTCCCATGTCGAGGGGTGAACCAGTCGGACCGATAACATCATCATACTTCAGTGGGATGACATCATGCCCATAATATCATAAATATTAATAACTTCCAATTTTTCAAATTTCCATAAACTCGGTTAAAAGTTTTACCCATATACACAGCTACGAGAAATACACCAGAAAACTAACCTTCTTGAAGTTGAGTTCTCAGCAAGTCACCATGGAGGAAACTCAGAAAAGAACCCTTTGTTCTCTATAAGTGGCTGCAAGTAAAGAGCTTGGAATTCATTTAATGAAAACAAAAAGTACTTCTTCCACAACAAACAGTAGTTTTGAGCTCTTTAAATGCTCTGATTCATGACACCAACCACATTCTCATGCACTCAGTTACAATTTAAACCCATAGACGCAACTACAAGTTTTTTAACAGAGACACAAAAAATGAAACAACAATCTCAAATCTCTTCTTTCAATTCATACAATCAAAAAAACCAAATGCCCCCAGTAACAAAATCTGAAAAGGAAGTGTAAATCATAAGCAAACCTTGATGCCCATTAGTTCTGCATCATCTTTTGCAGCCCTTGAAGCTTGTCTTTCTGCAATTAATCTTCCTCTCAAACAATCCAAAGTCCTCAGATTATCATTTGCGTCCACCTTTGCTTCACTCAGGAAAAAAAAAAAATCAGCATTACAATGTGAATAGTTCTGCATTCTTTTTATAGATGCTCAAACAGAGAGAATCAAGAAGACCCCACCTCCATTTCCCATCTTCCTTACTAGTAGTAGCAATCATTTTTCTTTTTCTTTGGCCTGTAACTGAAGTGATCAACTTTATGATTTTTTTACACTAAAATAGCAAAGTTCACTGCTTTCATCCCCAGTTACTCTCTCCCAGTCTCAAATCAGAACTTGACCCTTTTAAAAAATAATAATAATATAATAAATTACAGAACAGAACTAAGAAATGAAATGGGAATTGGTTGATGTTTTTCTATATTTCTTCGGTAAAAGAAAAATACACATATATACACAAAAGAGAGAATAAAACCTTTGTTAATTACAAGCCTATTATAACATGATCCTATATCAAAGAGATATTTCCTAAAGTAAAAAAGTCAACAAATAAATGAAATAAATACATATAATCTTGTGATAATGCAGAAGATTCGTAATACTCCCCCTCAAGTTGGAGAGTGAATATCATAAAGTCCCAACTTGTTACGTAACATCACAAATTGGTCCTTTCCTAAAGCTTTCGTAAGCACGTCCGCCAATTGTAAGCATGTGGGCATACGAAGGACTAATCATTCTGGCTTGTAGTTTCTCTCGAAAAAATGTGGCAGTCTATCTCAATATGTTTTGTACGTTCATGGAAAATAGGATTTGCTACGATGTATAAGGTTGCCTGGCTGTCACAAAATAAATGTGTAGGAGTTGGCTGTGCAACCTTTAAATCTTGCAATATGTAATGTAACCATGTCAACTCCAAACATGTGTTTGCCATGGCTCGGTATTCTGCTTCTACAGATGATCTAGAGACATTGGCTTGTTTCTTGGATTTCCATGAGATGAGAGAATCTCCAAGAAAAATGCAATATCTTGTAACTAATCTTCTTGTGGCACAACAACCTCCCCAATTTGAATCGCAAAATGCCTTAAGAGTAGACTATTTGTAGAAGAAAATAGTAAACCTTGACCAGGATTACCCTTGACGTATCTAAGAATCCGTAAAGCTACATCCCAATATGGCTTTCTGGGTTCATGCATGAATTGACTCAATGTGCGAACAAAGTATACTATGTCAGGCCTTGTCACAGTAAGATAAATCAATCTACCATCCAACCTTCTATACTTAGTTGGATCACTTAATAAAACCCCATATGTAGGAGTAAGCTTCAAATTTTGCTCTATCGGAAACTTGTCTGGACGTGCACCAAGAAGTCCTGAATCTTGTAAAATGTCTACTGCATATTTCCTTTGAGACATGAAAATTCCCTTTTTTGATCAAGAAAATTCAATGCCTAGAAAATATTTTAAGTCACCGAGATCTTTCATGCGAAAGTGTTTAAAGAGAAACTTCTTGAGATGTTCCATTTCTTGAAGATCATTGCTTGTAAGGAGTATATCATCAACATAGATAAGTACTGCAGTAAATGAAGTACCTTTATATTTGGTGAAAAGGGAATAATCGACTTTTGACTGCTGATAACCAGCTTTCTAAATGGCAACGGAAAAGGTAGAAAACTAGTTTCTTGATACTTGTTTGAGACCATAGAGGGATTTATTAAGCCGACATACAAGGTTCTCCCCCTGTCAACGAAGACCAGGTGGAGGTTCCATGTATACTTCCTCTTGTAAATCACTATGAAGAAAAGCATTTTGGACATCTAATTGATGAATGAACCAGTGACGTGCGGAAGCAACAGCAAGAAGGCAACGGAGTGTAGTGAGCTTGGCTGTGGGAGAGAAGGTTTCATGGTAATCAATACCTTCAACTTGAGTATATCCCTTAGCAACAAGGCAAGCTTTATGACGCTCAATAGTGCCATCAGATCGATATTTGATTTTGTAGACCCACTTGCAGCCAATGGGTTTATGACCTGCTGGTAGAGGAACCATACTCTAGGTGTTATTATGTTCTAATGCTATTAATTCAACTTTCATCACATTTTGCCAATGTGGATCAAGGATAGCTTGAGCATAAGAGTGAGGTTCGGTAGAACCTGTAATGTTAGCTAGAAAGGTACAGTGGGCAGAAGATAAACAAGAATATGAAAGAAAATGAGAAAGATGATATCGAGTACCTAATGCTGAACTTGGTGTCGAGGTTGAATGATTGGCTTGAGCAGACAAAATGTAGATTTGTGCCATGTCGGAGGTTGCTTTAGACAAGTGGATTGACATATAGGGGGATTAGGGGAAGCTGGTGAGTCTGTATGTGACGGAGGGGAAAGTTAGGCGTATTGGAAGAAGGGGCTGTTTTTGGTGAAGTTTCAATCAACTGAGATTGTAAATGCTCAGAATATATCCCTTGAGTTTCGTTGTTTTCTGTTAAGGGAATATGAGCATGACAAGGACTTGGCGGTTGATCGTGAAGAGATGATGAAGGGAAAGGTGAAGTGTCTAGCTTAGAATCATAAGGGAAAAGTAAGCTGTTTGTGGCATCATGCGAAAAATTTGGTAAAACAAAACCAGAATCAAGTTGAGAAGAAACCGAAGGAAATGTGGTTTCGCAAAATTTGACATCTTGACTAACAAAAATTTTTTGTGTCTCCAAATCATAAAGTTTGTAACCCTTTTGACTGGTGGGGTACCCATTAAAAATGCATTGTTTAGCACGTGGTTCAAAATTATGAATAGGATGAACAACAATTGCATAACATAAACAACCAAAAACTTTCAAATGATTGAGTGATGGTGGACGATTGTACAAAAGTTCGAAAGGTGATTTGTTGGATGGCAATGGTGTAGGGAGTCGATTAATGAGATATACAATTGTCAATATGCATTCACCCCAAAAAATAAGAGAAAGTCGAGATTAAAAAAGTAAAGCACGTGCAACAGTTAGAATATGACGATGCTTTCGTTCAACTACTCCATTTTGTTGTGGAGTATAGACACAAGTACGTTGATAATCTATATTATGTAATTGAAAATAATTTCGCATGGATAGAAATTTAGAGCCATTGTCTACCCGGTTGGCTTTAACGGAAGCATGAAATTGAGTATGAACAAAGGTAAAGAAGGATTGTAAAATAGTTTGAGTTTCTTATTTAAATTGCATGAGAAATACCCATATGCATCTTGTAAAATCGTCCACAATAGTGAGAAAGAAACGTGCCCCTGAATGTGTAGGAATTTTGTGAGGACCCCAAATATCACAATGCAATAAATCAAATGGAGCATGAGTTAATATAAAACTGGAAGGAAATGGTAATCTAGTTTGTTTAGCCATAGGACAAACATTACAATTATTATCAAAGAAAACTTTATTATTGGGAGACAATAACGATGATACTAATTTTAGTCGAGATGAAGACGAATGTCCAAGATGCATGTGCCATAGGTCGGAAGGTTGAGAAACTTGATTAGAGGTAGGTGTCTTTTGCAATGAAGACATATAATGAAGACCACCATGTTGTTTACCCGAACCAATCATCTTCCCCGTAGCCAAGTCCTGCAAGACACAGAAAGTGGGAAAAAAATGGCACAACAATTTAGGGCAGTGGTGATTTTACTAACAGACATCAAATTTAAATGAAAGGATGGGACACATAAAACTTTATTTAACGTGATATTAGAGTTAAATGGTATAGCTCTTGCAGACGTTATACAGGCTGAAGATCTGGTAGGTAATTTTACAATTGGTGTTAGTGGTATGTCTATGTGGGTGAAAAGAGTGGAATTTGTGGTAATATGGTATGTTGCTCCGCTATCCAATATCCAAGGCTTAGTGAAAACAGAATTAATAGCATTAGAAGAAGAAAACAGACTTGCAGCATTTGCATATGCGTTGTCATTACCAGTGGTGTGATTTGGTGTCATCTGAGACAAAGCACGAGCAAGTTGTTGCAATTGATCAGCAGTAAATCCATGTGTTGCGCTTAGTGAGTTATTGTCTTCGGAATTAACTCCACGCATAGATTGCGAAGACTCTGTTGCATTAGCAGCATGAAAAAGATGGGATCCATGTTGTTGTTGTTGTTGTTGAGATTGATTGTTTCGATTCCTTGGAGTTGCTGAGTTGTTGGAATTCCAAGTGCCATTTTTTAATTTGCACCTATCTTCAGTGTGACCTCTCTTATCGCAAAATTTGCAATAAAATTTCAGAGTGTGACAGTTGTCAATTGTACGACCATCTCTATTGCAATGCTCACAATGTTTGTCTTTGGGCTTGCTGGAATAATTGCTCTGGCGGCTTTGAGTTACTGCTACTATGGAAAAGTTCTCTGTACTTTCTGATGTCATTTGTCGATGTGTTTCTTCTTGAATAACAAGGGAGTGTGCTTGACGCACATTGGGCAGCGATGACATCATGAGGATGTTGCTACGAACAGTGTTATAGGCGTCGTTGAGACCCATGAGAAATTGCATCATTTGATTTTCTTCTCTTTGCTGAATATGTGCTTTAAATTGATCACAATGAGGGATGGTTTGATATGAGTCTAGCTTATCCCATAAGCCTTTAAGCTTTGTGTAATATAAGGATACAGACATGTTACCTTATGAGAGTAATGCTAATGATTTTTGAAGTTGATAGATGGCTGGTGCATTTTTTTGTGAAAATTGATCTTTGAAATCTTCCCATACTTGATAAGCTGTCTTCGCATGAATGACCCCTTTGGCTAAATCTGGTTCTACTGAGTGAGTGAGCCATGATAAAATCATGATATTGCACTGATTCCAAAGAGCAAACTCAATTGGTTGTTTTGTCTCTGATTGAGGCTTGACAGAACCATTGATGAAACCAATTTTGTTCTTGGATGTCAGGGCATGGATCATGGATTTACTCCATGATTGATAGTTGGTGCCATTCAATTTTGTTGGGACAAGCATGAGGCCAAGATGATCTGAATGATGAACAAAGAATGGATTTGATGGGTCCATATTTGAATGGTTGTTGTTGGGGTTTGAGTGTTTGGAATGGGACTGATCTTGTTTGACTGATCTTCTTTGGACATTGGAATTGTTGTTGCTGGAGTTTGAGTATTTGGAATGGAAATTGTGTTTGAAAAAAAGAACTTTAAAGAAAAACTTGCTCCGATACCATAATAAATTACAAAACAGAACTAAGAAATGAAATGGGAATTGGTTGATGTTTTTCTATATTCCTTCGGTAAAAGAAAAATACACATATATTCACAAAAGAGAGAATAAAACGTTTGCTAATTACAAGCCTATTATAACATGATCCTATATCAAAGAGATATTTCCTAAAGTAAAAAAGTGAACAAATAAATGAAATATATACATATAATCTTGTGATAATGCAGAAGATTCGTAATATAATAAGACAAGTGAAGCAAGAAAATGTTTAAAAAAAAAAAACTAACCTTCTTGAAGTTGAGTTCCCAAAAAGTGACAACGGACAAAAGAACCCATTTCTTCTCGATAATTTGCTGAGTAGAGAGTTTTAAACTCATTCAATGAAAAACACAAAGTACTTTCACAACAAACAGCAATGTGAAAGACAAGACCTGTACACATAGGTTTCATTATTATGACTGAGGAAACTCAATCAGATCCCAATAAAGACTAAAGACTCGAACTTTAAATTAAAACCCAGAGGGAAAGCACAAGAAAGAAGCATAGAAGAGTAGAAGCTTGCTGGGTTGTACTGAATTAGGATTTTGGAATCCAAAAAAATCTTAAACTGGGTTTTGCATTTTCAGTGACCCGTTTTGGGGCCTGGGCCAATCGGACCGACGGTTTGCTACTGTTCTAACGATATGATCGCAGATCACTCCAGGTTAACTTCATAGGCCAGGTTTATCTTCGATCTAAACTGGTGGAGGCTTCAGTTTCCGGTTGACTAGTCAAATCGGTTTGGTCGGGCTAAGCCGAATTTCATAACATTCTTACTAATTATCAACTTATACAATTATCGAGATTAAAATCATTACCAACAATTTGAAAGAACAACAATAAATTAATATTGACTACAAACAATTTTTTTGTGTTCCTTGTGAATTTGATGTTATTTTCAACATATTTGCTCAAGGTTTTGCTTCTCATAGATTTATTCAAATAGAAAAATATTGTATTATTTCATTTTTTACTTTCAAGTTCTTGATATGGTATTATTTCCTTTGTTTAAAGTTTGATGATTTTTTAAAAATTTTCATTAGTTGTTTGACAAACAATGATGGAGCGGCAGAGGCCGAGCAAAAATCTTGGGTCTGCCACTAGGGATAGGGATGCCATTTTCTTTTAGGGAAGGGGATAAGGATGACTATCCCCGACCAGCCCCACCCCGTTTGCAATCCCTAATATACTTCCATCTTGCGCTTATCACGGGCTATCTTATCTTACACTTAGCTTCTTGTAGAAAGTGCAAAGTCATCCCATCCCTTGCATCTTGCACTTGATGCACGCGAATAAATTTACAATGAACAAAAAAAACTGAAAAAAAAAAAAGGCTCATTAACAACCATCCAGAAGACACCGAACATTGAGAATCAAGCATAAAGTTATGTTCATATTAGCAAAGATATACATATACAACTGGCCAAACATTCAATAAGAAAAAATTAAAACAAAAAATGCATTACTGAAGCTTAAAAAATGGTCAATAACATTTTCGATGATCTAAAACAAAATTTGATTCATAAAACTTAAAATGATTGTACAACCCAAAATATTTGTTTTGTTGTTTGAATGTTTGGAAGTTGCTGTGATAGAGAGAAGATAAGTGGAGAATGCTTCAGATTTTGGTTTATATCAATAAGGGTATTTTTGTCTTTTAGTAATGTAAAAGGCTATAGAGTATAGCACTTTTTTTTTTTTTTTTTTTTTTAAATGGGTTAGTTATCTACTCACACTTAAAATAGGAGTTACATAATATAATCCATAATTTTTATCACCTTTAACATAAATTTAAATTTTTTTATTGGCGTTATTTTAAATCAACAATTATATTAATATTTTAAAATGAAACTTTTAATTAATTATAGTCCTACTTTAGAGAGATATATGCATGGTGGAGCACTTAGAGCAACAGCAATTTATTAATGAGTATTTTACAATATCATGCTATATAATTTTACCACTATTGGTGTCTCAACAGTCAATTAAGACTCTTTAGTGTATTACTCAAAATGTTATAAGTTCAATTCACTTAGGTTACTAATAGGGGTGATCATTGGAGGATTTAGGGCCTTTAGAAATTGGTTATATGCAAACAAGCTGGTTCGGACATCCTCGATTCTTTAAAAAAAAAAAAAAAAAAAAAAAAAAGATCATGCCATAAACAAAGTAACTGCTTAATTTTAGTGGTGTTAGCTCAAAGGCGTATCATCTAGCAAGTCAATCCAGCACCATAATAAAAGAGATTCATAACTTTTTAATTAACTGAAATCAATATGAAGCAGGCTTCGGATTATCTATATATGGACTGAGTTATTAGTCTGATTTAGTTTATGTTTGGACAATTCATTGAAGAAACTCAAACATCCATATTAGTTTGAGGCTTTTCCATAAACACCCCTAAGGTTTACTGAAAGAAAGAGAGACCCCCAGGGTTCAGAATGTAATAATTACACCCTTATAATTGATAGACACTTCGTAAAAAGTTAATTCGGACCTATAGTATTGATCCAATGACTAATATACCCTTATTTTATAATTTCTTCTACTATAAAAAAGAAAACTAATATCTGACATTTGTCATATGATCAAAATATTAATATATTTGTTATGCCCGAAAAATATAAGGGCTGACGTAAGGCCTAATCAGCATGCAAAATTCAAAACATGGGTACACCCACAGCTTGCTTCTGTTAAAATAGTGGGTGCACGCCAGACTAGCCAGAAGCTGTGGTGATCCCATGCATCCAATCCCTGCACCAAATCACGCAAATCACTCTAGAAGGTGGGCAATGTGACATAAAGAAGGATTTGCATGGATAATCCCACCAACTCACAGATTCAATAATCATTAGCTCAATGTATCCCACTATAAATTGAGAGCTCATCTCTCATTGAAGGGATTCGCTCATTTTTACTCTTGATTAGCCTCTCACTCTCTCTCTATAATTTATAGTATTCACTCGCTTGTACTATCATTTGTAAATCAGTTAGCTAATGCGACCTGACCCCTATCATTAATAAAATAACAGTGGACATAGGACTTGCTTCCTTAGCATCCGAACCACTTTAAAAGTTGTTCCCATTTGTATTTACTCATATTTCCTTATATTCACGTGTGTCTTCTGGGCCAGCTCAGCATTTCACACGTGCGTTTTGTTGGTGTAAAAATCGCACATCAATAGTTTGGCGCTAGAAGGAGGGCCTGATTTAGTGTTCATCCTTCATCAGGAGAATATCTAACTTACTGGTCCTACAACAGCAAATGGCCCGCCAACTTGAACCTGAGCAAACCAACCAGGGTGCTAAGGGGCTCCCCCAAGTCCAGGGGGACAGCTCTTCCAAAGTACCTTTAGTCCCGCAAAATGCTGCAGGGGATATCCCATCAAATTCATAGCTTGACCCTGCCATTAGAAGCTACCTGGAGAGGTTTGACAATACTATCTAGACGGTCAACCAAAGGTTGGACTGTTTGGACAAAGGCGTGCCATCCAAATCAGTTGGGGTGGTGCAACCGCCAAAAAAGCCTGCAGGTCGCGTGAAAGTGCAGCAAAGGGAAATAGCCCGTGCTGCAAGCACTTCAATGCGTAGACGAAAGGGTAAGCAAGTGGCAAAAAACAGGCCCATGGGCTCCAAAGGGCCAGCGAACACCGACCGCGTCCCAAGCAGAATGCCAGTCTCGTTAAGACACGATGAAAGGACGCAGCCCGAGCTGTCCCATGCCACGTCGTAGGTACACCCCCATAAAAGTGTTGGGGGGGCGATTCTTATCACCGCCAGCAAAACGATCCTGATCGTCACCGTGCGAGAGGGTCCCACACTTTGCGGGGTGATTCTTACCACCGCGAAGGTCGTGAAAATACCCCGCACCATTCATCGCCATCACACGACTCTAGCCAGTGTGTGTCGAGAGTGGCTAGAACTGCTGGCCAAGGCGAAGAGGAACCTGACCTCCGAACTTTCCTCAACCATAATCGCGAGGGTCGAACTCGCATAGGTGAAAGCAATCCCCAAGTGGCTCCATTGCCACAAATTGAGGAGCTGCAACGAGCTTTAGACCGACTAAGAGCTCAGCAAAATGAGCAAAGGCAGGTCGCGTCTGCGTCCCCCTTCTCTCCTGAAGTGCTAGCCGCTCCACTCCCATCAAGATTCAGGATGCCCAACTTGCGGGCGTTTGATGGAAATTCTAATCGCATGATCATTTATATGAATTTAATGACCTGATGGAGCTTCACCAGGTCTCAGATCTAGCAAAATGCCGCTGTTTGGCAGTGACTTTAACCTCCCATGCCAAACGATGGTTCAGGTCACTCCCAGAGGGATCGATCAGTTCGTGGCCTCAGATGAGCGCGACGTTCCTAAGGCATTTTCAAGCGAACCGAAAGTTCTCGATGCCTTTGAGCTACCTCAGCAATATAAGGCAAGAAAAGGATGAATCCCTCTAGTCCTACATCGACCGTTTCCACAGAGAACTCAACAAGGTGGCTCATACTCCCGAAGAGTTTGTGGAAAGAATTACAGGCTAAGGACGATGTTTCCCTCACCTGGTTCTATAACCTTGCAGAGAAGTACCTCCGGATTGAAAATTCATTGGCAGCTCTCTACCGTCGCGACCCCGACGCTTCAGGTAGTATGTCAGGTCGGGGGGAAAGTGGAAGAGTTGATCGCAAAAGGGCCGCTGACGATCAGCGAAAAGGAAAGAAACCTCGCTCCGAGCCCAAAAAGTCTTATGCTCCTGTCCCTCGTCGCGATCGCGACAGAGACCAATATACGCCTCTGAATGCATCTGTATCGGCTATTCTTGATAAATCCGAAGAAGCTAGCATGCTCGGAGAGCTCGAGCCCATGAAAACTCCCGCGTCAGCTAGAAATAATACAAAATACTGTCGCTTCCATCGGGATAATGGGCATTACACCGATGAGTGTCGAGCTCTCAAGCAGCCATCGAAGAACTCATCAAGAAGGGACATTTCAAAGAGTATATTGATGCTCCGCTCCCGCACAAGACAAAAGTCAAGGGGAGCAAGGAAAGAAGCGTCATGATCACAAAGGATCCTGAAGTGTCAACATGATCTTTGCAGGGTCGCACCTCGCAGGGAACACGCAAGGTGCCCAGGAAAGATATGCTCGCGCGGCTCATCATGACCCAATCAGTGTGATGAACACATCACAGCGACCACAAAAGGTTCGCAAGGAGGAGCCAATTACCTTCTCCGAAGAGGATGCAGCTCATTTGCATCATCCCCACGACGACGCACTTGTGATCATGCCTCTCATAGGGCACCATAACGTCTGCAGAATGCTAGTGGACAACAAAAGTGCTGTGAACATCCTGTTCCAGACTGTTTTTAAAAGAATGAACTTGGACGAGGCCGACCTGAAGCCCGCTTCTATCCCTTTATATGGCTTTACGGGGGACCACCTGATCCCCAAAGAAACGATCCAACTTCCAGTCATGCTAGGTGACTATGACGAAGTGACTAAGGTTAATGAATTCTTGGTCGTGGATTACCCATCTGCCTTCAATAGAATCCTGGGGCGACCTCTACTAAGAAACTTCAAGGTAGTCACTTCGGTATACCATCTCAAGATGAAGTTCCCCACCCCGATAGGGATAGGGGAAGTTAGAGGATCTCAGAGCGCATCTCGCGACTATTACATAAAAGCAGTGCAGATGGTGTGCAAAGGGAAGGGCATCTCGCGTGGCATTCCCCGATAGGCTATGGCGATCAGCTGAATCGAGCCACAGCCTAGTCTAGCCGAGGATAATATGGATCCTTGAATTCAGGAAAGCCCTTCCAATGGGCCAGTTGAGGATTTGTCTGAACTACCGGTCGACCAGAAGGAGCTGAGCCGAGTCATAAGGATTGGGAGTAATCTCAACCCCCAGCTCGCCTCCAAGCTAATCAGCTTCCTCGAGGAAAATATCGATGTGTTCGCCTGGTCGCACGTAGATATTGTTGGGATCATCCCTGATATCATCTGCTATACGTTGTACATCGATAGCGAAGCCAAGCCAGTTCGCCAAAAAAAAAAAAACGATGGATCTGGAGCGATATGCCACCTTAAAGCTAGAGGTGGATAACCTCCTCCGAAACGGGTCCATCCGGGAAGCACTCTACCTGACCTGGGTTGCTAACCCGGTTCTGGTAAAAAAGCCCAATGGCAAGTGGCGAACCTGTGTCGACTTCAGCAACCTCAATAAAGCCTACCCTAAAGATAGCTTCCCTCTGCCCAGAATTGACCAGCTCGTGGATGCCACCTCGGGGCACGAGCTACTAAGTTTTATGGATGCGTACTCGGGATATAATAAAATTCTGATGTACGCGTCGGATGAAGAGCATACATCTTTTATTACAGATCGGGGACTGTACTGCTACAGAGTTATGCCCTTCGGCCTCAAGAACGCTGGCGCGACCTACCAGCGATTGGTTAACCCGATGTTCTCCGACCAGATCGGTAAGTCAATAGAGGTCTATGTAGATGACATGCTGGTCAAATCTCATGTCGCTTCAGATCACATAGCGCATCTCGCTGAGATGTTTGATATCCTCCGACTATATAGAATGAAGCTGAATCCCCTCAAGTGCTTGTTCGAAGTATCCTCAAGCAAATTCCTAGGATACATGGTTAACCAATGGGGGATAGAAATCAACCCCAAGAAAATTCAAGCTCTCCTCGATATGGAAAGCCCGACCAGCAAAAAGCAGGTCATGAGCCTTAACGGGAGAATAGCAGGGCTAAGTCGCTTCATATCAAGGCTAACAGATCGTTGTTTTCCATTCTTCAATGTTCTGAAGGCCAATAAGAAGTTCGAGTGGACTCCCGAGTGCGAACAGGCGTTCCAAAGTATAAAAGAACACCTCGGGAAGCCACCTCTCCTGTCCAAGCCTCTCCCACAAGATATCCTCCTCCTGTACCTGTCTGTCTCTCAGTTCACGGTTAGTGCAGCCTTAGTTCGGGAAGAGGAAAAGGTCCAACGGCCAGTGTATTACGCGAGCAAGCGTCTATTGGATGCCGAGATGTGGTATCCGAAAATGGAACGATTAGCCTATGCCCTGCTGATCGCTTCTTGAAAGCTGCGACCTTTCTTCCACGCCCATACTATCCATGTAATGACAAACTACCCGCTTAGGTAGGTCCTCCAGGAGCAAGAGGCATCGGGTAAATTGCTTAAATGAGCCATGAAATTGAGTCAGTTTGATCTGAAGTACAAGCCAAAATCGACTATCAAAGGACAGGTTGTTGCTGACTTTATTTCAAAATTCTCCTATCTTCCAAGTGAGTCGGAGCAACAGCCCAGCGAAGCCATCCAAGAAACTACTCAGAATCTGTCGACTGGGAGCCTCTACGTCAATAGATCATCGAATAGAAAGAGGGCCAGTGCAGGTCTTCTCCTTTTGAGTCCCAAAGGGGCTCGCGTTCACGACATTCTCCGGTTCAGATTTAAGGCAACCAACAATGAGACCGAGTATGAAGCTCTGCTTGCTAGATTACGGTGGCCAGAGAAATGAGTGCAACCGCGATCAGTGTCCACAATGACTCCATGCTGGTTGCTAACCAGATCTCAGGAGAGTACCAAGCCAAGGAAGAAAAAATGATCCGTTATTTGAAGGAAGCTAAGGCCGCACTCGAGCCGTTCAAGCATTTTGCGATCACCCAGATTCCCAGAGATAACAACTCTGTGGCAGACGCCTTGGCAAGGATAAGCTCATCGTTGGACTCAGAAGCACCGAATAACATTCCTGTTCGATTCATCGAGGCCCCTAGTATCAGCCTGATTGAACAAGCCGTGAATGTAACAGAATCAAATTCTTGGATGACTCCCATTTTCTAATACCTCAAGGATGGGACCTTGCCTGACGACAAGGTCAAGGCAAGGGTTCTGCGAACAAGATCTGCTCGTTACACCCTCATTGGGGACCAGCTATACAGGCAAAGGTTTAGCGCCTCTCTCCTCTGAGGTGTAACTAGCGACGAAGTAAATTACATCATGAGGGAAATACATGAAGGGGTCTGCGGTAATCACACCACCGCACGATCTCTTGCGAACAATGTTGTTCGTCAAGGGTACTATTGGCCCCGAATCCAAGAAGATGCTTACAACTTTGTCAAGAGGTGAGACAAGTGTCAGTGGTTCACGAACATACTGCGAGCTCCTTCCCACGAACTGATAACAATAACTAGCCCCTGGCCTTTTTCCATGTGGGGAATCAATATCATCGGTCCCATGCCAGTTGGTAAAGGGGGAGTCAAATATGTCGTGGTCACGATAGATTACTTCACCAAATGGGTGGAAGCCGAACCGCTAGCCGCGATCATGACCAAGAAACTCAAAGACTTCGTTTTCAAGAATATTGTGTACCGCTACGGAATTCCTTATACCCTCATCTCGGATAACGAAAAACAGTTCAACAACAAGGAGTTCAAGTAGTTTTGCGACGAGCTGAGCATCCATAAAAAATTTGCCTCGGTCGCAAGACCGCAAGCAAATGGTCAAGTTGAAGCTGTCAATAAAACCATCAAGCACATTCTAAAAGCCAAACTTGGTAAAGCCAAAGGAAATTGGGCCGACAACCTCCCCAAGGTCCTATGGGCGTACAAGACAACTCCTAGAACCTTTACCTCAGAAACTCCTTTTTCACTAGCATACGGTTATGAAGCGATGATCCCTATGGAGGTAGGAACTGGTTCACTTTGGAGGGACTTATACAATGAAGCCGACAATGAAGCACTTATGAGAGCAAGTCTGAACTTTGTTGAAGAACATCGCAGCAAGGCTCAGCAAGGCTTCGCTAAGAATAGCAGCCTATCAGCAACGCACGAAGAGGTTCTTCGATTTCAAGGTCAGGCGAAGAGACTTCTAGGTTGGTGACCTTGTATTAAAGGAAGTTCTTCTCGGTACTAGGGAACCAAGTGCGGGAGTGTTGGGACCGAACTGGGAAGGTCCATACCGCATCGACAAGGTGATAAGACCGAGAACTTATCATCTCAAAAGGCTGAATGGTTCCAAAGTACCCCAAACTTGGAATGCTGAGCATCTTCGACCTTACTATCAGTAATTCCGAACTCAGTTTTTCTTATAAATTAACTTTTGATCTTTGTAAATTATTTCCTTGTAAAGTATTATTCTGTTTGCTTGTAACAGTCTTCGCATGTATGTAATCTTGTTTGTATAAATGTGTTATCATGTTCGCATAGACTTGTTCCAATATTGTGGACAATGTAAATTCATGTATAATAAGCGAACAGAAATTGTAAAAGCAAAATGTATTTCATTAATGCGAAAAGTACAACAAGCAAAACAGTACAACTATTAGCCCTAATCTAACTCCTAGAGGACCGACCTCATCATCCTAAGGCTGGTCGGCTAGGGGCTTCTCCGAGGCATGTCCTGAACCCTCTGTATGATCAGATTTTCGAGCGGCCACTGCTTCATCATCCTGCCACGCCATGGACATAAGAGCTTCCCGCCAGTCCTCCGGGAGGTTAGACATATCAATGCTCAGATTCTTCGGCTGCAAGGCATAGATAGACTCGATCGCCCATTCGGCAGCCTTCTCCTCAACCTCTGCTGCCTGATTTTGCATCTCTTTGGTCAGGGAAGCAACTTTTCCCTGACTTGCTTGGAGCTCAGCCTCAAGAGCTTGCCTTTGCTCATCGAAGGCATCCCTCTTTTGTTTTACTCCCCAAGCCCGCAGAGAGGTGGCTTTGAGCTCCTGGTCCTTCTCTTCGACCTCCTTGGAGAGTCTAGCTATGGCCCTTTGAAGCTCTTTTATTTCCTTCCCATGCTTCTCGAGCTCGATTTTTTAGAAATCCACCATGCGAAAAGCCATCTCCCTTTCGCTCAGGTACCGATTTGCCGACTCAGAGGATAGGTTTCTTTCTGCTTCAGCGGCTTCCAGGCCTCCTTTGAGTTGTGCTTTCTCTTCCTTCAGTGCGACCTCCCTCTTTGCAGCTCCCAGCCGAACCTTCTCTAGGGACAGTTGCATGGAAAGCAGGGCCTGCGAACAAGAAAAATAGCAAGTTAGTTTATTCATAAACTAAAAGAAGTCCTTGCCGAGGACAATTCGTTTACCTTGCTTAAGTGCTGGAGCGATGTGCACATCAGGTCAACATCGTTGGAACCTATGAACTGCTTGAATGATTCTGAGAGTTCGCACTCCAGCAAAGTGTAGACTATCGGCTATAGGTACTCCGACAGGTTCCCTAGCGAGTCCAGCACTGGAGTTTCCTTCTTCGCGCTTTCAGTAGGGGTCGTGTTGCCCGTCGGTTCCTTACTCGACTTTCTCCCTACATCTGGCTGTGACCTCCCGGGTTGATCACCCTCGGATTCGATCTTTGACTCTACGGCCTGAATTTGCCTTCTCTTCTTCTTAGCTCGCTGAGCCATTGACTTTAGCCTCGGGCGAACAGCTGATGGCTGGGAAGCCTTTGCAGGTCGGATTGGTACGTCCTTCGAAGGTTGATCCTGAGAAGTTCCAGCAGGTCGCACCGGGGGTCCCAATGTGGCGCCTTTAGCTGGGTGAGCAGTAGGAGCAGCATTAGCCGCCTTGGCAGTCCTTCCCCGTGAAAAACTGAATTGCCTTCATCGCGGTGGCTCTGATTCTTTCGGAGGCATGGTCGTTGCATGCGAGCATCGTTAGCAAAAATAATTCATTGCACGACTAGAAAAGACCCAGTTAGCAAGACTTATGCAATAGAGGCTCTAAGGACGCTCTTGCGTTGAAGAAACCGTATTTCCGTAGATTCGCGGTCGTCATTAGCTTCTTCCGTATTGCCAAAAGCTACAATCCTTTCCAGATTGAAGAGCAGCCCTAAGTCGGTCGGCTTGTTAACTGCCAAAAAGAAACAGGTCGTTAAGAAAAGGATGCACTTCAAATTTAGTAAATTTGCTAAGGGAAAAGAACCTACTCGGGTCCTGAAAGTGCAATAGCCATCGTAACGAAAGAAGAAAGACTTCATTTCGTAGGCCCTCGCATTGCTAGGGTAACTGTGTATCCCCGCTTCTATAGTAGGTCACCTGGACAAGTAATAAGAATCATTGTCCTTACTCTTTTTCAAGTAATATGAGCTACCGAGCTCCACCGCGGTTAGCTCACCCAGCCCGTTCTCACGACAAGCGATGTACATGGCAACTGTAATAACATATGCGTTCGGAGTGACTTGCATTGATGCAATCCCAAAGTGATCCAGCAACGACCTGACAAAAGGGTGGAAGGGGATCAACCTCCCACCCTTGAAGATCTCCTCAGAGATTGCGGCCATCCTGCTTGACGGGTATCGCGATGAGTGGGTCCTATCGTAGAAAACTTCCATGTCGACACCATACTGCTTTGTCACTCTCTCGAGCTCTTCCCCGGTGAGTACTGAGTAAACCTTAGAAGTGACACTTGGAGCATCCTACAAGGACGAACCGGTTCTTTCCTCGGATCTGGTCGTTGAGGGGTCCATTCTACTGGTCTGCAAAAGTGATAAGTAGGAGAGTCATTTAGCCATCGTACACAGTTTCGTACGATGACGTGGAAGGAAACAAACTCCCTAAAACCTAGAGAAAACCCTAACAGCATGATTTGAGCCACCATTCATGGCTCAAACCTGACATGAGCGTCACGTCTCCAATGAGTTATCGGAAAACTAACGCCATTTACCAACTATGGAGAATAAGAAAACAAAAACAGAGAAGGATTCTTACCTCTCGGAGTATGAAAATAGCTTCTGCTTCAAATATCGGAAAAACACTGGTTTGGAAGACAAAGGTTACAAGCTTGCGAAAATCTCTCGCTCTCTATGAAAAAGACGAGTGTGGTGACATTGCCTGAGAAAGATTTGAGTTTTTATAGTGCATGAAACGACGCTTGCTTTTCTCGGAATCAAAACGACGTTTGGGCTGCAAATTTTCTCACCATTGATCACGACCACATGTCGCAGATCAGTGAGGAAGAGTAAGCGTCACGATCAAAGAAAAATCAAATCTTCATCTTTTTTGTTGAAAAACTCAAGCGACATCTCTCTCTCTCTCTCTCTCTCTCTCTCTCTCTCTCTCTGTGTGCATTAATTGCGTCCCAATCTGCATTTAATGCTGTGATAAAGTTTATCGTTTCAGCATGTCACACATTTAATGTTCTGATAAAGTGGTACCATGTCAGCATACAACGCATTTAATGCGTCTAGCTGGCACTTATCACGCACAGGACATGTCTATCAGTGCAGAGAATGATTCATTAAATGCTCCCATACCAAAAGCACAACAGGTAACGCCTGACAAAGTTAGGTCGCTCATCCTTAATAAGCAATGGCCATGCGAGGTCGTGTTAGCAAAAAGTGCTACCCTGACCTATTTTCAAGCAGGTCGGAATCACCAGAATTCCCGAAAGCATCCAATCGCGGCATGACTTATAGTTTCCAAGGTTCGATCCTCAAACCTTGAAAACTAGGGACTTCTGTTATGCTTGAAAAATATAAGGGCTTGCGTAAGGCCCAGTCAGCATGCAAAAGTCAGAACATGGGTACACCCGCAGCTTGCTTCTGTCAGAATAGTGGGTGCGCGCCAGACCAGCCAGAAGCTATGGTGATCCCACGCGTCTAATCCCTACGCCAAATCGCGCAAATCACTCTAGAAGATGGGCAATGTGACATAAAGAAGGATTTGCACGGATAATCCCACCAACTCACAAATTCAGTAATCATTAGCTCAATGTATCCCACTATAAATTGAGAGCTCATCTCTCATTGAAGGGATTCGCTCATTTTTACTCTTGATTAGCCTCTCACTCTCTCTCTATAATTTATAGTATTCACTCGCTTGTACTATCATTTGTAAATCAGTCAGCTAATGCGACCTGACCCCTATCATTAATAAAATAATAGTGGACGTAGGACTTGCTTCCTTAGCATCCGAACCACTTTAAAAGCTGTTCCCATTTGTATTTACTCATATTTCCTTATATTCACGTGTGTCTTTTGGGCCAACTCAGCATTTCACACATGCGTTTCGTTGGTATAAAAATCACGCATCAACAATATTAAATTTAACAATTTGATAAAACATTTGGGAAATTAAAAACTTTTTTTATTGTATTGTCTATTTACCCTTATGATAGATACTTTTCATAAATATTATTCAATGGTGTAAGCGTTGCATTATATTAAACTGCAAGTGTGTAATTGTTCCATTCTGCAACATGTACGTCTCCTTGTTCTGTCACTAAACGTCAATGTAGTCCATGGAAAATCCTGGATTAGTTTGGAAGAAACAGATATACTATACATATAGCTTAATCTAGCCGCTTCGAAAAGCTCAATGAGCTTCAATATTCTTAAGGCAGAGAACAATTAAGGCAAGCAATTGAGCAGAAAGGAATTAAAACTTTACACTGTATATTAGCTTTAATTAAATGATTCACTGGTAATATATTTAAATACACCTGACGGAACTGCAATAACAAGGTAAGAATATCTCTAGATAAGATTTCACGCTAGATCAAGAACATTTTACTATTAAATCAGCTGCTTTAAGCCACCCCTTTGAATTAATTAAACGAAATGAAATGTTAAATTAATTGAAAGGGGTGGTGTTCGCTGACTATTGGACCTCAGTTTTTTCTTAATGAAATATATATGATACGAGGCGGTGAACACTGAACAAAACAAGTAGATAGAAGTTCCTTTGTAAATCGACTTCACATAACTTCAGACCTTCAGGTGTAGTGTTTGTTATATTCATGCATGCATTGGAGTTAATTTTCTTAATGCCAAATTGGTATGTAATTGTTATTATTTCATATGGCATGGGGAAACATTTACAGAAGACGCATGAAAGTATTCAAGATGGCTTTGAAAATTTTCCTGGACTACAAGGTAAACTTTCTTCCTTACTGCTTACTTTTTTTATGCGAAGTGGATGGAAATTTTACTGACTTATAATCTGGTGTTAATATTTACTAAAGGGTGTACAGGCAAAAGAGAAATGGACCAAGAAATCTAAAAGAGGTGCATTATGGGAGAAAGCTCATAAGCGAAATGCTCAACGGGTTGTGAATTTGATGGTAGAGTTGAGCGGCTTATGGGTGAAAGTTGGACAATACTTATCGGCACGTGCTGATGTGCTTCCGGTGGAGTACATGTCTCTTCTCAAAAAGCTACAAGACTCGCTTCCTCCTCGTCCTTTATTAGAGGTAATTCGTCTTAGATCTTTCAACTTTGTATATTAAAAGATAATGGAAATCTATGAGTCGTTTGTTTTCTCACTGAACAATTATAGATTTTAATGGGTCTTAAAATTTATTTATTTTTATATTGATCATGTATGAAAACTAATTTTTAACATATATATAACAAAAGTATCCTTGTACTTATTAGAGAAATTTTAGGTCATATCATTAGTATTATTAATTTTAGGTTAATATTATTAATCAGGGATTAGTATTTAAACACCCCTAGGTTTGCCCTAGCTCAACAAACCCCATTGTGGTTCTGGCAACTACTCTAAACCCCTTACTGCCAGATCCCCTAACGTATCTTCGGTTAGTTTTATTAGAATCAAGGGTAAAAAATGTTAAAAGCACCTAAAGTTTTATAATTATTAAGGGCTATAACTTGTAAAGTTAACTTATATATCAAACACTCTCCAAACTACCACACAGATTGCGACAAATATGAGAGTTGACTAAACAAAATTACGAATTACTGTAATTATATTTTGAACCTGACTGATTTATCCTAAATTTTATTAACAACTCATTTTTAAATTAAAAAAAAAAAGGTAAAATAACTAAGAAAAATTTTAAAAAATCTTAGTTAACACAAATCCTTAACATGAAATCACAAATACTAAAAAAAAAAAAAAAAATGATTGAAAGAAACTTTAAATATTTTGAAAAATTAAGAATACTACTAAAAAAAAAAACATTAAAACAAGAAGCTAAAATCCAAAAAATATTTGCCAAGTTGAAATTTTTTTTAAAAGTTTTCCTTTTTTTTTCAGATTAGTATTAATTTTTTGCCTTTTTAAAAAGTAAGGTTTTCAAGTTTTGGATAATTTCATTTTTAATTTTTTCAGATATCTATTTTTTTAATTATTCCAGATTTTTTTTCCATTTTTTGGACCTTTTAATTTTTTTTATTATCTTAGATTTTAGATCTTTTAATTTTTTTTTATAAAAATTGTAATATTTTACATAATTTAATAATTTTTAAGTCTAGTATGGGTGTTGAGGCTACTAGAGATGAAGTAAAAGTACGGGGTGAGTTGGAATTGATGGACATAACAGGTGAGGGCATTAAGGTCATTTACCATCATTTGGTTAAAACTAACTAAATAAACTTTGGTGTGTTTGGTTCAAGGAATGTTAAATTACTAAGAATGTTATATTAATGGAAAGTTAGGGAAATATATTTGATTCGTTGGAATAAATTGATAGGTATATTATATAAAATATTAAATTGCCCTCATTTTTAAATATTAATAAAATATTATTTTTTGAATAATTTCCTCTAACCTCCCTACATTTCAGATTTAGCTAAAACACCCCAACCGAAAAAAGAAAAGTTTAAAGCTTAACAAAAATACCTGCACCCACCCAAAGCCACTGTCGGCGGCCAGCCACCACCGCAGGCGGCAACGACAGTGGAGATCTAACCACGAAAGGCTAAATATTTGGTCGTGAAACAACAGTCATTTCACGATTACATCTTTGGTCGTGAAAGGTCATATCTAACTGTTTTCGGCTATGGATCACAAATCCATGGCTGAAAATAGCCTTAGCGATGCACAGTCGACCAAATAAGGTCGGCCATGAGCCATTCCGTCGCCACTGGTGGTGGTTTTCGGCGGTTGACAGTGGTGGCCAGATCCGGGCACCACCCTTTAGTAATTTTTTTAAATTCCAAATGTATTTATGTCCTAAAAACTTTGTATATAAGGATAAAATAGTCAATTGGTATTTTTGTAAATTATTTTTAAAATAAGGGCATTATTGTTCTAAAATTTTATTAATAAAGGGAAAATTGTAACAAAAATAAGATGACTAAGTAATTTTAAAATATCTAGGAAAATGGAGATAATTAGATTATCTCATATATTACAAATAGGAACTACTATTGGTAATAGAAGATTACCGGAATCTTATATTATTTAATAATCAAATGTCGTTATCAAGTAATATAAGATTACATCACCTCAGTAATCTCTTATTATCCATAACAAACACAGCCTAAAGGATATGATGACATGGCAGGGGGTTTTGCGTGGTTATCAAAACTTTGGGGGGGGGGGGGGAAGTTAGGGCAAATCTCAAGGGTTTAAACTTAATCCCTTATTAATCATGAATTATAAGCTAGAAAATAGAAATAAGTACGCCAGCAAGGTCCGTTACAATATAAAATAGCAGAAAACCAACTGGGGTCCTTATGCCATCAGGGATTCAAGGTTTGTTTAAGCGGGACTACTCCCCGAGGTTCGGCCAAGTACACTAAACCCCTTGTAGTACTCGAAATAACGTAAACCTCCCTTTAGTATTGATAATCACTTTCAACCCCCTGGCATGATCCATCAATGTCTTTTGATTACTTTGAACCGTAGAAAGGGTAAAATGTAAATGATCGTAATGCCCTCATCTATTGTGCGTATTGATTACAACCCACACCCTACTTTCACCTCATCTCTGGCAGCCCTTCACACCTATGTTAGGCTTAAAAATATTAAATTATGTAAAATATTACAAAATTTTGTAGTAAAATAGAAAAGAAACTAATAAATAAAATACTGAAAATTAATATAAATTTGGAAAAATTAAATTTTTTTTTATAGATTTTATCTTCTGTCTATTTTTTTTTTTAGCAGGTTGTTTTAATAGTGTTATGCACGGGAAAATGAAGAGCTGACGTGGAAGGAGTCGCATCAGGAGTAACCTGCCCCAATCAGGACAATGTGCGCATGTCAGACCTGCGAATAAACATGGAGCTCACACGCGTCCGACTCTCTGCAGCAAGTCATGCAAAGTCAGCTTGGAAAAAGGGAAAACGGGACGTGAAGATGGATGACATACTGACAAACACACCAACCCATAGATTTAATGATGATTACACGCTTCCATTCGATATAAAATGTAGAAAACCTCACCATTAAGGGGGTTGGTTCATTCATTACCCAGAGATAACTCTCTCTCTTGTAAAAAGTAAGAGCAAAGTACTTTCATTAACTCTCTTGTANTGCACAGATAAAAGAAAACAAAAATTGAGAATCATACGTAAGAAGAAAATATGCAAAATTCAGACTAGAAATAAAACAAAATTTCACCCCGAAGAATACAAACAAGTCATTTTCCCAAACAAAAAATCTTATGCAACATCAGTAATAAAGGTAAACACTCTCAAACCATCAATTTATATATATATATATATATATACAAATCATTTGTCCCCCTCAGTTTGTGAACTTAATATTTTGGCCCCTATTAGCGTAAGTTCCTAATTGTTTCTCTATCCCCCTCAGTCATTGTACATTACATTCCGACCCCTAAATAATTTTTTTGGCTCCGCCCTTGTCTTGTGCATTGCAAATGAGAGGCCTGTTAGACTTAATACTACTGTAAGATTTTTCCTACAAACTTAAGCTTTTGTGTTAAGTAGTTAATAATAATTATTCGATAAAGATAAACGGATAAATTTTTTTTATTTATTTTCTCTTATAAATATGACATGCTAGTTCACAATTGGTCTAACGAAACTACAAATGTAATATGAATTGACAAATCATGTTTGTGTTAAAAATTTAATTAAAAAAAATTATAGTATTACCCATAATTATTACCAAAATGATCAGCCATCAACAATAATATGCATCGATTTTCGGGTAAAAAAATAGACAAGGAAAACAGATTTCTTTGTCCCCTCCTTTAACGAACATTACACTCTTGTTCATCTGAATAAATTTCACGTGAGAGGCCTATTAGACCAATCGGATTCTTCCAACTAACTTGAGTTTTCAAGTTTAAGTGCTTAATTATTTACCGAAACTAATAACCTTCGACGGTTCTATGTAGTTTTCAGGTGATATGCATCGATTTTTGAGGAAAAAAAAAAAAAGGTAGAAAACAAAAACAGTTTTTGACAAATAATAGAAATGAACTATAGGGAAAGAACAAAGAAAGTGAAATTACAATACCTGAACTCTTGATAAGCTATTGCCATGGGAATTGGTACAAATATTGCTAGCAGCCAAGCAGCTCTTAATCTTCATCCAATTCTTCTCATAAAAAATTCTATGTTTCAACCACAATGAGTAATTATCTAACTTATATTCTTTATTGGTGGCCAACGCTTCGCCGGCTGCTACATTCGTGACAGCGTAAGTAAATGTGGTGAAGCAAAACAAGACTACGATCAGGAAGAACATCATCACGAGATAGAACCAACGCAACCCGGATGACCGGTGACAAGCGCCGTGCAACCCGATCAGAGAAATGATCATGGTGAAAACACCAAGAACAATCATAGGTGTTTGAAGGAATTTTTCACATTCTGTGGCTCCTGCTCTTGTGGCCAGGATAATTCCTAAGCAGAGAATTGGCAATGAGAGGAGAAATGTTGCCACATTGACGAGTGCTAGCAAGCCGTTACTGCAGCTGACCATTGTGGCAAAATTTCAAAGGTAGAAAACAGATTGTTTTTNTTTTATTTTTTGGTGGCATTTTATATTAGATGTAATTTTTTTCTATATTAAATGTAATGTTTATTTGATTAAATAAATGCTTAATTTTATTAAATTAGTATAATTTTTAAAATAATTATTATTTAATAAAAATATATGTTAGAGTCATGAAAGTGACTCTATTTTGGTGATAAAAATACCCTATGTGTGATTAAAATGAAATCATATTGAGATAATTAAAGAATTTATGAATTTATTCACGAAAATCGCTTCCTAATATTTTTCTTATGAATTTAACATGTTTGGAATGATTTGGAAATGGTATGAGTTGATATTAGGTTGTGGTTTATGGATTAGAAGTGATTTTGTCTCATTTATGTTGTTTAGGGGGTAAACTGTCATATTTATAAGGGTTGATTTTGTCACTTTTCAATCATATAGGGACCAAAGTGATATTTTTCACATTGTGTATAAAAAGAAAGTGAAGGGTCGCAAATCTGGATTGCCGTTCATCCATCCACAGTGTCATTTTTCAGCATCGCTTCGTCTCCCTTTTCCAGTGACCTTCGGCAACGGTTGGGCTTCCCCTTCACCGGTCATCATCACCACCGCAAATCATACCGCATTTTCCGGTGACTTTTTGCATTCCAGCCGCGATTTTGCCATTTTTTGGCGACCTCCGGAGACGTTTCGCCTCCCTGGTGGCTGATCTTCTCTCCCCACGGCCGGATCTATCCATTCCAAGCTTCAGCCAATGCCAAAACCACCGAAATCCACCATCACCACCGTCGCGCCTCTTCACCTTCCAGCCGCGATCTCTCCCATTTCCGGTGACCTTTCATCTCCCCATACCTAATCTAAACTCCCCATCACCAGAGCTTTCCATCGGTACCTTCGGATCCCATTTTTGCCACCATTTTCCGGAAGACCCACCGAAAAATTTCATCGATACCTTGGGATCCCATTTCTACCACCATTTTCCGGAAGACTCGCCGGAAAATTAAAGTTTTCCGGCGAGTGCGACTGTTCGTATTCCGGGCTGTCCGTTGGTCGTTTTCGCCCATTTTTCGCATCATATCGTTGTCGGTTACTTCCTCTCCACCATGATCAGCTTCGTTTTCACCTTTTCAGCCTCCGTCATCACCACTATGAGCGGCTGAGTTCCCGGTTGTTTGTTATGACATAAGCGAGATCGAGATTGACTCCACGACTCTACTCATCAGCTCTCGACTAGTTGGATGAGCCTGATTATAGGACATTTGGTAGTATTGTGTTTCGAATTATATTTGTTTTCGTTTCATGTTTGATTTCGATACTTTAATATGGTTTGAGTATAATTTGTGATGAATATTGTTGTCCATTGTGATTTAATGTTTTCATAGAACTCGCTGAATGATAAACGTTGGTTTGAAATAATTAAATGATGAATATTGCTTTTCATTACTTCGCATCGATTGTAATTGAGTTGTGTTCGGATTTAATTTCATTTCTACTGTT